>NC_056628.2:82439863-82802526 GCF_002870075.4 Lactuca sativa | reverse complement strand
ATATAAAGTTATTTTTAACTATTGTTATTGTAGTTATTTTAAGTTACTTATTTGAAAACTTTTAACGATTATACAAATATCTTTAGAAAATATTTTAGTTAAATTTATAGTGTAATTTAGTTTTTGCATTTAGCACAATAATTATCACTTTGAACTATTCACAAAATATTCATTGAGTTTTTTAAGTGGAACTGAAATTTATATTTAAGTTGACATGATAATGTTATATTTAAATTAACAATTTAAATATTTTTTCTAAACTGTTCAAAAGTTATAGGTTTAAATGTTAATGATTTATATACAACAACATATTAAATCTAATAAAGTAAGTATAATATTTTAAAAGTTAAAGACATTACTTTATAAGTAGAAGTAAAGATATTATTTTAATATTGAGATTTAGTTTATTTATGTTTATACTGTAGGTTTGATATTTATTTAATCTTATTAACCAACGTATAATTATTATTAGAAATATATTACAATTTATCACTTTTAACTATTTACAAAATATTTTTTGGGTTGTTTAAGTTAAACTAAAATTTATATTTAAGCTAATCCTATAATTTTATATTTAAATTTGTAATTTAAGTATTTTATACAAATTGTTCAAAGTTGTAGCTTTAAAATGATAATGACTTATATCCAACAATATATTAAAACTAATAAATTAAGTATAATATTTTAAAAGTTCAAAAAAAAAACTTTATAAGTAGAAGTAAATATATTCTTTTAATATTAAAAATTAGTTTATATATGATTATACTTTAGGTTTAATATTTATTTAATCTTATTAACAAAATTATAATCATTATTAGAAAGAAATTGAAAAGTCATGGGAGTTTTCAAATGAATGTGGTTTGAAAAAGTTAAAAAAGAGGGTTTCAAATGTATGAGATTCAAGAAAAAATGCTATATATATATATATATATATTATATATATATATATATATATATATATATATATATATATATATATATATATAGAGAGAGAGAGAGAGAGAGAGAGAGAGAGGTTCACCATTATTAAATCATGAGCACATACCATTAGTCCGAACATCAGTGGCGTAATCATAAATAACATTAAAATGGTCTTTGGTCTAGCGATAAATAGTGACACTATCAAATGAGAGGTTATAGCTTTATAGGTTCAAGTCTCATTAGGAGCCACTATCAAATGAGTGGTTTTAAAAGTAGGTTAGCTCGTCGATTCAAAAAATAAAACTAAGAATTCAATGAATTCACAGTGATTAAATTGTAAATTCATTATTCATATTATCAAGCTCTTAATTAACCGTTATTAAACTGTGGCTATATAGATGTCGTTGACTTGATGTTGGGTCTTTGATCTTATTTGATCTTATTTACGGTAAGGTTGCCACAAAAGATATTAATTAATAGTTATTAGTAGTTTAATAACTTAAATAAGAGAATTGAAATTTGTCAATCGGTGCATAGTTTAGGAGAAGGAACAAAAGCTACCTGGTTGAAGGGCATGAAACCAAGGTCTAATTGAATACCGTTGACAGTGAAGGTTTTTGAGGCACTGTCAAGGCAATTGTCCATCTCATATAATACCACCTCCAATCCAGCTTTAGTCAAAACGTGCGCCGATACTAACCCACTAATTCCCGCTGCAACAACTGCCACCCTCATCTTCAAACTACTATATTTCGGTGGTGGAGTTGAAAATGTTTTCAATCACATGCACCCTAAACCTTGGGTTATTTATAGACACGGTCCAGTGGCTAGATTTACATGGAGTCTAAGTGAGGGGGTTGGATATGAAGGTGTTTAACTTTTATATATATATATATATATATATATATATATATATATATATATATATATATATATATATATATATATATATATATATATATATATTTGGTTTGACAGTCTTACAAAATTATGTTATTCTTAAATGAACTCTTATATATATATATATATATATATATATATATATATATATATATATATATATATATATATATATATATATATATATATATATATATATATATATATATATATATATATATATATATATATATATATATAAGAGTTCATTTAAGAATAACATAATTTTGTAAGACTGTCAAACCAAATTTTTTTAGTAAAAATATTCTAATATTCTATTGTTCATAAAAATAAAATATGCAATACATTCTAACATTATATATTTTAGAATATTTTAATATAAAATATGTTAAAATTATTGGTTTAGAATATTAGAATATTACACTAGAAAAAAGTGGTCTCACGTTCTCATAAAATTAGGTCGTTTCACATTAACCTAGCCCTATATATATACATACATATACTAGTCGTTTACCCGTGCCAAACAACGGTTGCGAATAGTTTACCCGATTAAATCTTCGTTTGTTTCAGTATAATGATGATTTATGTTGTTTTGTTTTGTCACAGCAGACGGGTAACCTGTAAATCAACGCTTATGTGGAGACTCTTAATTGGTTTAGACAGTCTACTGAGGTTTAGTGATTAACTGACGCATAGACGAAGATCTTTAATTGTATTAAAATTTATTTTATAAAAATTAAATATTACCTATGTCCTAATAAAGTTGATAAATATGATAGTTTTTATTGTTATTTACTTAGGTAGAATACAAGTAACTATTACAGAATTAATCAACTATTTGTATATCCTAAGAAAATAAAATTTTGAAATTTTAAAATTTCAAAATTTCAAAATTTTGATTTAATATTTGACAATTTGAAGAATTAAATTTTTTGATGTAATATTCTAAAACTTGAAATTTAAAAAAAATTAAAAAAAAATTTGAAAATGTTGGCGACTTCTGATTTTTGTTTAAGTTTTAAATTTATGTTTATTTGGAAATTTTATGTAGAATGATAACTTATTTTTTTTTTTTTGTTAATACCACTAAAAAGTATTTTTAATTAAATTGTTAGAGCTTGTTTACCATGGCCTGACTTTTACCAATAATATCTGTGAACTTTCAAAAGCAACCAATTTTTATATAAATCCATCGAATATTAAATATATAACCAAGATCCATATCAATCCCCCAAGAATATGTTACAAGATGAGTAAGGCAAAATAGTTTCCATGGGTAAACTTGACTCGAATTTCCCAAAATGACAAGTAAACAGCTACCAATCATCAGGGGCATAATCGTCCAAAATACCCACCACTAAACATAAGGTTCTAGAATTATACCAATTACTACTAATTATGAAATTACATGTCGATGACCCACCATAACATTTCCAGAATTTTCAAAAGGAAAATCAAATTAACTACAAACCTCCGGGGCATAATCAAGCAAAACACCCACCAAACATATGGTTCCATAATTGCGCCAATTAGACCCATTAATTGTGTTTGTGCAAACTAAATGCTGAAGACCCACAACATAATTTCCTGTAATTATAACCTGCCAATAATGTATAGTACTCCAAGGAAGACTACTCTAACACAACACCTCCTGTAGCAAACACCAATTGAAAAATAGAAAAAAACTGAGTGCAATTTTGTAAACGGTTATTATGTTGGAATGTAAAGGTTAAACTAAAATGGTTATGGATCTAATCAGGTTGTTGATTTCCTATGTTTGATGAATAATTCAACCATTTACATGAATCTCCATCACATTTTCCTTCTTCCACTTCAATCCCTTCATTTTCTCGATCTTTAAAAAAAACATCACTTACAATCAAATATCTATATAATCAACTATTTCATAAACAACCACATAATTATTAGGCTCTTTCAAGACATAAACCATCCACATCATGGCCGATTTTGTATTTGGAAACTGTCATGGGGGTTTGAATTTGATGGACAAAGCCTTTATAATCTAAAATAGATAGTGGGTAAATGTGACATTTACATATCTAGTCATCAACCGACAACCTACACCCACCATCACAATAAGTCACTTAACCGGACAACCAGTTAACACCACAAGACATTCAACCATCACTCGCTATCATCTGTTACAGCTAAGCACCACCACAACCTCCATATGTTCGAACAAACATCACTCACCTTCGTTATCTTGAACCTCAAAAAATGGTTGTGTGATGGAACACGGATATAACTCGAATGTAGAAATGAAACAAATTTTTAAGGTTAATCATAAGAAACCCCAAATTGATTTCATAGCTAAAATCAAACCTAATGCAGGAATGAGATTCCTTTCACCACTCTTACCTTAAAATTAACAGGGGACATTTACCTGACTGAGATAACATGATCTTGTATGATAATCTTGGTCTCTTAGCCAACATTACCTAGTAATTATGACAAATATTTAAATAATATGTTTGATTAGTTTAAATTGATAATTAACATGAGCTACTACTTGTATAGATCAATGTTGGAGTGATAGATAGATAACAATGTTAGTCAAGAAAGTTGTCAGAAAGGAACGAAAGGTTGTATTTTGACCTCTTCTCATGTAAAACTGCAACTTATTTTTCTAATGTGGAAGTTGCTCATAGTAATAAAAATACATTTAGCATAAGAATATTCCATTTTATCATCAAACTTGCTTTCAAAAGAAAAAAGTGTTCCATTTGGTAAATGTTATCCTATAAAAAGAAACAACATATAATTAGCTCCATTTAGCATCTAGCATATACTCCTTCACAATTTTGGTTTGAATAGAATGTCATTAACATGATACAATCTCAATAGGTTTTTGGATTGTTGATTATTTCAACAAAATCTTTATAGTGAACAAAAAACAACCATTGCTAAATAACTGGCCAAAGAAAGACGTTAGCACTAATAGTTACAATAAGGGGTTATTTGATAGTTGCTGAGAAAGTGTTGACTGTAAAAGGTCTGAGTAATAAATTCTGACCGAGTAAGAAACCATGATGTTTGATTATATATCTGACTGAATGTGCTGACCAGTGTAAAATGACTATTTAACCCTTGTGTTGTATACAATGATGGATAATAATAATAATAATAATAATAATAATAATAATAATAATAATAATAATAATAATAATAATAATAATAATCAAGGTTGTAGAACTAGTTACTTGGTACCTGTTCAGCCGACTACCGAGTAGCGAGTACCCAGGAGTACTCATAAAGTACTCAGATTCGATAATTCATGTAGAAATATTTTTAGGAAACTTATATATGTCAAAAATCATAAGTTAAAATCTTAATTTCATTGAAATATATTACAAAATTAGATACATGTGAATACACAAAAACTATAAAACATATAATGGTCCCACTTCGTGAACAATTCTTGAAAATTTAAGATATATATGTAGTAACGATCACATGTGTGTGTGTGTGTGTTAAATAATAAATCGTTAAGTATATTATATGTATTAATTACCGAGTTTACTGGGCTTTACAATGCTGCTCAGTTTAGTAGGAGGCCGATCGGGGAGTACTTGGGATTTTGGAGTACTCGGGATTCTATAACTCGCCTCGGTAAGGGGACGAGTAGCGAGTACTCGGAGGAGTAATCGGCCAACTTGGCGAGTTTTACAACACTGATAATAATAATAATAATAATAATAATAATAATAATAATAATAATAATAATAATAATAATAATAATAGTTATAATAATAATAACAATAATAATAATATTAATATTAGTAATGATGCCCTCTACACTTTATACACCTCTTGTTTCTTTTTCTTTTTCTTTCCTGTTTGATAATTTTATATCCAAAAAGGATGTATACTTTTTGCTGCTTCTTTCCTTTGTCTTTCCCTTCCTTTTTCTTCCTCCTTGCTGTCAAAGAGTCAAAGAAGAAGCCACATCCAAACATGAAATACCCATTTCCTTGTTGGTGGTTGTTTTCTTTTTCCGTCGAGATTAAAGAGGCAACAACCTCTTTCCCCTCTTTTTCCGGCGAGATCAAAGAGGCAACAACCTCTTCGTATTATGTCTGGTCAGGAAAGAAGAAGCAACACAGGAGTTGCCCCCCTTCGACAGATCTGCCATCACTGGTCCAATCTTCTCCACCCTTCTTTCCCCTTTGGCCCTTTCGTGATTCTTTTTGCTAATCCTCCACCAGACCACGTTGTTTGTTGCCTTTGTTCGTGTTTCTTTTTCCTTTTCTAGGGATTAAATTGATGGCTATGAGGAACGATAATGTGAAGTTGGTGCTGATTCAAGGGCAATGGTGGAATCAATTTCATACTTTCTCAGTCAACAAGATTTTTTGTGATGACCGAGTCAGACATTGTTGACTCAGTCAGATGCAAAACGAAGACATATCAAACACATGGAGCTGACCGACTCAGACATTTTTGTCTTACCTGACCCAATCAGATCCAAATCAAATAGGGCCTAAGTGTTATGGTCTGCAACAGAGTTTACACGATCATTCAATAGTGAGTTAATTCTATGAGCTTTGGTCAAGCTGCAAGCAAAAGAAAAATCACAGCCAAAACCAAACTCTAATTATCAACATGAGAAAGGTTCTTGTATGAACGACTACCACAAAAAATATAAAAAACAGAAAAATAAATAACAAAATTTGAAGACAATTGCAGAATCTACGACCAACAAAATGTTAAAAAATTATACTTTTAATATGTCAGACCCCCGAACCAGGACAAACGAAACGTCTAGGGGCGGATGGTGTCATTGTATAGTACCATAACAATTGAATATGAATGAAACATAGCATTACAAGTAACATACATTAAAAATACAAACTTACATAGTTTACGTATTGTACTTGTTCATCGTTTACACAAAAGAGACAAAAAGTAACATTTCCTAAAGTTGCACCACTTGATCTCAGAGCTGATTACTTGTTGCTAGTTCCCTGAGAATACAAGTCATTTTAAAAAGCATCAACTAAAAAGTTGGTGAGTTCATAAGCATTTTTGTATAAAAATGGTTTTGCACTTTTTTAGAATAGTTCTCGTAGTAGTTTCAGAAAATCCGATATTTTCTATGAAAATGATTTGCAAGTCTCGTTCCAAAACCGTGAATATATGCATGTGTGTCCTTTGTTTTCTTTTGTTTATCTTTGTAAATAGTGGGTTCCCAGAAAATCCAATATTTTCATTAGTATGAACTGAAATCGAAGGTAATTCTTTTGTATCTTTTCCTTGTGAAGTAATAATGAATAACTACAAAAGAATGCAATATTTTCTTAAAGGTGAACTATTGTTTTAAACCCTAAGACCACGATGGAAGTGAATATCGTACATAAAATAGTTTATAGTTTCAGGAAAAAAAACCTTTGTTTTTCTTTTGTTTGCGATTATAAGGAGTGTGTTCCTAGAAAATCCCATATTTTTGATGAATGAAAAACTGTAGTCTTAAACCCTAAGACTAGAAGTGTAAGAGACTGAATACTTGAAAAATGATTTGCTGTTTTATAGTTTAATAAAATCAATGAAGTGTAAGCTTCCCGTAAACCGAAATAATATGATAATCCCTGTGTGAGTTCTTATAACAATACTAATGTGAATGATATTTCTGAACACGTCGTTCTTCAAGCGTCGGAGCCGGGGGGGGACCTTTATCACCCTTGACATGCCGGTCTAACTGTAGCGAACAATTGATGTGTGGGATTGTCAATCCCTTCTAGATCTATACACAACGGTCTCGCTCTCCCTCCAGGAGACTCTAGTTATAACGCAGGACTTACGGTGTACGCTAGGTAGGTATGAACAAGAAAAATTCTCACAAGAGCATTAACTAATTTACATGAACTTTGACTCCACTCGTTGAATAATGAAAACGACATTACTAGTGTAAATTTATGACTGAAGTTTTATGACACACGTTTTACAACTTTATGACATACAACTTATTATTTATTCTTTTAAATGCTTTATGATGGACAGATTATGACACGCAAATTTTTCTGTCGTTGAGTTTTGTTTTGTATATCGTTTTGGTTTAAATATTTATAAATTTTTTTTATAAATAATCATTAATGGACTTGTTTACTTGTAATATATGTTGTGAAAATAGCATAATTCTCTAGGTTTTTAAACCATTAAAATGGTGACAACATATTATAACTAGTTTACTAGTAAAAATGATTTTTAGTAAAATATTCAAGTTTTGTAACACAAACATTTTATTTTTGTTGTAACTCTAGCAGGTCACGATTTTTACCAAGATACATATAATAACCTTGAAATTTTGTGTGGCAAATATGTAGTCAAACATGTACACCATAGTTTTCCATAGTTAAAACATGATGAAAACTTTATTACCCAAAGGTTAAACATATAAACATTATGGTACATGAAATTATCCAATCGTTAAACACATAGGCACGATGGTATATAGAATTATCCAATGGTTAAATGAGATTTGACTTGTATTCTCCCCTAGAAAACATGAAAAGTACGAAAAAATATGGGGGTATGAAGCTTACCTTGGTTGATTTCATGAGGTAGAAGAAGAAGAAGGAAATTTTCGAGCCTAGCCTTGCCTTGGAGAGATTCTCGAAAAATTGGTGTTTCTAAGAACTTAACACACAACAAAAGTGTGTAAACAAGAAGTTCTTGACTTAGATATATATAGAAATCTCTTAAGTTTACAAGAAACTTACCAAGCTTATGAGTTGTTTGAAGAAAGTGTTGAGGATGGCACCACATACCCACAAATTTTTGAGAGGAAATGAAGGAGTCTTGAGAGAAAATGAGTAAAAATGTTTGAAGTGTGTATGTGGGAGGGTGAGGGTTGGCCGATAGATAAGAGAGAGGAGGGGAAAAAGTTGACTTATTTCAAGTTTGATGGGATATGCATGGGTATATGGAGGTCCAGAGCATAGATGCATGTTGGGTAATAAGGATGTGGAAAGGTATTTTCCTTATCTTTTTACTTTTTTTATTAGCCTTAACCGAACCCTAGGGTTCTCGGCCCAAAGGGTTTCCCAAAAAGAGTGGGTTTCGATTTTTGGCTTGGCCCAATAGGAGTTTTCGGTCCATTAAAGCCAAAAGGTAGGAGTTTTCAGCCGAATAAGGCCTAAGGAAGGGTTTTCAGCCCAATAAGGCCCAATGAAGAAGTTTTGGTCCAATAGGGGTTTTCAGTCGAGAATTCTTGGGCTAAGGCCCAAAATTGATTGGACTTAGCTATTGGATCAAGTTTTTGGGCTTGTGTGAGGCTATTTCAACTTGACTCACAATGTATGCATGTATGAACTCAAATAACATTGTAGTTTGCATTTTATTAATAAGATGCAAGAAGGTTACATGGAGGGATTTCTTGTGAACAAGCTTCGCATCTTAAACCCTAAATTGCTAGTTGTGACATCATCCACCTGTTAAAGGAAATTTCGTCTCGAAATTTGTTCTAGAGTAGCCCTTAAGAACATAGAGAAGAGATGGGGGTACTCTTGCAACATTTGGTCTTCGCGTTCCTAAGTGAACTCTGGCCCTTGCTTGGCGCTCCATCGGGCCGTCACGATGGGAATGCGACTTTGCTTTGATCGCTTCACTTCTCTTTCCAGTGTTTCTATGGGTTCCTTGACGCAGTGATGGTGTTCATCTACCTCAATCAAATCAAGTGGGACAACGAGAGTTTCGCTAGGTAGGCCTTTCTTTAGATTGGACGCATTAATGACAGGGCGTACACTGCTGAGTTCAGGCAGTAGCTGGAGTTTTATAAGCCATCGGACCAATCCTAGCAAGGACTTCCAGGGTCCGATGTATCTCGGGTTAAATTTCCCATGCTTTTCAAAGTGTATCATCACTTTTTCAAAAAAAGAGACCATTAGTAGTTCGTGATCACCGACTTGGCACTCCAAGGGCATCCGTTACTTACTTGCATGGCTCTTTTGTCAGTTTCTAGATGCCTCTAGTCGTGCTCGAATTTGGGTGATCTCTTTGGCTATCTCACAGATCGTCTCGGGCTGGTGACAATGTCGCCGGGTACTTGGCCTTTGGCTAGCTGTGTGTTGGTCATCTCAACCCAACATAGGGATGACCTGCATTTGCGTCCTACATGGTGAGGTGAATGTATGGTCATGGCTATTGAGGATTGTGTACTTGATGCCCCAAGAGTAGTGTCTCTAAACCTTAAGGCGAAGACTATTGTCGCCAAAGTTAAGGTTGTGTGTGGCGTAGTTGGCCTTAAAATTCTTAGGTTGGCTCGGGAGTTTCTTCCTACGAAGTTCTGAGCTAGTGGTATGTCGACTTCCGCTTGTTTTTTAAAGTCGGCCAAATAGCCCGTCGATTCGGAATATAGGATGTCGATCTTTGATTATTGGCTTGTTTAACTCTTAGTAATCAGTGGTCCTATGGACAACTAGCCTTTCCTATTTATGAGTCAGATGGGTGCTCTCTGAGGTACGAGTCTTGGTCTAATAATTCCCTTACTTATTAGGTCGTTCCATCAACCGAACACTTTCTGTGTTTATGTTGGTGCTAAGTGGCATTGGGGATTTGGCTATGGGAATGGCTCCAAGAGTTAAGTCGATTCCGAACTCATCTTGGCATATAGGTGATATTTCCGAAAGACCTTCTGGGAACTACTTTGAAAAGGTTATAAATCTCTAGGTTACCCTCGGTGTCCTTTACTTCTCGTTTCTGATTTCTACTGTGGGCTAGGAAAGAGCGTGGTACCTCTTGCATAGGTACTTATGTGTCCAGATGCAAGAGATTGATTAGGAGGTTTGTTGTTATAGGTTGAAAAAGTTTCATTAATTGGTCGGGTAAGGCGAAAGGTATCTTTGTAGTACATGAAATTGATATGGTGAGTGTCAAGCCAGCGCATGCCAAATGACTACAATGGACTTCTCACTGCAGCATATGGTAAGTCAATTTGAGGGGATGATTGTTTGGAATGACAGTGGGTTCTGTGTACATGTCTTTAACACTACCAGTTCCCTACTTGTTACTACCTTTGCGACTATTTTGTATTGGATTAACAGTTTTCTAGTAGGTACGAGTACTTAGATAAATACTAATAAAATCTTGTAGTATGTTTCCTACCAGGTCTCTCTATAATAGTTTGGTGTAACCTAGTCGTATATAATTAAGATTGAAAAGACAGTCGACTAAGTGGCCCTGTCCTAAGTCCACAACCAAACAAGGAACAAGAATTAAGGCAAAATCATGCACTCCAAGTCTGTAGAATCTTAATTATATATGACCCTGCGTTTATAGCTCACCTACTATGATCTTTAGTTTTTCTATGAATGATAGGACTTGCTCGGATGAGGGAACAATTTATGCTTATGATTTTTAATTGGTAAAAACTTTTTTGTGAAAATCCGATGCTTAATTTTTGTTGTTTGGACACTTACCGTAAATCCCAGTAGGGTTCCTTATTGCTTCATCATGTCCTGTTGTTAAACTCCTTCCGCCCCTCCGTTATTCCTCTTCGTTGGACAATCTCTCTTGAAATGTCCCGCTTCACCGCATGTGCGGCATTTTGGACATACTCCAGTATCGGGGGTTGGAGTGATGCATTGAGCCGGGGTCTTGCAGTGGCAGGCGTTGTGCCTCTTCTTGTTGCACCTTTTGCAATGCTACTTCCGGCAAACTCCATTATGATGGAAGCTACACTTGCTGCATTTTGGAAGGTTTCCAGCATAGGGTTTTCTCAGTGTGGAGGTAGTGGGGTCAGTGGGGGTATGGGCTGCTACAACTTGTTGCCTTTTGGTAGGTCCTTGATTTGAGCAGCTCCCTTTCTTCTTCTTGGACTTTCGTTTCTTGGTCTTTCAGTGCTAGCTGCTATTTGGTGGTAAAAAGCCTTCACCCTGATCAATGTTTGGTTAGATGTCATCACTAGGTAGTTTATGGCTATTTCCATCCTTCTTTTGGTCCTTAAGTTGTTTGAGCTTTCCATGGAGTTGAGACTCCAGATCTGGATAGTATGAGGTCCCTTGGGCCTAAAGATTCAGGATTTATCAAGCTATTAGCCAACTTTCATGCATTAAACCCTCTATAGATCTTGTTTTGGCTTATTGAGCCCTAGATGCAATGGATGGACGTAAAGCTAGCAACTTTACGTGATACTTCAGCCTCAAAAGGCTAAATCTAGAGTATGGAGCCTTATTTCTGCTTAAAACGTCTGAATGAGAGAATGGGCTGAAGGGACTCGATGAGTTGATGAGACAACTCGACGAGTTGGCTAGGGTTTTCCCTGATAGTCTGGATGCGTTACAACTTGGCGAGTTGGTGAGACAACTCGACAGTTGGATTTTCCCAATACTACAGAGAAAACAAAGGAACTCGACGAGTCACATAGATGCACTCGACGAGTTGGGTCAACATGGACTGTTGACTCGGGTGTTAACTTCCGTTGACTTTTAGGGTTTGGTCAAGACATGAGTTATGGAGACCATGGAGGGGTAAAATGGTCTTTCACCCTTTCCAAGAGTTAGAGAAAGGGGTTAGCCTAACATTTTAGGGTTGTGGTTATAAAGTGTTAATAAGAGATGATTATGATACGTAGGCGGAGTCAAGACCGTTCGTGGAGTACGAGACCTACTTTATTACTTACGAGGTGAGTCTTCTCACTATACTTACCTGAGTGGTAATATTGTGTGACCGGAGGGTCTTACTTGAGTTATCGACCGGAGGGTCTTATATGATTATACCGAGTTATGTGATATTATGCATTTTATCTTTGTGATTTATGCTATATATATTATTCTGTGCCTTACTGAGTCTGGATCGGAGGGTCCAACCCGAGTTGTGAGACTGGAGGGTCTTCACTGAGATACAGGACCAGAGGGTCCAACCCGAGCTGTGAGATCAGAGGGTCTTCACTGAGACATATGACCGGAGGGTCCATATCGAGCCGTGAGACTGGAGGGTCCTCACCGAGACGCATGACCGGAGGGTCCATGCCAAGTTATAGCCATAAGAGGCTTATTATTTGTGTATGTGGTATTTTGGGGAACTCACTAAGCTTTTTTGCTTATAGTGTTGTGTGCAATGTGTTTCAGGTACCTCTCAGGATTGCGGGAAGGCGTCGACTTGATTGTACACACCAGTTAGAGATTATGTTTTTGAGGATTTTGGGATATTATCAAACATTTGTTGCCTTGTGTTTTGAAAATTTATACATTTTGTGGTTTTTGAGAAATGTGATATTGGGTTTTATGTGATTTTAAAAATGAAAATTTTGTTTGAAAATTTAGAGTGTTACAAGTTGGTATCAGACCTTGGTTTGAGGGATTCAGGTGTACTCTTGTGTATGTTTGGACTCAAACTGAGGATTTGAGAAATTTTTCAAAAAAGAAATGATTTTTCTAAAACGAGTAAGAGTTTTAAGGAGAAAATGAGATGGAGCAGTGTGTACAATCAGCCAGAGCCCGAACGGTGATTTTCCAAAATACCATTACTTGTTTATATTATGAGATACTTATGAGATATTAGAGCTGCTAGCTAGAGGATAGGCTAGGTATTTTAGAAATTAGGGCTAGAGTTGCCTGATTCATGATGTCTTAGACTAGGGGATGCTGTTGATTGATATTATCTGCTATATGCTCTGTGAATGTGCTGAGTAGGAGTACCTAGCAGGAATCTTTTAGAGAGAATCTTGAGTCGAGGAGTAATCTTGGAGAGATACCTAGATGAGCATTTGAGGAGTCTACTGAGAGAGTAGTTTGATATCTGTGAGGGATAGAATACTTGTGAATTAGGATCCTAGGAGGAGGACTTAGGGCGACTACAAGTTGGTGTGGAAGGTAGTATTGGGCCCATACTATTGAAAGCACCGGATCTGTATGCGACCCAAGTAAGAACCTTAGGATGCTAAGGAGCATGTAGGGGTGGGTAATCGATTGTGTGTGTGTGTTTGAGCTAGTCTCTGATGATTTTGTGTTTGTGTTTCAGAGACACTATGGTGATTACCCAGAACAACCCCAGGGGCAGTGTTACCAGTGATGAGGAGATCTGTAGGACCATTGCGGAGGAGGTGGATGCAACTATCAGAGAGGACATACCAGAGATGTTCGGGTCTATTAAGACCACGCTAATGGAGACATTTGATGATCGATATGCTGCTATCACAGAAACTGCTGATGTCGTAGCCACCATGGTCGTAGCTGTTGCTAGGCCACAGGGAGGTGACTCGTTGTTGTTCCGGGAGTTTGGCAACACGAAGCCACCAGAGTTTGATGGGACACATGACCCAATTTCTTCCATGAGATGGATCTCCAACATTGAAGGGTGTTTCTATACGTGTTCATGCACGGAGCAATTGAGAGTCCGGTTTGCACTAAACCGGCTTTGCATGGGAGCGAAGGACTGCTGGAAGTTTGTGACGACTGACTTTATTCCTGCAGATCATGCTGCAGTGAGTTAGGAGAGGTTCACCCAACTGTACAAAGATGCGTATGTTCCCCCGGTGGAGTAGGAACGTTTGGCCCAAGAGTTTCTGTCGCTCAAGTAGAAGACAGAAACCGTGACAAATATTACAAGGATGTTTCATGAAAGGGTGTTGTTCTGCCCTGAGCACGTGTCTACTGAGCAGGCACGTGTGAGATGATATTTGAACATCTTGAGGAGAGACATTCGGGAGTTCATGGCGAACTCATCTTATCGGACATTGGCTGAGTTGCAGACCAATGCCAGGATGTAATGCCTGGTTCCCTAGTACGCATTTAGTTTAATTATTTATTTATTTTGAGCGAAGGACTCGACGAGTTGGTGGCCCTAACTCATTGAGTAAAGAGTAGAATATACGCGGGGTTTAAGTTATCGACTCGATGAGTCGAATCCCTGACTCGGCGAGTAGCTCGGCCGAGGTGAAACCCTAAATTCAGGGTTTTGCACCGTATTTAAGCATCTTAATCCCCACCCCTTGGCCTCATTTACAGCCTCCTTGTCCCAAACCGGCATCCACGAAACCCTAAAGTGTTATTTGAGTGTGAGAGCCATTTTGAGTGTTCTTTGTGTCTTTTGAAGCTTGTGAAAGAAGTGGAAGGTAGAGGACTCAAGAGAGAAGGAGTAGATCCAGAAGCTTCATCTCTTTAGCTGCAGTTTCTGGTAATAAAGCCTCAAACTTGATCATTCTTTTCTTAGATCTATTCATTTGCATTTATGTAGGTTTTTAGTCCAAGATTGATAGTTTTTGGGAAAGTATCGATCCTGGTTGGTATTCTTCCAGGTCTAGTGTCTAAAGGGGCTATGAGGACATAAAGGTGCAAACTTTGTGCCCTTACAGTCCCCATGCAAGTGTTAAGGATGTTATAATGGCTTTTTGAGCTTAAAAAGGCCATGCATGGAAGCAAACTTGAGACTTTTTGTGCTTAACTGGTACCTAGGCCCTAGATCTAGGTTTGCATGTTTTGGTTTAAGATTCTAAGGCTTTTTGGACAAGATCTATATCCTAAAGGAATTAGGGTTTTGTCTAAACCCTTCAAGAAGATCTATCAACGGTTAAAATTGGAAACTTTACGCTTAGTAAGATCATTTCAGTGAGCACACGAGCTATGGACCTAGAATCTAGAAAATAAGGGCTTAATCTGTTAAGATGGCAAATTCAGACAGAAGGACTCGTCAAGTCCATGAAGGAACTCGACGAGTCGTGTTGTATTGTCCCGTTCCAGTTTATGTTAGAACTAGATGAGTCTATAGAGGGAATTGACGAGTTGATTCTCCAAGTCGTGACAATGAATAGCTTCATAGGACTCGACAAGTCGGAGGAACGACTCGGCTAGTTGAGTTGCGATTCCAGGATTTCTGAATTATAGAACTCGCTGAGTTGAAAGGTTGACTCAGTGAGTTGGTCAACCCAGAATGTTGACTTTGACCAGAGCATTGACTTTAACCAGGGGTAAAATGGTCATTTTACCCTTAGATGAATTTTCAGTTTTCTGACTAAGTAGTATTGTATAGAGTTAGTCGGGAGTCATGGGAGCAGTTAGCAGAGATTCCTCACGCACGAGATCAACATCCAATTTGAGAGGTGTGTTTTCCTCCAGTAGGTACGGGTCGAAGGCACCAATGTCGGTCCGTTCATATATGTTAGTGTATGCCGGACTTAGGTCCAATGCCGGGGATAGCCCGATGAAGTTTATATCTTCCGAACTCCGATTCGATGCAGGAGCAAGCTTGAGGAATGTTGTATGATTGATATCTTTGTGATTCTTGGATGTACTTGTTTGTATATTCCAAACTTTGGTATGATGCCAGGGCAAGCTCGCTAAATATTTAGCTTATATGTTATGTGTTCCGGACTTCGGTCCGATGTCAGGGCAAGCTCGAGGAAACTTTACATGTTATATCTTATATGTTTATGTGTTATGTGTTGTTGTCATGGTATATGTATACCTGACTTCGGCTCGATGTCGGGCAGGGCCCGATGCCATATTTTGTTCTAATGTCGGGCGAGGCCTGATGTCGAATTCGTCCAATGCCAGGCAGGGCCCGATGCAGTGGGCAAGGCCTAGTATGTGCTATTATTTGTTATTGTATGGTATGTGGTAGTTTGGGGGAGCTCACTAAGCTTCGTGCTTACAGTTTTCATTTTTGATTTTAGGTACTTCTGCTAGTAAAGGGAAGGGCTTGGGATGATCGCATGGCACACACCACATTCTTCAGCCTGGGATATTTTAGACTTTGATATTTGATACAATATTTTTGATATGATGTTTGAGATACACGACATGTAATTTTATTATGTTGTTTTATGAGTTATGGGTTTTTCTTTAATTATGTAAAATGAAAATTTTGGACTATATTTTTGGGATGTTTCAAGTAGGTATCAGAGCCTTCGTTTGAGGGATTTGGGCACACTTCCACATGTGTCTGAACTCAAACTATGGAATTGGAATAGAAATTTTCAAAAGAAAAACCATTTCTATAAAAGGATTTTCAGAAAATAAAAGAGTTTTAAGAAAAAGCAAAAAGAGTTTTGAAAAAGAGAAAAGGGTGTGGTGCATGCAATCAACCGAGCTCAAGTAACTTATCCCAAATTACCCAAACAAGTTTATGTTATGATATTCTTATCAACTTTATGAGAACTGCATGCTAGATTAGGACTAAGGATCTAGGAAGGATGCCTTATATGCATGTTATATGTGTATCAGCTATATGAGAATTACATGCTAGTACAGAGTATACATTATGTTGGCCTAATTAGAATATGTTTGATTATGTGTTCTCAATGCTCGAATGTTGCTTGCTTTATGCTTTTAGGAGTTCTAGCTGTCTTTTACTAACTATTAAACGGATATGTTAAGTTACATATTGCGAGGACTAAATAATTTCAGAAGGTTAGGTCTGGCTCTATGTCGCAACTCTTGTTTGAGTCCAACCTTTGTAGGGTAGGATATCTCATTCGAAGAATTATCTAGTCTTAGTGATATGTAATAGTATTCACGAGCTAGTTAGGGGAAGATGGCAGGGACTTCCTGTGCAGCTGATGGCGGAGAGTGGGATGGTGATTACCCTAGGGCAATCCTAGGATGAGAGTAGCGCGTGAAGCAGTAGTAGTAGAAGTGACTTGGTGGAGTCAAGGCGGGTCTTGAGGAAAGTACAGATATATGTGGAAGGTATTATGGGCCCGTACTACAGAGAGTAGAGGATCCATACTCGGGTCAAGGAAGGCTGTAGTGTATGTGATCCCTCGACTTATGATTAGTATTTTGATGTTTGTTATGATATGTTTTTCAAAATGACAGCTTTACGAAATAGACCAATCGGCAGTTTAGGCGCTGATGAGGGATCAGGCTCAGGCTCAGGAGTTGTACATCTAGACAACCAGACTAGGGAGTTTATCTCCTTTGAGATCACGCGTAGTATCCTGGATCAGACTCGTATGATCTTTGGCACGATCAAGGAGGGAATTCTTTAGCTTTTGGATGAGAGGTTGAGTGCTTTCCGCATTGAGGTGGCGGCCATGATGGCGTCGCGCACACTGACTTTTAGAGAGCTCAGAGCTTGTGGAGCTCCCGACTACCATGGGGCTCACGACCCCATTGCGAGCACCAGATGGTTGGCGGATGTCACCAACACATTCCACACCAGCAGATGTCCTGGGGGGACAAGGTCAGACTTATGTCCTGTGTTATGAAGGACTGGGCACACGATTGGTGGGAGGAGGTTAGAAGTGCCATTGGTGATGATGCAACTCTTGATGCGATGACTTGGAGTGACTTTACGAACAGGTTCAGGGCCAAGTTTGCAACCGTGATAGTGATGCAGCGGCTGGCCAGGGAGTTTCGGGATCTCCAGCAGACGACGGAGACGGTGACTGAGATCACTATGATGTTTAGGGAGAGGGCCCTTCTCATTCCGCAGTATGTGGCGAACGGGGAGATGAAAAAGGCCCGTTACCATGAGATGTTGCGGAGTGATATTTGCCAGTTTGTGAGCCGCTCCAGCTGTAAGATGCTGGAGGACATGAATACGAGGGCTCGAGAGAGGGAGTTGGATTTTGTGATTGAGAGGAAGAGGAAAACCGATTGGGTTCAGTCAGGGAGTTCGGGAAAGAAACCCAAGGTATCAGATCACATACTTAAGAGCCAGCATAGCCGCAGCCGTTGTGGCAAATACGGCAAGTTGCACGAGGGGACGTGCAAGGTAGGGAGTTTAGGTTGCTTCAAGTATGTCCAAACTACGCATATAAGTAGGGATTGTACAACTACTACCACCACCACGACAACATCAAATCTGATTTGCTTTCATTGCAATCAGAGGGGACACAAGCGGTCCTAGTGCCTAAGTTTAGCAGCTGCAGGGCAGGTGGCAGTGCCTACCCCTGCTACATTGAGGATTACAGACGGCCGTCAGGGCCGGGGTGAGACACTTGTGGCGAAGAGCGGGGCCTTTCAGTTGACAGCCGAGGAGGCACGAGTAGCTCCCGACGTGGTGACGGGTATGTATCTTTCTCTTTTCTCTTATTTGATATTGTTTGTTACTTATGTTTATATGTTTTGTTGTAGGATCGTTCTTAGTGAACGGTATATCAGCTTTGGTACTATTTGATTCGGGTGCCACCCGATCTTTTGTGTCGTTTGCGCTTAGCAAGTGATTTGTAGGAGCTCCGGGGGAGCTGAATTGCCCACTTGATGTAGAGATAGTAGATGACATGACTGTTAGGGTTGCTAGGGTTCACCGAGGATGTACCCTATAGTTATTCGACGAGCAGTTTTTTAGTGGGTCTGGTTCCTATTCCTCTGCGAGGGAATAAGGTTATTGTGGGTATGGATTGGTTGAGCCCCAATGGGGCAGTGATTGACTATGAACAACAACTAGTGAGGTTTCGCACTCCTAGTGGGGGATGGTTAGTGATCTAGGGCGAGAGGCCACAACGTGGACCGGTGTTCTGTTCAGCTGCGAGGGCGAGGTGTCACCTTCATCATTGTTGTGCAGGATGCGTCGCCTATGTCATGGATACCCGAGATAAGGGTAAGGCGACGGTTGATGATGTACCAGTAGTGCGAGAGTACCCGGACGTATTCCTGGAGGATTTACCTGGAGTACCTCCTGTCACACCCCTAACCGGAATGGCGGAAACGTTCAGGGGCGGAGGACATCATGTACAGTATCACAATAATTGTATAATAGAAATCAAAGCAAACACAACCATTACATTGATAAGGTAAAGTTTTTACATCTGTTCGATACATAGTTTTCATGCTATCAAAATGTATAATCAAAAAGTATAAAAGACGCGACTCTAAAAGCTCCATCTTCTCAAAATATGCGGGTGTACCTGTCTAATCGGTTCCTTGAGAATACAAGTGATTTTGAAAGTGTATCAACATTTAAGTTGGTGATTTCATAAGTATGTTTGAAATTGAAAACCCATCAATTTGTTCCTTGAAAATGTAATTATGTTTTCCCAGAAAATCCTATATTTTCTGTTGTAATCTGTTATACTCAAAACGTGTGAATGTTATCGTACTTTGTAAAAGGTAGTTTTATATCGCATAAAACTATGAATGTATTTTTTCTCAGTGTTGGAATAGTCTTCTGTATTCGTACTTATGTTTAAAACCCTCTGGATTCACCAGTGATACTTGTAAAATAATGTTCTATAGCCTTATTATTTAAATAAAACTATGTGAAGTGGTTTACTTATTCATACACTAATCGTGTTGTTCGATACCAAATTGTGAGTTCTCATAACCATGCATAATACAACGGATGACCTGACTCGACGTTCTTCAGGCATTGAAAATTGTTCATGACATTTGAACCACAGGCCTGCCGGCCTAGCTGTTGCAAGCAGCTCTGATGTGGGATTGTCAGTCCCGTATAGATCTATTCACAAACTCACGCTCTCCCTCCAGGAGACTCTGGTTATTGAGGTCACGACATTTGATGGCACTTAAATAAGTACTTGAAGATGTTACCTCACAAAGCCATATCGACGGTTAAGTGTAGAATATCTGAAAAATCTTTTGAAATGTATATATGTTCATATGTTCCATAAACTATACCTAATATAGTTTATATGTTCATTACTGTGATAAAACCTGTACTTGGTGTGATGATACTTATGTTCCATAAACAATATCAGTTATAGTTTATTTGTTCATTTGTTTTGTATCTTTGCATTTTGTAAATGTGTTGTCAACGTTCCACAAACTATACCTATTATAGTTTATATGTTCGTTTGTTTGTATCTTCGTATTTTGTATATATGATATCAGTGTTACATTTGAAATGTAATTGTTCTAAAGGTTTTCCTTTTCTCAACATGTTACAAAGGATTAAAAGATTGTACTCGCATCTATATATAACAATATATAAAAATATGTAATCGTATGAATAATGGTTGAAACTTACTAAAATATTTTTAAGTCGTTCAAAATTGTTTGTAACCGTTTGAAAATAATGGATATCATTTGAAATCGTTGAAATGTTTACACAAATTTAATGTGTTGTACTTGTATCCCCCCTCCCTAAAAACATGGAAAATTAATATTGAAAACGTAGGGGTATGAACTCACCTTGAATGTGCATTTGCATTAGAATTTAACGAGTTGTGGAAATGATCCTCGGGTAAGCGTACGCACGAATAACATTATCCTAAAAATAATTATATTTGACGTCGTATTTAAATTAATTATAAATTAATTTAAATAATGTGTTAAATAATAATTTAATTATATAAGAAGGACTTACAATTAAATTGGAACTAATTGGAAATGAGTTTTCGGTTGTAAAATGGGGTTTACGGTTGGAGGTTTTGGTGTTCACGGTTGGTTCTTCGATTATTATGAAGATTTAAAGATTGCTTGAAGATTTGAATGTGAGTTTGAGTGTTCTTGGTGAATTGGTTGAAGATTTGAAGATTCTGGGCATAAACCTTTGAAGATTGAGAGGAAATGAGGCTGTTCACGGTTGAAGATTGAGAGAGTTTGGAAGTGGTTCACGGTTCAGAAATGAGGAAATGAATTGTTTCAGGGTGAAAACACATATATAGGGGGTGTTTATGGTTGAAATGGTATTGGGCCTTAGTGTTCACGGTCCACTAATGGACTTGAATCTTATTTTTCAGCCCAATAAGAGGGTGTTCACGGTCAAGCTTGGTCGTGAACCCCTTGTTTTTCACTTAACTATGGTCGTGAACTACACTTTGGGAAGCTTCTTGAACCGTGAACTCCATTTGGAGTTTTCACTTGGACCGTGAACACTCCTTTGTAGTGACTTGTTGGCCGTGAACTCCCAATTGGAGTTAATTCTAGGCGTAAACTCCTTTTGAGGTTTATATTATTGATTTAAATATTAATATATCCACTTATAATAAGTTATATTATCTTAATTCACTGACGGTTAAAGCCATATCTAGTTATTAACTTATAATTGAGCCCTTGGAGTAATAAAGGGTATGAATAAACATAAGCATCGAAATGAGGTTCTGGCTCTTATTAAATTGAGAATGATGGGTTGTTACACCTCCGTAGAGGTAGGTTGAGTTCAGGATTGACCTAGTACCTGGTGCGGCTCCGATAGCCAAGGCACCATATCGGTTGGCTCCTCCCGAGATGCAAGAGTTGTCTACGCAGCTGCAAGAGCTGCTAGACAAGGGTTTTATCAGACCGAGCAGTTCACCATGGGGAGCCCCGATCCTGTTTGTGAAGAAGAAGGATGGGTCACATCGCATGTGTACAGACTACAGGGAGCTGAACAAGGTAACAGTGAAGAATCGTTACCCACTACCAAGGATAGATGATTTGTTTGATCAGCTTCAGGGAGCATCTTGGTTCTCCAAGATTGATCTACGATCAAGGTATCACCATATGCGAGTCAGGGACAATGATGTGCAAAAGAGAGCTTTTAGGACTTGTTATGGTCATTATGAGTTTGTGGTGATGCCGTTTGGGATCACCAATGCTCTAGTCGCGTTCATGGACCTCATGAACTGCGTGTGCAGACCGATGCTGGCTCGGTCTGGAATAGTCTTCAATGATGACATCTTGGTTTACTCCAAGACTCAGGAGAAGCATGAGGAGCACCTAAGAGAGGTGCTAGAGACACCGATGAGGGAGAGACTTTTTGCAAAGTTCTCCAAGTGTGAGTTTTGGTTGCGCGAGGTGCAGCTCCTTGGGCATTTTGTCAACCAGAAGGGTATTCGGGTCGATTAGGCCAAGATAGAGGTTGATAAGCAGTGGGAAATTCTGAGGTCTCCAACTGATATTCAGAGTTTCCTGGGTCTGGCAGGGTATTACAGGAGATTTATTCAGGACTTCTTCAAGATTGCAGTTCCTTTGACCCGACTGACCAAGAAGTCGGTGGTTTTTCTTTGGGGACCTGAGCAACAGGCAGCCTTTGAGATGCTCAGACAGCGGTTGTGTGAGGCACCGATTCTCACTCTTCCAGAGGGTGTAGATGACTTCATATTTTACCGTGATGCTTCGATCACATGCATGGGAGTAGTTTTGATGCAATGGGGTCGTGTGATAGCTTATGCTTCGATGCAGCTGAAGCATCACGAGGCTAACTATCCGACGCACGATTTGGAGCTGGGGGATGTGGTGTTAGCCCTCAAGATTTGGCGGCATTACCTCTACGGGGTCCGTTGTACCATTTACACGGACCACAAGAGTTTGAGGTACCTCATGGATCAGTTGAATCCGAACATGAGGCAGCGTCGGTGATTAGATGTGGTGAAGGACTATGATTGTGAGATCTTTTACCACCCGGGCAAGGCCAACGTAGTGGCCAACGCCCTGAGTCTCAAGGCGGTAGCGGTCTCGATCCTAGATATCTGTCTGAGGATGATAGTGATTACTCCGTTACTGGAGTAGACCTGAGAGGCGCAAGTTGAGGTTCTGAAGGAGGGGTGCTGGAAGTGAGAGCTGATCATAGGCCAGGTGGCCTCCTTTGATTATGATAGTTGTGGATTGGTGACCCTGCATGGAAGGGCCTGGGTACCGTACTGGGGTGGAGTATGACATATACTGATGGATGAGGCCCACAAGTCCAGGTTCTCCATCTATCCTGGGGCGACAAAGATGTACGAAGATCTTTGACTAGATTACTAGTGGCCCTGCATGAAGCAAGATGTAGCATGATACATAGAGAGGTGCTTGACCTGCAGGAAGGTCAAAGCAGAGCACTAGAGGCCTCATGGAAAGTTGCAGCCGTTAGACATCCCTGTGTGCAAGTGGGAGGACATTACCATGGATTTTTATCACTAAGCTTCCCAGGACTGCACGTGGGGTCAATTCGATATTAGTCATCATGGATCGGTTGACCAAGAGTGCTCACTTTATCCCGATCCAGGAGAACATATCGGCCGAGAAGCTGGCCGAGATTTATATGCGAAAGGTAGTCGCACGTCATGGAGTGCTGGTCTCAAAGGTGTTAGAATGAGATGTCTGTTTTACTTCCTGATTTTGGAAGCGGTTTCACGACGAGATGGGTACTCGTCTCCACTTCAGCACCGCTTTCCACCCCCAGACCGAATGTAACATCCCAAAATACGACCCAAAAATTTTTGTTTAATCATTACTAAAATCATTAGATCAATACCATAGAATAAAACCCATACGTCAAAGTATCAAAACCATAACAATTATCACAGGAAAAATGTATGAAGACTATATCAAATCATGTCAATGAAAAGCTAAATCAACTCCCAGGACAAAAACTGAAGCCGTGGTGTGTGCGATGCCATCATCCCGAGCTCTTCCCTTTACTTGCAGAAGTACCTGAAACCAAAACTGAAACTGTAAGTACGAAGCTTAGTGAGCTCCCCCAAACTACCACATACCATACAATAACATATAAACACATACTGGGCCTTGCCCACTGTATCGGACCAAAGTCCAGAAACTGCATCGGACCGCAGTCCGGAACTAACTAGGGCCTTGCCCACTGCATCGGACCGAAGCCCGGAAACTGCATCAGACCGAAGCCCGGAACTAACCGCATCGGACGAAGTCCAAAACTAATTGCATCGGACCGAAGTCCGGAACTAACTGGGACCTTGTCCCCTGCATCGGACCGAAGTCTGGAACTAACTGAGCATAGAATAGCATAGCATAAACATATCCACTAGCATAAGCACATATACTGCATACTGCATCGGAACGGAGTCCGGAACACATAACACGAAACATGCTTGAATCATGAACACAACAAGCAATCTAACTACTACATCGGACCGAGGTCCGGAACTACTGCTAACTAAACGGGCCGGCATTATGGCCGTAGACCTGTTCCTACTGGAAGGAAGACTCACCTCGTAGTCTAGCTGCTGAATGAACTGCTCTGGAATCTGTCTGCTGCTGCTCTGATTTCACCCCGGCTATAATTTCCATAAGTACACTCAATCAAATACTGATAACTATATTGAGGGTAAAATGACTATTTTACCCCTGGTTAAAGTCAACCTCTTGGTTAAAGTCAACATACAGTTGACCTGACTCGTCGAGTTGGCCCACCAACTCGTCGAGTCCCTACTCTCATTTCTCAATTCTGCTCGCTACTACTCATCGAGTTTGGCATAGACTCGACGAGTTCCTATTTGATACAAACACTTAGTCAATCTGCATCCGACTCGCCGAGTTGTATGAACAACTCGTCGAGTTCTCCTTCTTCATATGAGCACTCCAACTGGGACTCGCCGAGTTTTATGAACAACTCGCCGAGTCTGTTCTTGAGATATGAAGATTTCCTTGGACTCGCCGAGTCAGGGCATTGACTCGCTGAGTCCCTCCATTAATTAGTCTGGCTTCCGACTCACTGAGTCACTTATGGCTCACTGTTCCTACTCAACATACTCGAAAAGGGAAAAAATCAGGGACTCACGACTCGACTCGCCGAGTCCGAAGAACGACTCGCCGAGTCGCATACATGCAATCACTAAATACTCGAGTCTGCTTAAATCCAGTTCATTCCATTCATAGATCTGGGTTCTTAGGGCTTGATTAACATGTAAAGTTTCCAACTTTACTTATAAATAAACACCAATGAAGGTTTTAGGGCTCAAAATGCACTAAAAGAGTAGATCTAGGGTTTTCATGCAATATGGCTCCATAAAGGCATTAGATCTGAGCTTCTAGAGCTCATTTATGAATAAATCCAGTGGCTATTCAACCCATTATGATACCTATACTACTATCAAGTTTGGAGGTGGATAAAGATGGCTTAAATGGGGTTTCTAATAGAAAATCATCATAGAAACAGAATAGATCCGAATTGTACCTCAATGAACTCTGGATTAGGTCCTATATCCTTGATCTTCACCTTCTCCTTTGGTCTTTCCTTCCTTCTCTTCTTCAAACTTCAAAGAACAAGCACACAAACACACAAATCACAAGGAGAAGGTTAGGGTTTGGTATAGGATGCTCTGAGAGTGAAGGAGACTAGCTTGGGGGCGCATAACATGGTTTAAATAGGGTGGAAACCCTTGAAATTAGGGTTTCTTCCAGACTGGCAGACTCGCCGAGTCCAGGATATGGACTCGCCGAGTTGCCAACTCAAACGTGCTCAATATCTCGACTCTACTGGGCGAGTCGGGCCTACAACTCGCCGAGTCCCAGCTAAAAATGCAAAAATACTTAGATTAAAATACATACTAGGAACCAAGTGTTACACCGATGGACAGAGTGAGAGGATGATTCAGACTCTCGAGGACATGCTTCATGCACATGTTTTGGATTTCAGTGGCAGTTGGGATATGTATCTTCCGTTAGCAGAATTTTCGTATAACAACAGTTACCACACCAACATAGACCGACCTCCCTTGGAGACGCTCTATGGGAGGAAGTGTAGGACCCCAATCTGTTGGGGTGAGGTCGGTCACAGGGTCATGGGGAGTATGGAGGTAGTACTCAAGACTATAGAGCGAATCCAGCAGGTCTGTAGCAGGCTCCAGACTGCTTAGAGTCAGCAGAAGAGTTACGCCGACAAGTGGCGTTCAGACTTGGAGTTTCATGTGGGCGACATGGTCCTCCTGAAGGTATCACCCTGGAAGGGTGTTATTAGGTTCCGGAAGCGGGGCAAGCTGGGCCCCGGGTATATTGGTCCCTTCAGAGTCATTTCCTGGGTGGGCAGGGTAGCGTACCGATTGGATCTTTCCGTAGAGCTCATCCAGATTCACAACACTTTCCATGTTTCCCAGCTACGGAAGTGCTTAATGAATGACACAAAAGTTGTACCCTTAGAGGATATTTAGGTTGATGACAGTCTAAATTACATTGAGATACTGGCGGTGATTCTGGATCTCAAGACGAAGGAGCTGCGGAACAAGAGGGTTGAGTTAGTGAATCCGCAGTGGCAAAACCATAAGGGTTCGGAGTGGACATGGGAACCCAAGGAGGAGATGATGGAGCACTACTCAGAGTTGTTTCCAGATGCAACAGACTTCGAGGACGAATTCTAAGACAAGTGGGGGAGAAGTGTAACGCCTGGTTCCCTGGTACACATTTAATTTAATTATTTATTTATTTTGAGAGAAGGACTCGACGAGTTGGTGGCCCTAACTCATCGAGTAGAGAGTAGACTATGCGCGGGGTTTAAGTTATTGACTCAACAAGTCGAGTCCTTGAGTCGGCGAGTCGCTCGGCCGTGGTGAAAACCTAAATTCGGGGGTTTTCACCCTATTTAAGCATCTTAATTCCCACCCATTGGCCTCATTTACAGCCTCCTTGTCCCAAACCCTCATCCACGAAACCCTAGAGTGTGCTTTGAGTGTGAGAGCCATTTTGAGTGTTCTTTGTATCTTTTGAAGCTTGTGAGAGAAGAGGAAGGTAGAGGATTCAAGAGAGAAGGAGTATATCCAGAAGCTTCATCCCTTTAGCTGCAATTTCTGGTAATAAAGCCTCAAACTTGATCTTTCTTTTCTTAGATCTATTCATTCCCATTTTATGTGGGTTTTTAGTACAAGATTGATAGTTTTTGGGAAAGGATCGATCCTGGTGGGTATTCTTCTAGTTCTAGTGTCTAGAGGGGCTATGAGGACATAAAGGTGCAAACTTTGTGCCCTTAGAGTCCCCATGCAAGTGCTATGGACGTTATAATGGCTTTTTGAGCTTAAAAAGGCCATGCATGGAAGCAAGCTTGAGAGTTTTCGTGGTTAACTGGTACCTAGGCCCTAGATCTAGGTTTACATGTTTTGGTTTGAGATGCTAAGGCTTTTTGGACAAGATCTATGTCCTAAAGGAATTAGGGTTTTGTCTAAACCCTTCAAGAAGAGCTAACAACAGGTAAAGCTGGAAACTTTACCCTTAGAAAGATCATTTCAGTGAACAGACGAGATATGGACCTAGAATCTAGAAAATAAGGGCTTAAACTGTTAAGATGGCCTATTCAGACAGAAGGACTCGTCAAGTCCATGAAGACTCGACGAGTCAGAGGAACGACTCGGTGAGTTGAGTCACGATTCCAAGATTTCTGAATTATAAAACTCGATGAGTTGAAAGGTTGACTCGGTGAGTTGGTCAACCCAGAATGTTGACTTTGACCATAGCCTTGACTTTGACCAAGGGTAAAATGGTCATTTTACCCTTAGATGGATTTTCAGTTTTCTGACTAAGTATTATTATATAGAGATAACCGGGAGTCGTGGGAGTAGCTAGCAGAGATTCCTCACGCACGAGATCTGCATCCAGTTTGAGTGGTGAGTTTTCCTCCAATAGGAATGGGTCGAAGGCGCAATGTCGGCCCGTTTATGTATGTTAGTGTATACCGGACTTAGGTCCGATGCCAAGGATAGCCTGATGTAGTTTATATGTTCTAGACTGCAGTCCGATATCAGGGAAAGCCCAATGAATGTTGTATGCTTGATGTCTTTATGATTCTTGCATGTACTTGTTTGTATGTTCCAGACTTTGTTCTGATGTCGGGGCAAGCCCGATGAAGATTTAGCTTATTTGTTATGTGTTATGTGTTCTGGACTTTGGTTCGATGCTGGGGCAAGCCCGAGGAAGATTTGCATGTTATATGTTATATGTTTATGTGTTATCTGTTGTTGTCATGGTATATGTATACTAGACTTCGGATCGATGTCGGGCGGGGCCCGATATCAGATATCGTTTCGAAATCGGGCGAGGCCCAATGTAGGATTTGTCTGATGCCAGGCGGGGCCTGATGCAGTGGGCAAGGCCCGGTATGTGCTTTTATGTGTTATTGTATGGTATGTGGTAGTTTGGGGGAGCTCACTAAGCTTCGTGCTTACAGTTTTCAGTTTTGATTTCAGGTACTTCTGCTAGTAAAAGGAAGGGATTGGGATTATTGCATGGCACGCACCACAGTCTTCATCTTGTGATATTTTAGACTCTAATATTTGATACCTGATTTTGATACAATATTTTTGACATGATGTTTGAGATACACGACATGTTATTTTATTATGTTGTTTTTTGAGTTATGGTTTTTTCTTTAATGATGTAAAACGAAAATTTTGGACTATATTTTTAGGATGTTTCACAGGTGGAGAGAGATTGAGCTGGAGATTCAGACTAGGGAGGAAGGAGAGCAACAAGGGATGGATATGAGACCAATGCAATCGCAGCCAGCGATGAAGCGAGCTAAGCCCACTGATTCAAGAGTTGGAGGCCAGAAGGGCCGCACTTGTGGAATGTGCGGTAAGAGTCATGAGGGGTCTTGTTGAGCAGGGATTTGCTACAAATCTGGCAAGGGGGCATATGGCGAGGGACTGCCCCAAGAGATTTTCGGTCTGCTTTCACTACAGCCATACGGGCCACCGGAAGGCCAAGTGTCCCGAACTCACTCAGGGATCAGGCCAGGCTTCTGCTCCTGCTGCTTTACATGTTACTGATGGCCGGCCGGGGAAGGCTGAGTCTCCAAGAGCTCGTGGGAGAGCATTCCAGTTGACTGCGGAGGAGGTCCGCGCAGTGCCTGATGTTGTTGCTGGTACATATCTCCTTATTTATGTTATTTTTAGATTTATTTATGCTTATACTGTGTTGTATATAGGTACTTTTCTTATGAGTTATGTGCCTACTTTTGTGTTATTTGACTCGGGTGCGAGTCAATCTTTCGTGTCTTTATCCTTTGTTCATCACATTAGTGTTAGATGCGAGGCATTGAGTCGAACACTGAGGGGTTCTATAGTTGATGAGCATGCGGTTTTTCCCACTGATGTATTCCGGGGATATGTATTAGAGATTTTCGATGTTTAGTTTCCGATAGATGTGGTGCTGATAGCAATGGGTGATGTATGTGTCATAGTGTGTATGGATTGGTTGAGCTGGTTTGGAGCTGTGATTGACTGTGATCGTCAGATGGTGACCATACAAGACCCTAGTGGGGGAGTACTTACTGTGTATGGCGAGGGGACCAGATCTGGATCAGTTTTCTTCTCTATCACCAGGGCGAGGCAAGGTCTACAGAAGGGGTGCATAGGCATTTTAGCATACGTGATGGATACGAGAGTTGCCACTGAGAGGCCGAGTTCTATTTCCGAAGTTCCGGAAGTGTGTGTGTAACGCCCCGATTCTCAGGTATTGATTTAAATAAGAATTATTTTGTTTCCAAGGTCTACTCGATGAGTTGGTTGCCCTACTCGTCGAGTAGCAGTGGGTTGGTCCTCGTATTTTAGTGGCCTACTCGCCGAGTCCAAGAAGGGACTTGACGAGTAGGAGGTGGAAGATGAAACCCTAAGTCTCAGGGTTTTGCACCCTATTTAAAGAAACACAAGCCTCCTTTGGCCTCCCTACAGTCCATAGAGAGTCCAGAAAGGCCCTAAATCGAGTGTGTGTGTATTCTTTGGAGGTTTAAGCTTGGAGGGAAGTTTTGGTGAAGTAAATCACTTGGGAAGCAAGCTAGTTGAAGCAAGAATTTGTGGGTTTCGAGTTCTGCATCAGAAAGGGATCTCTAGAAGGTATTAGATCGTTTTTCCCTTGGCTCTTTTTCTCCTAAACCCTTTGGTGCATAAGTTTAGGAAAGGGTTTTTTTGTTTAAGCCAAGATATGAAGTTGTAACTTCAGATTTCGACTCCCCTTGGCTTCTAGATTAATAAAGCCATCAGCCTTGCCTAGTAGGAGCCTTATCTCAAGGATGTGACTTCATTGCAAGCTTAGTTGTGCCATTTTAGGGTCTTAAAGCTTTGCATTCACTTAAAGTTTGCAAGTTTACATGATAAGCATGCCTGAGGAAGTTGGATCTGCAATTTGGGGCCTTGGCATGGCTTAAAAAGTGTTCGCATGGTTAAAGGGTTAGAGGGACTCGGCGAGTTCGATGAAGATTTTTCGTAAACTCGACGAGTTGGCTAAACAACTCGGCGAGTCGGTTAATGTTTCCCCAAATTGATGAATGTGTGTGAACCTGTCGAGTTGCAAAAGGAAAACTCGAGGAGTGGCCTTAGGGTTTCGATCGCGAACCTTAGGAACTCGATGAGTCACTCCAGGGACTCAGCGAGTGGACGAGTATCTCAAGGAACTCGGCGAGTAGCCGGAGGTACTCGACGAGTAAGGGACAACATGGACTATTGACCTTGACTGTTGACTTTGACTTTGACCAGGGGTTGACTAGTTGACTTATGGGGTACCTTAAAAGGTTGAGAACTTATGAGTAGGGTTCTATTATGATAATAGGTAGTGGAGGTTGCGTTCATGGTCTGAGAGTTGGAGTTTATTTACCAAGCCGACATTTGCAAGGTGAGTTATCCTCACTATACTAAGGGGTCTAAGGCACCAAGGCTGGCCCATTTAATATGTTATCCTAGCAGTGTTAGTATGTTGTGTATGAAGTTAATGTTGTATGCTTAATGGTGATGTCAGTTAGGTAGATTGGCAGGACTACCGGTGTTGATATATGATTATTGCATGCTCAGTGGTTATACCAATTAGGTAGATCTGTAGGACGACTTGTGTTATATGTTTATCTACATGCTCAGTGGTTATGTTATATGTTGATATGTTATGTGGGATGGTTTGAGGTGAGACTGCTTTGTGCGGTAATCCAACAAACCCAGGAGCATTCCAGTTACGGGCTAAGGGAGAATCGTACTGTGGGCTCGACAACAAGCCAGATGTGAGCTGTGGGCCTGCAAGGCAATCCAGACTCACACTGTGGGCCCAAGGGGTAATCCAATCTGTATGTTGTGGACCCGATGGATTCTGTTCAGTTTTTTATGTTATATTGTTGCTGACATGGTTATGGGGACTGTATGTGTATCAGTATTTTGGGGGAACTCACTAAGCTTTCGGGCTTACAGTTTCAGTTTATTGTTTCAGGTACATCAGGGGATCGGGGCAAGACTAAGGCGTGATCGTACATCTCCTCACTTTTTATGAATTTGTTTCTGGGATACTCTGATATGATACATTTTGAACACAAGTTGTAATGTTTATTGGATTGAAATGTTTTAAAAGTTTAAATTGGCTTGAATTTTTATGGGTGTTACAAGTTGGTATCAAAGCCTTGGTTTGAGTGAATTGGAGGAACATTCGTGTGAATCCAGTCTCAAATCAGGGAAAGGTTTTCAAATGATTTATAAAACGGTTTTCAAAATAAGTGAAGGAGGTTGCAAGGTGTACGATCAGCCGGAGCCAGTAAGTAGACCCCAAAATACCATACAACTATTTGATTATGTGAGATGTTAAAACAACATGCTATAACTAGGCTAGGGATCTTCAGGAGTTGCATGATAGAATTGCCTGATTACATGATGCCTGCTAGCCTAGGGTTTTTCTTATATGAGATTGACATCATTACTGTAGTTACTTGTGTATGCATCACGACTGTATATAATCAAGATCTTATAGCCTGAGAATGTTTAATTCGACCTTAGGGTAGGATCGGATATTTGAAAGTCTATATGGTCCAGCGTTATGTATGGCTAGCATACACTAGCACTGCAGGGTTGATGGAAGTTTCATGGATGGGTGGGTAGTGAGAGGCCGTGAGGTCAGCCGTGCAATAGTTTAGCATTCCTTTAGGAATGAGGGGGTGGGTGCTAGCTATGATATGTATGTTGATAGGGTGTTGTGGTGATACTTGAGACAAATATGGGTAGGTGTGGAAGGTAGTATGAGCCCGTACTACTGAAAGCACATGACCCATACGTGTAGCAAGGAAGTCACAACCCCTAGAGTTTAGTCGGGGGTTGGTCCCCTATTGTTATGCGACCCTCTGATATTTGTTAGTGTGTTTTCAGCATGGTGATGACGAGGCGTTTTGTGACTGCATCCGGGTCGGGATCAGGATCAGGGGCGAAGGCCAGGAGGTGCCGGTAGAACCTGAGCATGTGGTACATATGGGGACAGATGAGCTAGATGCCAGGATTCGAGAGGGCCTGCATGATGAGGTTGCCGTTTTGTTCCGGGTGCAGCTACCGGAGATGTTTGGGTTTATTAAGACTGCTATGATTGAGTACTTTGACGAGCGTTACGCAGCCCTTGCAGAGATGGCTGCCGCCGCAGCTGCATCAGCTGTAACAAAGGCAGGAGGAAGTGGAGCTGGACGAGGTTTCCAGTACCGAGACTTCGATAACATGAAGCCCCCGAGATTTGATGGTTCCCATGATGCAATTAGAGCTATGAGGTGGTTATCGGACGTGTAGGGCCGTTTCTTCACGTGTTCATGTCCTACTGACTAGAAGGTCAGAAGTGCCCTGAACCTGCTGAGGCTAGGGGCCAAGGATTGGTGGAGACTGACGACCAGATTGTATACTAATGATCAGAGAGATGCTGTTACTTGGGAGCAGTTCAGGGAGATGTTCCGCGCCCGCTATGTTCCTCGGGTGGAGCGGGAGCGGTTGGCTCAGGAGTTTTTGAGTTTGAGACAGAATGGAGAGTCGGTGATGGAGATCACCCATATGTTCACGGAGAGGGTGATGTTCTGCCCAGAGTTTGCTTCCGAGTAGGCTCAGATGACTCGTTATCTGAGCATGCTCAAGACTAACATCCGTCAGTTTGTGTCTACCCAGCAATTTGATACTCTGTTGGAGTTGCAGGAGGGCGTTAGGTGGCGTGAGTTGGAGATCGAGTTGTAGTTGAGGGAGCAGCGTCTGGCCCAGGCACAGTCTCAGCCGGCACCGAAGCGGTCTAAGATTGCTGATTCTAGGTTTGGGGGTCAGCAGAGCCGCACATGTGGGAAGTGCGGTAGGAATCATTCTTGGTGTGTTGAGTGGGTAGCGGGTGCCATAGGTGTGGCAAGGAGGGTCTTTATGCGAAGGATTGCCGCAAGGGCGCCCCGGTTTCGGGTATGAGGTTATGCTACCACTGCGACCAGGTTGGCCATGTGAAGGCCAACTCCCATTGCTAGCCGCCAAGCAGACACAGGTTCCAGCGCTAGCTACCTTGAGGATCGCTAATGGGAGGCCTGTTATGGCCGAGCCTCCAAAGGCTCAGGGGTGTGCTTTCCAGCTTACGGCAGTGGAGGCCAGAGCAGCACCGAATGTGGTTGCTGGTATGTTCCTCTCCTTTACCTCTTTTATTATATATGTGTTGTGATTATATGTAGTGCTTGTGCTTAGGTACGTTTTTAGTGAACTCCTTGCCTGCTTTGGTATTATTTGACTCGGGGGCGAGTCGGTCTTTCATTTCTCAGATGTTTAGTAGGGGGTTTGGTGTACCAGTTGACAAGCTAGAGTGTCTGTTGCGAGTTTCCATCGCCAATGAACACGGAGTTTCTGCTTCTTCGGTCTACCGAGGATGTCAGTTGGAGATCTTCAAAGTGGTATTTCCGGTAGATATGATTCCGATTCCCATGGGGGAAGTATGTGTGATTGTGGGTATGGATTGGCTTTGTCGTTTTGGTGACATGATAGATTCTGAGGGCCAGAGAGTGGTAGTTCAAACCCCAAGTGGGGGAGAACTGATTGTATATGGCGAGGGCACCAGAGTGGGGTCAGGGTTCTGCTCAGCCGCCAGAGCTCGGCAATATATTCAGCATGAATGTGCGGGTTACTTAGCGTACGTGGTGGATATGCGGATTAGGAACCGGATTTCAATTTCAGAGGTTCCAGTGGTGAGGGAGTATGCCGACGTGTTTCCGGAGGAGTTGCCAGGGATACCTCTGGAGGGGCAAGTCAAGTTTCAGATCGACCTAGTGCCGGGTGCGGCTCCTATTGCCATGGTGTTGTACCGTTTGGCGCCACCTAAGATGCAGGAGCTGTCTTCACAGCTACAGGAACTGTTGGGCAAGCAGTTCATCTGACCTGGCAGTTCTCCATAGGGAGCACCGATCCTCTTCGTCAGGAAGAAGGATGGATCGCACCGGATGTGCATTGACAATAGGGAGTTGAACAAGCTGACGGTAAAGAACCGTTATCCACTCCCGAGGATAGACGATCTATTCGGCAAGTTATAGGATGCATCTTGGTTCTCTAAGATTGATTTGAGATCAGGGTATCATAAAGTCCAGGTTAGAGAGGAGGACGTGGAGAAGACCGCGTTTCAGACGCGTTATGAGCACTACGAGTTCGTGGTGATGCCGTTTGGGCTCACCAACACGCCGACGGTATTAATGGACCTGATGAATCAGGTCTGCAGACCGATGCTTGATCGCCCGGTCATTGTGTTCATAGATGATATCTTTGTGTATTCCAAGACCCGTGAGCAGCACGAGGAGCACCTCAGGGAGCTGTTGGAGGTTCTGAGACGGGAACGGTTGTATGCAAAGTTCTCAATGTGTGAGTTTTGGTTACGAGAGGTCCAATTCCTTAGGCACCTCGTTAACCAGGATGGGATTTTGGTTGATCCAGCCAAAATCGGGGTAGTTATGCAGTAGGAGGTGCCGAGGTCTCCTTCGGACATTAGGAGTTTTCTAGGACTGGCGGGGTATTACTGGAGGTTTATTCGAGACTTCTCCAAAATTGCAGTACCTGTCACTCGTCTAACGAGGAAGGGGGTGGATTTCTGGCGGGGCCCCGAGCAGCAGAGGGCGTTCGAGACCCTCCGTCAACGGTTGTGTGAGGCTCCAGTTTTGACACTCCCAGCTGGAGTTGAGGATTTCGTGGTGTTTTGTGATGCCTCCATCACAGGTTTAGGGGCAGTCCTCATGAAGAGGGGACGAGTGATAGCTTATACATCACGGCAGTTGAAGCCGCATGAGATGAGATATCCTACACACGATCTGGAGCTGGGAGCGGTGGTTTTCGCTCTGAAGATTTGGAGGCATTACCTATATGGGGTCCGCTGTACCATATACACGGATCACAAGAGTTTAAGGCACATCATGGATCAGCCGAACCTGAATATGAGACAGCGCAGGTGGTTAGATGTAGTCAAGGACTACGATTGCGAGATACTTTACCACTGTGGTAAAGCGAATGTGGTTGTGGATGCATTGAGCCGCAAGTCAGCTGGGTCTTCCACCCTAGCAAGGTGTATGAGGATAGCGGTAGATTCCCCATGGGTGAGTTTGATCAGAGATGCCCAGGTCGAGGTCATGCGACCAGAGAACTGGAGAGTGGAAAGGAGCAAGGGTGAAAGCGCTCGATTGGTTCAGGATAGCTGGGGGTTATTGACCCAATGTGGTCGAGTTTGGGTTCCGATAACTGGTGGGGTCAGACAGACAGTGATGGAGGAGGCTCATAAGTCTCATTTTTCCATACATCCGGGGGCCACCAACATGTACCGAGATCTGAGTTTGAGTTACTGGTGGCCACATATGAAATGAGAAATCGCATGGTATGTCGAGAGGTGCTTGAACTGTAGGATGGTCAAGGCCGAGCATCAGAGGTCGCATGGTAAGCTACAGCCTCTAGAGAATCCCATGTGGAAGTGGGAACATATCATGATGGACTTCATCACGATGCTACCAAGGACGGCGAAAGGGTTCGATGCTATGTGGGTCATCGTGGATCGATTGACCAAGAGTGCTCATTTCTTGGCGATACGGGAGAGTTCTTCGGCCGAGAGGTTGGCCGACATATATGTGCGCGAGATCATTGCTCACCACGGGATTCCGGTCTCCATTATCTCAGACCGAGATGTTAGATTTATCTCCCGTTTCTGGGAGAAGTTCCACGAGGAACTGGGCACACGCTTGCACTTTAGCACAACGTTTCATCCGCAGACAGACGGTCAGATTGAGCGGACCATTCAGACCCCCGACGATATGTTGAGGGCGTGTGTCATTGATTTTGTTGGGAGTTGGGATTCCCACTTACCTCTTGCAAAGTTTGCATACAACAATAGCTACCATTCCAGTATTGGCGCCCCTCCGTTTGAGTTTCTTTGTGAGCGCATATGTTGCACCCCGGTTTGTTGGGGTGAGGTTGGACACCGAGTGATGGGGCAGACGGAGGTAGTCCAGCAAACTACTGAGAAGATTCAACAGATTAGGCAGCGACTGCAGACCGCTCAGAGTCGGTAGAAGAGTTACGCCGATAGACGTCGATCCGAGTTAGAGTTTTAGGTGGATGATATGGTAATCCTAAAGGTCTTTCCCTGGAAGGGTGTGATTCGCTTCAGGAAGCGGGGGAAATTGGGTCCCCGATACATTGGGCCGTTCAGGGTTATTGTCAGGGTTGGCAAGGTGGCATACAGGTTAGAGCTTCCGCAGGAGCTTAGTCGGATCCATAACACTTTCCATGTTATGCAGTTGCGTAAGTGCAGTGAGGATCAGCAGGCAGTAGTGCCATTGGATAATATTCAGGTAGATGAGTGTCTGAATTACGTGGAGAGGCCAGTGGCCATACTTGATAGGAAGATGAAACTTTTGCGGAATAAGGAAATACCTTTGGTGAAGGTACAGTAGGAGCACCGAAAGGGATCTGAGTGGACGTGGGAGCCAGAGGCAGAAATTCGGGAACATTACCTGACCTTGTTCATCGCACAGGACTTCGAGGGCAAAGTCTAATTCAAGTGGGGGAGAGTTGTAACACCCCGATTCTCAGGTATTGATTTAAATAAGAATTCTTTTGTTTCCAAGGTCTAGTCGACAAGTTGGTTTCCCTACTCGTCGAGTAGCAGCGGGTTGGTCCTCGTATTTTAGTGGCCTACTCGCCGAGTCCAAGAAGAGACTCGACGAGTAGGAGCTGGCAAATGAAACCCTAAGTCCCAGGGTTTTGCACCCTATTTAAAGAAACACAAGCCTCCTTTGGTCTCCCTACAGTCCAAAGAGAGTTCAGAAAGGCCCTAACTCGAGTGTGTGTGTGTGTGTGTATTCTTTGGAGGTTTAAGCTTGGAGGGAAGTTTTGGTGAAGGAAATCACTTGGGAAGCAAGCTAGTTGAAGCAAGAATTTGTGGGTTTCGAGTTCAGCATCAGAAAGGGATCTCTTGAAGGTATTAGATCGTTTTTCCATTGGCTCATTTTCTCCTAAACCCTTTGGTGCCTAAGTTTAGGAAAGGGTTTTTGTATTTAAGCCAAGATCTGAAGTTGTAACTTCAGATCTGGACTCTCCCTGGCTTCTAGATTCATAAAGCCATCAGCCTTGCCTAGTAGGAGCCTTCTCTCAAGGATGTGACTTCATTGCAAGCTTAGTTGTGCCATTTTAGGGTCTTAAAGCTTTGCATGCACGTAATGTTTGCAACTTGACGTGATAAGCATGCCTAAGGAAGTTGGATCTGCAATTTGGGGCCTTGGCATGGCTTAAAAAGTGTTTGCATGGTTAAAGGGCTAGAGGGACTCAACGAGTCATGTGAAGATCGGCATCGAACTCGACAAGTTGGATGAAAAACTCGGCGAGTCTGATGAAGAGTTTCCGTAAACTCGACGAGTTGGATGAACAACTCAGTGAGTCGGTTAATGTTTCCCCAAATTGATGAATGCATGTGAACCTGTCGAGTTGCAGAAGGAAAACTTGACGAGTGGCCTTAGGGTTTCGATCGCGAACCATAGGAACTCGACGAGTCACTCCGGGGACTCAGCGAGTGGACGAATATCTCGTGGAACTCGGCGAGTAGTCGGGGGTACTCGACGAGTAAGGGTCAACATGGACTGTTGACCTTGACTGTTGACTTTGACTTTGACTAGGGGTTGACTAGTTGACTTATGGGGTACCTTGAAAGGTTGAGAACTTATGAGTAGGGTTCTATTACGATAATAGGTGGTGGAGGTTGCGGTCGTGATCTGAGAGTTGGAGCTACAGGGGAAGGGTTTTATTAGACCGATTAGTTCACCAAGATGCAAGAGTTATCCTCGCAACTCCAGGAGCTACAGGGGAAGGGTTTTATTAGACCGATTAGTTCACCGTGGGGAGCGTCAATCCTTTTTGTAGAGAAAAAGGATGGTTCACACCGGATGTGCATCAACTACTGGGAGTTGAACAAGCTGACGGTCAAGAATCGTTATCCACTACCGAGGATCGACAATTTATTTGATTAGTCGTAGGGGGAGTCTTGGTTTTTGAAGATTGATTTGAGATCTAGGTATCATCAGATGAGAGTTTGCGAGGAGGATATCCAGAAGACGGCCTTTCGGACTCGTTATGGGCACTACGAGTTTGTGGTGATGCCTTTCGGGTTCACCAACACACCGGTAGCGTTTATGGATCTCATGAACTGGGTGTGCAGGCCCATATTGGATAGATCGGTGATCGTGTTCATCGACGACATTTTGGTGTACATGAGATCTAGGAAATAGCACGAGGAGCATCTTCGGGAGATTCTTATAGTATTGAGGATGGAGAGGCTTTATGCCAAATTCTCCAAGTATGATTTCTGGTTACGAGAGGTCCAGTTCTTAGGACACCTCGTTAACCAGAATGGGATTTTGGTCGACCCGGCCAAGATTGAGGCAATTATGCGATGGGAGGTGCCAAGATCCCCATCCAAGATTATGAGTTTTTTAGGCCTGGTAGGCTACTACCGGAGGTTTATCATAGATTTTCCAAGCTGATGTTTTTCTCACCAGATTAACCAGGAGGGGTGTTACTTTTGTTTGGGGGGGGGGGGGGGCGAGTAGTAGGCTTCATTCGAGACTCTTTGCTAGAGATTATGCGAAGTTCCAGTGTTAGCCCTCCCTGAGGGAGTGCAAGACTTCGTAGTCTACTGTGATGCATCTATATCAGGGATGGGTGTCGTGTTGATGTAGAGGGGACACATGATGGTATATGCGTCAAGGCAGCTGATGCCTCAAGAGATGAGGTATCCCACCCACGATTTGGAGTTGGGGGCGGTGGTGTTCTCCCTCAAGATTTGGCGCCACTATCTGATGGGTTTTGAGCATTCTAACACTTCCTAAGTGTACATGCAACCCTAATAACCTTGGATCTATGTTTGTCTAATTATCATGCAAAGTTGAATTCCAAGGTTATATTCCTATCTAGCATACATGGGGAACAATTTTAACTTGAATCATAGATAGAATAACTTACCTTGTTGTTGCTTGTGTTCCTTGAAACCTTGTGAGCCTAGCACCCCAAGTGTGATGCCTCAAATGCTTCACACAACACCAAATGCTCTTGGAAAGACTCTTGAGATAACACACACTTCTCAAAATCGGCCAAGCCCTCTTGTTTCCTTAGTAGTGCCGATTTTTGGTGGAGAATATGCTTCTTATATAGTGTTGACACATCTAGGGTTACACCATGTAAACCCTAATGTGTCATGACTCTTCATTTCCATGACCCATGGGTTTGTAACTCCCATGGAGCATCCATGGAGCATCCTATGGGTAGAACCCAACTTGATAATCCATGGAGCCTCTTAGCCCACTATACAAGATATGGATGATTTACACAATCAACCCATATATTTAATTAGTTATCCTTTGATCACTTAATTAATTCCAAATTAATTCTTTGATCAACTAATCAAATAATATTATTAATATATTAGAACTTATAATATATTAATAATCTCCAAGTGTTATTTCTCTCATTTAGTCTATCCAATTGCATGGTGCCATGCAACCCAAATGGACCATGCCGGGTCGGGTCAAGTACAAGCCCGAAATAGTTATGGACTTAGACACCTTATCCAACAGTCTCCCACTTGGATAAGTCTAATAACTATATCTCTAGTACTTCAGGAACCGACCGGCAATCGTAGCTCTTTACAAGGTTTCTCGAAACTTGAGAAGATGATGGTACGCCATTTAAGATAAGTGATCATATAATCCTCCGTTCTAGATATCAGCCGGACAAATACATGGAACATAGTCTTGCTTATTGTCCAGCATTTGTTTCTCGATTTCCGATTTGTTTGACATAGAACTTAATTGAACACATCAACTTAGTTCTGACCGGGCCCGGTACATGGGTCAAAACAAAATCATCGAGGGGCCCAGATATCAACTTCTAATCCAAGAAGGAACAGATAAACTTCGACTCATATGTTTGTTCTACCACTCATTGAATTACACACAAAAGTACGTTTTATAACATCGAGTTACCAATGCGGTTTCGTACAGTCAATGCATAACCAACTTGTAAGTAACAAATCATATCTCTAGGTTTGAAGACTTATATGATATTACCGTCTCACGATCACTCGAGATAGAATTCCATGAAGTGATTCCAGTGAGCGTGGGTTGAGTCCAATGCTCAGAACTTATGAGCACTCATGATTGTTGTAGCCTTGTCCAACACCTTGGACCTCTACAACCCATCATGACAGTCTTGATTCATACCTACTTCCGACATATGACCGACTGTGGAGGTTTGAATAATATGTTACACCAAACAAAATTATTCTGGAAGTCAAAACATGCAAAAGAAATATAGTAAACGATTGACAAGAGATAGCAACACTTTACTCATAAATAAAACACCTTTTATTCATCATCAAATGTCAATTACACTTTACAAATTTCTGGGTTATCTAACTACTAAAACTTATATCATCCTTCAGCCCTATGCTCCGAGCATGCTGGAGATGCTTAACCCTACTCAGTCCCTTCGTGAGGGGATCTGCTGGGTTCTCATCCGATGATACCCTCTTTGCCACGAGGAGTCCTTCTTCGATCCGATGTCTAATGAAATGGTATTTTCTGTCGATGTGTCTGGATCTCCCATGATCCCTTGGTTCCTTGGCTAAGGCAACAGCACTTTCACTATCACAGAAAATTTCCATTGGCTCTATAATAGCTGGTACAACTCCAAGGTCTCCAATGAAGTTCTTCAGCCATATCGCTTCCTTTGCTGCTTCACTAGCTGCAATATACTCTGATTCACAAGTAGAATCAGCCACTGTCTCTTGCTTGGAACTCTTCCAAGAAATTGCTCCTCCGTTTAGGGTAAAGACCCAGCCCGACTGAGAGCGGAAATTATCCCTATCAGTCTGGAAGCTAGCATCACTATACCCAACAATTCTCAAGTCATCACTCCCACCGAGGGTAAGGACCCAGTCCTTAGTCCTTCGTAGGTACTTGAGGATATTCTTTACCGCAGTCCAGTGTGCCTTGCCAGGGTTCGCCTGATACCTGCTAACCATGCTCAAGGCAAAAGCTACATCGGGTCGAGTACACGTCATAGCATACATGATCGATCCTACAGCCGAAGCGTAAGGTGTTCGACTCATTTCTGCTATCTCAGCCTCAGTGCTAGGGCTTTGTGTCTTACTCAACCTGGTGTTACTCTGGATGGGTAACTCTCCTTTCTTGGAATCCTGCATGCTGAATCGCTTCAGCACCTTATCCAAGTAGGTACTCTGACTAAGTCCAATTAGTCTTTTACTCCGATCTCTCAAGATTCTTATCCCTAGAATATAGGCAGCTTCACCAAGGTCCTTCATAGCGAAACACTTCCCAAGCCAGGACTTTACTTCCTGCAGGGTTGGAATGTCGTTTCCTATGAGTAGTATGTCATCCACATACAATACCAAAAAGCTAACTATACTCCCACTAGCCTTGACATACACACAAGATTCATCTTCACTCCTAGAAAAGCCAAATTCCTTGACCTTTTCATCAAAGCAAAGATTCCATCTGCGAGGTGCTTGCTTCAATCCATAAATGGATTTCTCAAGCTTACACACTCTATTAGGGTACTCGTTGCTGACAAAACCCTCTGGCTGACTCATGTAAACATCTTCAGCCAACTTCCCATTAAGGAAAGCGGTTTTGACATCCATCTGCCATATTTCATAATCATGAAACGCAGCTATGGCTAACAGAACCCGAATAGACTTAATCTTGGCTACCGGAGAAAAGGTCTCATCATAGTCCACTCCAGGAATTTGAGAGAAGCCCTTTGCAACCAGTCTAGCCTTATAAGTGTGTACTTTACCATCCATGTCGGTCTTCTTCTTGAAGACCCATTTGCACCCTACTGTCTTACGACCTGGTACATTTTCAACCAAGTTCCAAACTTGATTGTCATACATGGATTGTATCTCGCTATCCATAGCCTCTTTCCATTTAGCAGACTCGGGGCCTGCCATGGCTTCCTCGTAGCTGTTAGGGTCATCTTGACTTACTAGTGTCTCATCACTAATAAGTGTCTCACCTTCTGCAGTAATATGGAATCCATAGTAATGCTCAGGTGCACTCCTAACTCTCGTGGAACGTCTCAGAGGTACAGATTTGTCAATTGGCTCAACAGGAGTTTCCTCCTCAAGTTGAGGGCTAGAGTTTGAAGTTCCTTCACCGCTTGATTCTTGAATTTCTTCAAGATCAATTTGCCTCCCACTGTCTTCTTGGCTTATAAACTCTCTTTCTCGAAAGACTCCTCTTCTTGCTACAAAGACCACATTGTCACTAGGTCTGTAGAAGAGGTAACCAAAGGAATGTTGTGGGTAGCCGATGAAAATACACCTCTCGCTTCGAGGTTCGAGCTTATCATGAGTCTCGCGTCTCACGAAAGCCTCGCAACCCCAAATCTTGATGTGGTCTAGTTTAGGTACTTTACCAGTCCACATCTCGTGAGGAGTTTTGGCAACTTTCTTTGTAGGGACTAGATTGAGGATATGGGCGGCAGTCTCTAAGGCATACCCCCAGAATGAGATTGGTAGCGTAGCTCGACTCATCATGGAACGAACCATATCCAACAAGGTTCGATTACGCCTCTCAGCCACACCATTCAACTGTGGTGTCCTGGGAGGTGTCAATTGTGAGACTATCCCACATTCCCTTAGATAGTCGAGGAACTCTGAACTAAGATACTCACCACCACGATCGGATCGAAGCATCTTAATGTTCCTGCCCAATTGATTCTCGACTTCCTGTTTAAATTCCTTAAACCTCTCGAAAGTCTCTGACTTATGCTTGATCAAGTAGACATATCCATATCTACTATAATCATCAGTAAAAGTCAAATAATAACGATTAGCATCCCTTGTGGCATGTTTGAATGGTCCACACACATCCGTGTGTATAAGGTCCAACAAACCTTCACCCCTCTCACATGAACCTGTGAAGGGTGACTTTGTCATTTTTCCAAGTAAGCATGATTCGCAACTATCATCTGACTTTAGGTCAAACGACTCCAAGACTCCATTTTTTTGGAGTTGGCCTATGCGTTTCTTGCTTATATGTCCAAGACGACAATGCCATAAAGATGCTTTATCCAAGTTATTATTAGTAGAATCAATACACAAAACATTATTTCCCAAGTTATCTACAACAGATACAGCTTCATACACACCATCACAAGGTAATGCTTTAAAATAAAAGACATTATTATAGAAAACTTCTATAGAACCAACTTCATTATTAAATGAAAAGGTAAACCCTTGTTTGTACAAAGCATGAAAGGAAATAATATTTCTTGCCATTCCTGGCGAATAACAACACTTATTCAAATCTAAACTAAACCCACTACTTAGCGATAAAGTATAAACTCCAATCTTGGTAACAGGTATAACTTTCCTATTCCCCATGATCAAGTTTATCCTTCCTTGCTCCACATCCTCACTTCTTCTTAGTCCCTGCAAGTCACAACAAATGTGAATACCACACCCGGTATCAAGGACCCAAGAATTAGAATGGGGTGAGTTATTAGAAATGATAGTGTAAATACCTGCATGGTTGGGTTTAACTTTCCCATCCTTCACATCTTGCTGGTATTTTGGGCAGTTCCGCTTCCAATGAGCTTTTTCATGGCAATAGAAGCATTCAGCCTCTTTTGGGTCAGAAGAAGGAGTAACGAAACCTTTCTTGGTTCCACTTGAAGAAGAGCCATCAAGGGTCCGAGCCTTGGTACCCTTAGAAGAGCTCTTTCTCTTCCTCCCTCGATTCTTCCCGATTGCCAAAACCGGAGTAGAGTTTTGAGTAGGAGTGATAGCAACCGACTTCCCCTTAAGACCTGTTTCTGCGGTCTTGAGAAGTCCCTGAAGTTTGCTGAGGGTGACTTCTTCCTTGTTCATGTGATATGTCATGCGGAATTGATCATAGCACGATGGTAAGGAATGCAAAATAATATCTATTGCAAGATCCTCCGGGAAGTTCACATTAAGCTTCAGCAAACGATCCACATACCTTTGCATTTTCTGCATGTGGCTCGTGACGGATTCCCCGTCCTTCATCATGGTTGTTATCATGGAGCAGATGATTTCATACCTCTCTTGTCTTGCACTTTGATGGTATCTTTCCATCAAATCTTGGTGCATGTCATAAGGGTAGAAATCCTCATAAGACTTTTGGAGTTCCGCTGTCATCGTGGCCGTCATGATGCAAGCCACTTTCGTAGCATCCCTTTCATGTGCCCGAAATTCAGCGATCTCCTGAGGAGTTGCAGTGGACTCATTAATCTCCTTAAGCTCCTTGTCAAGGACATATTCTTTGTCCTCGTAGCGGGTAATCATCCTGATGTTCCTGATCCACTCATTAAAGTTGGATCCATCAAAGGTGACTTTCCCACACAAGTTCATAAGGGAAAAGGAGCCATTAGGATTAGAGCCAGAAGCATTGTTGAAAGACATCTGAAGGAAATAGGACAAGATTAGTTTAGATATAAGAGAGTCCTTAATAAAACACCCAAATGTAATATTAAGGCTAGGATCCAATCACAATATAATATAACTTAGAAGAGGTATGCCGTAATCTAAGCTATATCATATTTGAAAGGTAGGTGAATGACGATTCACCAATTTCCACCACAAAAACCGCAATATTTTAGTATTAGGTTTTTTGAATGGTTCTTAGAAATTCCTAGATTCTTTGAGATTCAATGAACTTTTCAAAGGCATGTTTCAATCTCGAGTGTGCCCTCCAAGTTTTGTGACTGGGATACCGAGGATCACAAAACGAGGTGTGAAGTAACCATGCAAATCACTTGGTACCCTTAAAGTTTATCACTCAATCGATGTGCCGGTTAACCACACACGCTCCATCGATACTATAATAAACCCTAAGTCACCCTTTACCTACCTTGTTAAGTCCAAGTTAGTGTGCCGGTTAACCACACACGCTCCACCAACGACTTAATCAAAGTGTAAAGTGTAATTTCATGGAATAGCACCTTATTCACATTTTTCCTAAAGTAACTAAGATTGGGAATTTAATAAAACATTTAGTTACTTTATAATATTCATCATACTTTGAATGAGAATTAATAAGTCCTTGTCTTACCCGTTCGGCTAACGACCCTCCACCGATCAAGCAAGCGGTGGGTGAGAGTGGACACCCATTAAGTCACCATTTTATAGGCAACAACCTTATACCCACCTTATAGACCGGCTTCGTGAATGAGGCGTACTAGCGGTAAGACGACTTTGTTCTTATACATATATATATAATTATTAAATCATAATAATATAAGTATAAGGGTTGAATTTTAACTTTTAAAATTCTAGGGGTTGGAACTAAAGTTTTAACTTAACTTTACTTGTTCCAAAACTTGAGGGCAAGTTTTGTAAACTTTCAAAACTTTTCATTTCTTGTAACTTATGAGTTTAATAGAGTAATAAAATGAGAACTTTTCATTTTTCTAACTATTGTGTTCTTTTAATGGTTTTTTAATCCAAGAGACTTTTGGTTTTCCATAACTTGAGGACAAGTTATGGACTCCATTAAAACACATTATGATCATGAATTAATCTACCACATAGGTTACAAATAATTCCTATGATCATCTAAACATCATAAGAACAAGAACATGAATATGAACACTTTCAAGAATCAAAATCACATTTAATCTTTGTAATTTTGATAACTAGTTGTTGTAAATGAGTTAGAGAAGACATTACACCTTCTAAAATAAGTTTTCAAGTACCAAAACATTTTAGGGTAATGACTCTAATCCATTTCCAGCAACTCAAGTCGAAATTCTGCACTCTGTCGACCCTACTCGCCGAGTGCATAAACCTACTCGCCGAGTAGGTTGAAGATACACGTGAACTCGTCGAGTCCTCCCCATGGACTCGCCGAGTCCATCAGTCAGACAGCAAGATTTTCGACTTTCTTCAACTTTTAAGCACAAATAACAAACAAACAAGCCTAGGCTCTGATACCACTGATGGGTTTTGAGCATTCTAACACTTCCTAAGTGTACATGCAACCCTAATAACCTTGGATCTATGTTTGTCTAATTATCATGCAAAGTTGAATTCCAAGGTTATATTCCTATCTAGCATACATGGGGAACAATTTTAACTTGAATCATAGATAGAATAACTTACCTTGTTGTTGCTTGTGTTCCTTGAAACCTTGTGAGCCTAGCACCCCAAGTGTGATGCCTCAAATGCTTCACACAACACCAAATGCTCTTGGAAAGACTCTTGAGATAACACACACTTCTCAAAATCGGCCAAGCCCTCTTGTTTCCTTAGTAGTGCCGATTTTTGGTGGAGAATATGCTTCTTATATAGTGTTGACACATCTAGGGTTACACCATGTAAACCCTAATGTGTCATGACTCTTCATTTCCATGACCCATGGGTTTGTAACTCCCATGGAGCATCCATGGAGCATCCTATGGGTAGAACCCAACTTGATAATCCATGGAGCCTCTTAGCCCACTATACAAGATATGGATGATTTACACAATCAACCCATATATTTAATTAGTTATCCTTTGATCACTTAATTAATTCCAAATTAATTCTTTGATCAACTAATCAAATAATATTATTAATATATTAGAACTTATAATATATTAATAATCTCCAAGTGTTATTTCTCTCATTTAGTCTATCCAATTGCATGGTGCCATGCAACCCAAATGGACCATGCCGGGTCGGGTCAAGTACAAGCCCGAAATAGTTATGGACTTAGACACCTTATCCAACACTATCTTTATGGTGTCTGATGTACCATATACACGGACCATAAGAGCCTGAAGTACCTTATGGATCAGCCCAACCTGAATATGAGACATAGGAGGTGGTTAGATGTAGTGAAAGACTATGAATGTGAGATTTTGTATCACCCTAGCAAGGCTAATGTGGTAGTCGATGCCCTGAGTCGTAGAGCAGTGAGTGCTCCGATTCAAGACGTGTTCATGAGGATGACGGTGATGACTCCAGTCTTAGATACCATCCGAGAGGCCCAAGTGGTGGCCATGAGACCAGGGAACCGTAAGAGAGAGCGGGATATCAGGCAAGTTTCTGAGTTTGAGACGGATAGTCGGGGGCTTTTGACCTTCTGTGGGCGGATATGGGTGCTATATACGGGTGGAGCTCGATGTATTTTGATGGAGGAGGCCCATAGGTCAAGATTCTTGATCCATTCGGGGGCCACCAAGATGTATTTGGACTTGAAGAGGGATTACTGGTGGTCCTGTATGAAGAGAGATGTGGCATGGGTAGTCGAGAGATGCTTGACCTGTCGTTAGGTCAAGGCGGAGCACCAGCATCCTCATGGCCAGTTGCAACATTTAGAGATTTCCCTGTGGAAGTGGGAACAAATTTCTATGGATTTTATTACCAAATTATCGAGGACCGTGCAAGGTGTTGATACGATATGGGTGATTGTAGATTGGTTAACGAAGAGTGCTCACTTTCTGGCTATAAGTGAGAGCTCTTCTGTGGTGAAATTAGCCGAGATCTACGTTCGAGAGGTGGTGGCACGACATGGAGTGCCCACATCGACAGTGTCAGATCGGGATGCACGTTTTACTTCCAGGTTATAGAAGAAATTTCATGAGGAGTTGGGTACCCGGTTGCATTTCAGTACCGTATATCACCCATAGAGAGACGAGCAGAGCGAACGGACGATTCAGACACTCGAGGACATGCTACGTGCATATGTTATGGACTTCGGTGGAAGTTGGGACACTTATTTGCCTTTGGTTGAGTTTTTATACAACAACAACGATCACTCCAGTATTGTTATGCCTCCCGTTGAGCTTTTATAAGGGAGGAGGTGTCGGACTCCCATCTGTTGGGGAGAGGTAGGGTAAAGAGTGATGGGGGGCACTGAGATAGTGCTCAAGATGACAGAGCAGATCCAATAGGTCAGACAGAGGTTACTGACGACTTAGAGTCGTTAGAAGAGTTACGCATACCGGCGACGTTCAGAGCTAGAGTTTCAGGTATCCCCATGGGAAAGGGGTTATCTGATTCAGGAAGCGGAGCCATCTCGTTCCTAGATACATTGGTCCATTCAGAGTGATCGTGCGAGTGGGTAAGGTAGCTTATTGATTAGAGCTACCTGCAGAGTTGAGCTAGATTCATAACACTTCCATGTGTCCCAGATGAGGAAGTGTGTAGCCGATGAGACGACAGTGGCCCCTTTGAAGGACATTCGGGTTGACGATCGCTTGAACTACATTGAGAAGCCGATAGAGATCTTGGATAGGAAGGTGAAAGTCTTGACGAATAAAGAGGTGCCATTGGTTCAGATTCAGTGGCAACATCAGAAGGGATCCGAGTGGACTTGGGAGCCAGAGTCCGAGATGTGGGAGCAATACCCAGATTTGTTTCTGGAGGATGACTTCGAGGGAGAAGTCTAATTCTAGTGGGGGAGAACTGTAACATCCCGACTCCCAGGTATATTATTTAATTAATTTATATTTATGTTGTCTAGAAACTTGACGAGTTGGAGGCCCCAACTCGGCGAGTAGAGAGATAAATGGTCGTGTGATTTTTAGAGATTACTCGACGAGTTGAAGGACCCCAACTCGACGAGTAGGAGCTGAGTGTGAAAACCCAAATTTTTAGGGTTTGTGCCCTTTTTAAAGGACCTTAAGCCTTCATTTCCACCTCCCTTATCGTCTTGACACATTAAGAGAAACCCTAAGCGAGCTAAAGTCATTCATGAGAGAGAGAGAGAGAGAAAGAAAGGATAAGATTGTGTGTTCTAGTGCATTTCTGAAAAGGGATTGAAGAGCAAAAAGGCTTGGAAGGAGAAGAAGCCTTTAGATCCGGTGTTCTTTAAGTGTTAGCTGCTATTTGGAGGTAAAAAGCTTTCACCCTAATCATTGTTTGGTTAGATCTCATCAATAGGTCGTTTATGGCCATTTCCATCCTTCTTTGGGTCCTTAAGTTGTTTGAGATTGCCATGGAGTTGAGACTCCAGATCTGGATAGTATGAGGTCCGTTGGGCCTAAAGATTCAGGCTTTATCAAGCTATTGTCAAAGTTTCATGCATTAAACCCTCTATAGAGCTTGTTTTGGCATTTTGAGCCCTAGATGCCATGCATAGACGTAAAGCTTGCAATTTTATGTGATACTTCAGGCTTAAAAGGATAGATCTAGACTATGGAGCCTTAGTTATGCTTAAAAACGTCTAAATAAGAGAATGGACTGAAGGGACTCGACAAGTTGATCAGCCAACTCGACGAGTTGGCTAGGGTTTTCCCTGATAGTTTGTACGCGTTACAAATCGGCGAGTTGGTGAGACAAGTCGACGTGTTGAGTTGGATTTTCCCGATACTTCAGAGAAAACGAAGGAGCTCGACGAGTCGCATAGATTCACTCGACGAGTTAGGTCAACATGGATTGTTGACTCGGGTGTTGACTTTCGTTGACTTTTAGGGTTTGGTCAAGACATGAGTTATGGAGACTATGGAGATGTAAAATGGTCTTTCACCCTTTCCGAGAGTTAGAGAAAGGGGTTAGCCTAACATTTCAGGGTTGTGGTTATAAAGTGTTAATAAGAGATGATTATGATATGTAGGCGGAGTCTTAACCGTTTGTGGAGTACGAGACCTACTTTTTTACTTACGAGGTGAGTCTTCTCACTATACTTACCTGAGTGGTAATACTGTGTGTCTGGAGGGTCTTACTTGAGTTATCGACTGGAGGGTCTTATGTGCTTATACTGAGCTATGTGATATTTTGCATTTTGTCTTAGTGATTTATGTTATATATTATTCCGTGCCTTACTGAGTCAGGACCGGAGGGTCCAAATCGAGTTGTGAGACCGGAGGGTGTTCATTGAGATACATGATTAGAGGGTCCAACCCGAGCTGTGAGACTGGAGGGTCTAGACTCAGACACATGACCGGCGGGTCCATACCGAGCCGTGAGACTGGAGGGTCCTCACCGGGACGCATGACCGGAGGGTCTATGCCAAGTTATAGCCATGAGAGGATTATTATTTGTGTATGTGGTATTTTAGGGAACTCACTATGCTTTGTGATTACAGTATTGTGTGAAGTGTGTTTCAGGTTCCTCTCAGGATCGTAGGAAGACGCCGGCTTGATTGTACACACCAGTTAAAGATTATGTTTTTGTGGATTCTGGGATATTATCAAATATTTGTTGCCTTATGTTTTGACAACTTATACATTTTGTGGTTTTTGAGAAATGTGATATTGAGTTTTATGTGATTTTAAAAATGATTTTTTTTTTAAAAATTTAGAGTGTTACAATTTTACCCTAAGTAGGGATTGTGGATTATAACGTGGACCTAATTGCTAATTGGGTGTGTTGTTGGTTTTGATAGCTCATAAGCTGACAGGGTAGCAGATAAGGACTCTCTTTCGAGGAGCTTCTACATTCGAGGTTCCTCACTGTGCTTATGGGTCGAAGGCACCAATGTCGGCCCTTTTGGATTGTTATCCTGGTTTATCGTATGCTTGTATGCTGTAGTGATCTGTTAGATCGATATCCTAGTAGATAGGATGTTCCCATGTTGTGGTGATCTGTTAGATCGGTATCTTGGTAAATAGGATGTTGCTATACTGTTATGATTTGTATCCTGGTAGATAGGATGATGTTATGCTTAGTGATTTGTAAGATCTGTCTGTTAATCTGTTGATTGGTTATATGTTTAATTTTATGTATATGTTGACATGTTATGTGCGGTTTGGTTGAGGCGGACATGCTTTGTGCTGAAGACCAACAAACCCAAGGAGTGTCAGATAAACTGAACGCTAGTGGGGCGTACCAGTTAGGCCGAAGGCTCGGAGAGTGGTCCAGATAGGCTGAAGGCCCGTTGAGTCGTACTAGTCATATTGAAGATTCTGTGAGCGTACTAGATAGACTGTAGGCCAGTGGGGTGTTCTAGTCAAACTAAAGGCTCTGTGAGCGTACCAGATAGAGTGTAGACCGGTGGGGTGTTCGAGTCAAACTGAAGGCTCTGTGGCGTACCATATGGATTGTAGGCCGGTGGGGTGTCCCAGTCATGTTTAAGTTTTAAAGCTTATTCTTTATCGAAAAAAATCTAAAAATATATAATTCATAATTTTTTATCCTTTTTCCATTGATATCAAATTCTATATATATATATATATATATATATATATATATATATATATATATATATATATTATTTTCTGATTTGTTCACAGATGTGAATGTGGACAGACAAAAAATAAAAATAAAATATATTAAATTTGATAACAATGGAAAAAGGATAAAAAGTAATGAATTTGTATTTGTATATTTTTTTAATAAAAAACAAGTTCTAAAAGTTGACAAAAAGTTGGTCCCTTGGGTTTATAAGTTAAAATGGTAATTTGTTGAATCCGACCCTATATATATATATATATATATATATATATATATATATATATATATATATATATATATATATATATATATATATATATATATATATATATATAATTTTATTATTATTGTTTTTGGATAAGTCAAATGATGAAAATAATATTTAATTTTTTTTTTTGGATTTTTTTTTTTATTTTTCATTTTGCAATTTTTTTTAAAACTTATTGATCTGCAAGATGAATGGCTATTAAGCTAACAGTACAACTAACCATCAAGAAAATAATATTATAATATAAATGTTATAAATAATAATGCAATGGATACCAGTATTTGATCCACTATCAATACTTTTGAATTAATATCCCTTGCTTTTAGGAATTGACTGTATCCTCTCTTTTCAGCAATTAAATCGCACTTTCAGCAATTAAATCAGTCAAGAGAAGATAGACTTTATATAAATTTCATCCCTTCTGCCACCCGATTATCCGTCTTCTCCCCCCCCCCCCCCTCCATAATCACCAACGCCATGGTCAATCAGCCATCTCTCTGACAACCACCGTTTCCCGTCACTGCCAAGACCTACGCATGTTTGATAACATGAAATCTACCTAAAAGAATCCACATTGATCTCTTTATCACCCAATCAATTATTTTTTCAATTAAACATGTGTTATGCTTCTTTTTAGTTATAAGATAACTGATTGTGTTATTATTTTTGTCGTTGTGATGAAAATTTTGGAGCTCTAGAGAAGTCGGAGGGATGATTTATAGATTCAAGTGAGTCTGATATGTGTTTTAAAGTAAAGTAGGTTCACGAGTTCTGATTTCTTTTTCTTTTTTTTTTTTGGTGTAAGTTACTAGGTAAAAGTTGAGTATTTTTTTATTGTTATTAGCAAAGCCCCTTTTTGTGTCGTATCACCTCGACCATTCCCGTCGTCTTCCTACTTGCTATATTGTCTGTTTCTGTTAGGGCGGAACATGAAACGGGGAAGTAAAGAAATATCGAGAGAGCGAGAGATCAACGATGAGGGGCGGAGGCGTAGAAGTGACGACAGAGTTTTGGTGCTTGATTTAGGTTTGTTAAGCAGCATCTATGATTTCTTCTCTTACTCTAAATTATTCATTCCATATCTAAATTCTCTATCTGTAGGTCCGTCTCCTGTTTACAAGTTCGAGTGTCCGAAATCAGGGTAGATTTTTTTGTAGTATGCAAAGCAGGTGTTAAATGTCAGTAGATATCTAATTCCAAGTTGAAGTTTTGGAAAATGAGCAGACACAGCTGAGGTTTCTGATTCCAAGTAGGTATTGTAAAACATTTCGGTTCAAATTAAAGTTATTCTGTAAACATTCACTAATTTTGCTATTTTTAACCATTTTGTTGTTTGATTTTTGAATCCCACTACGGTTTAGAGACCTAAAAATTCACTCCCTCTTCTACATTTTCAGTTACAGCTGAGTTTGACCTCCTTTTCTAGGTTTTATTTAGATTTTTAAGCGACCATCCTTCGTTATGTTCTTTATTACATGAATGTTTTAATTTTGAAGGGTTTATTTGCATAGAGAAATGGAAGCGGGCTTTTGACATACATTTTTCCTAATTTTCTCGTGTTATGTGCTTGGATTTAACCCTCTTTCTTTTGTTTGGTTATTATTGTCAAGAAAATATACATGAACTTGAGGGTGTACTCTAGATACTGTTTTTGCTACTCATGAAAGTGTATTTTTGACATACATTTTTTCTAATATTCCTATGTTTTGTTTATACATATGGTTGGATATCACAAATTAGTTATTTGATGTTTTCATCCCTTTGGAAGTTAAATATCAATATTTGTGAAGTTGTATGATTATTGTTGTAGTTTTCTTATTTCCATCGTTAATAATTAATACACTTGAAATCTTGAATCTTGATAGGCTACATGTGAGAATCTAATTATATCTTCAGATATGCATGTTTTTGTGTCCATTTTTTATTGAGTTATTCACTTCCTTTTTTTTATCTTTGATGTTATTTGCATGCGTTTTAAAGTATGTATGATTTTTCTCCGATTAGATTTGACCCAAATAATAAACATGAAACCTTAATGTATGAAATATGGACTAAAACTGAAATAAAAAACAATCATTTTTTAACCTAAAAAATATAAAATGACATACCACACAGGAGAATTTGTAATTACTCTTACAATATAAATAAATAATAAATTGAGAACTTAATTAAATTAAAAGTTAAATAAATATATGGGTTATCAGTATTACATTGTGGTTTCTATGCAAATTAAATGTAGTTTGAACACTATATAAGAATACAAAGTTGTTCTATGTGCATCACTTCCTAGTAGAGATGAATCTATAAATGATATTTGATACACTGTGTGGTTTTTTTAAGATGACATGTTTCCAAATATAAATTAATCGTTGATACAAAAATAATCGTCGAAAAAAAAACTATTTGACAAAAGAAACTAATTGTCGAATGAAGCTATTTGTCGTCGCCACTTTGCGTGGGTAAACGGCTAGTATATATATATATATATATATATATATATATATATATATATATATATATATATATATATATATAGAGAGAGAGAGAGAGAGAGAGAGAGTTAGGTTCAAATGTTTTCAACAAGTATTGTGTGCATGGATGCACCAATCACAATTTAACAAATTATTAATTAATTTATTTAATCCATGAGGGTAATTATGTAATCTTTCATTTTAATTCTTTATTTAGTCTGATTCTTATCCTTTTATATTAGGCAATGATTTATGATTGATTTAGTTATCTTTATTTTTCACTATATAATTGATTCTAACGTCCCCCCCCCCCCACCACAAACACAGATCACAATTGTCGATTCTATTACTTGCTGATCAATTTGTTTTACACATTCGATGGATGTTCATACTGGAAATCGGAACCAAGTATTGCTACATATTTACCAGCATCTGTATATGATAACGTAGATATGGTTTCAAACGTCCCCCACACACACTTTTTATGTTTTTACATATACATATGTATGAAATTTGATAATCTTCCAGGATAATGAAGATCAAATCCCGAGAAGGAGCTGGGTAATGTAAATGATCCCAAGAATCTGGTGAATGAAGTTGTGAAGAAAAAAGACGATGTAAAACATGCTTTGGAGTTGGTCATGATAGCAGGAACTGTCCTTTTGGATTGAAGAAATCATATATCTACAAGAAATTCATCAAATTGGTCGTTTTTAGTTATTATTTAGTTTGATTTCAGTAAAATAAAAGTATGTTTTTGATGAATTATATGCTATTATTAAGTTTCAGATCAGTGTAATAAAGCTGTCGTTTGATGAGTCTTTTAATATTTTGTTTAATTTAGGTGAGTCTTTTAATATTTTGTTTAATTTTTCATTGTATTTCAGATTCTATATTGTAACAAACATGTTTAATGTTAAATGTTAATATTTTCATTGGTGAATATACACAGGATGCAAATAATGCAGAAGACGAAAATCATTTCGATGATGAAAACATAGAGGTTAATATTGATTTAAGTGAAGGTACTAAATTCAATTTATGATATTGAAGTTTTTACAGAAAAAATAAAATTCATTGAGAATAGTATTTATATAATTCATTCAGAATGATTTTGTATTTGTTATTTTAACCAGGACAACCACGTGTTACTCATGAAGATATAGAGTTTAATATTGATTTCAGTGAAGGTACTAAATTCAATTCAGGATATTGTTATTTTGTATTTAATATTTATATAATTCTTTCAGAATAATTTTGTATTTGCTATGTTTAAGCAGGACAACCACATGTTACTCATGATTATGTTTCTCCTGGTGGCACCTTGTATTGGACTCCGATTGTTTCAGACGACATCAAACCAAATGTTTCATCAACATTTAATTCATATCGTGAAGCAGAAACAACGTATAGAAAATATGCATTAGAATCTGGTTTTGATGTCAGGCTTGGAAGAGTCCAAAAAATGAAAAATGGGATTATTACAAAAAGAAATATTGTGTGCAATCGGGAAGGTAATCCAAATACTAGTAACATAGATACTCTAGATAGTCAGCATAAAAAGACTCAAAAAATGAAAGATTTATTTAGGAGGAATTGTAAAGAGAAAGTTGTTTTAGAAATAATTCCCCGTACTCTTAGATATGTCGTGAGTGATTTTGTAGAGCAACATAATCATGAATTGTTTAGCAAGGGGAATATGCACTTATCTCATTCAAAAAGAAAACTTGATTATTCCCAAGAAATTTTCATTCATAATTTTTCAAAACAAAACATTGGTCCTGTAAAAGCACATAGACTGTATAGTGCTCTTCAGGTTGATCCTTCGGTTCGAGGTGGATTGGTTTTTGATTTGAAGAATGCTAGGAGAAATCTTAATTGTTACATAGGTGGGAGGGACGCGAAATTCCTTGTTGACAAGATGAATGATAGGAAGAAAAATGTCCCATCATTTATTTTTTAGTATAAAGTGTTGAACAAGAGATTGAATGCTCTATTCTGGGCTGACGAAACAGCAAAGTATAATTCCAATTCATTCAGAGACGTTGTAACACTCGATGCCACATTCAGCATGAATAAGTATTTCTACCTTTTATACTTTTCACTAAGAATTTCATTATTTTCAGTTACGTAAACTAATGTTTTATTTTTAAAATAGGTATGACATGGTTTTTGTTCCATTGACTGGAATCGATAATCACAAAAAATGTGTAACATTTGGTGCTGGACTTTTAAGTAAAGAAGATGGAGTTTCTTATGAATGGTTGCTTACAGCTTTTTTGAAACCTTTTAGAAAACAACCTCAATTGGTTTTATCTGACCAAGATCCAGGTTTGAAAAAAGCTATAAATAAGTTTTTCCCGTTGGCACATCATAGGTTATGTATGTGGCATATAACGAAGAAGTTGCCAAATAAGGTATGCATAAAACGACTATTATTTATATTTTTTTTGTATTCTACAATTATTTTCTCATATTCTAACAGAATCAATTGCTTTAACAGAATCAGTTGCTTTAACTCTTAATTTTTGTTTATCATTCTTCATTGATTTTTTCATAATCGACCTTCATTATCTCATATTCTACCAGAATCAATTCATCTATCTCTTAATTTTTGCTATAATTATACAATGACTTTTTCTTCCTATTTCTCATATTCTGACAGAATCAATTGATTTTAACAGAATCAATTGCTTTAACTCTTAATTTTTGTTATGATTCTACTATTATTTTTTCATATTCTACCGTCATTTCATCATATTCTAACAGAATCAATTTATACAAATTTTATCGATTGAAGATGCAACCACCAATCAAAAATTTTGAAAGCGTTTTCACTCTATAATTTGGAATTCTAAGCTGGAACCACATGAGTTCGAGAATGTATGGCATCTGATGTTGCAGGAGTTTAAAATTACTAATAATAGTTGGATGAATACCATGTATGGTTTGCGAAAATCTTGGATCCTCACATTTTTCAAGCACATTCCAATGTCTGGTCTTATGCGAACTACATCGCTGTCTGAAAGTCAAAATTGGTCATTTCAAACTACCACGTTAACCGGTTCTTATCTTGTCATGTTTATGATGACATTTGAATCAGTCATGGAAAGACAACGACATAACCAAATTCTCAATGATTTTAATACTTCCACCACTTTTCCTAAATTCATTACCCGTAGTCCGAATGAACCTCATGCTTCAAATGTATATACACGCAAGATTTTTTATCAGGTTCAGAAAGAGATATCAAGACCTGAAGATAATTGTTTCCAAAAGAATGTGATATCTTCCAACGATGTTGACACAATTAGTTTTGGAGAGAAAAAACAACATAACTATTAGGCAAACAAATGATGTTGATGTTGATGACAAAGATGAGGAATACAATTACGATTGTCTTATAAGGGATACTGAACACAAGGTATATTTTTTTTCACATTAATTGTCATTTTACCATTTGCATTTAAACACTAAAAATTTACAACTTAAACATTCTCATGAATCATCTTACATATTCCAGGTCACACACTCAACCAAAGATGGTTCATTCAAATATACTTGTATGCATTTTGAACATGTAAGGATCTTATGCAGACACATATTCTGTGTGTTTAAGTTTTATGGCATCGAAAAAATTCCTGAAAAGTACATTTTGAAACGTTGGCGTAGGGATGTTATTCCAACAGAATTACTGAAAAGACGCTTCAATAGTTCTTCAACTGTTGATCGTTGTGTGTCTTTTTTGAGCCTTGATGCAGCTAAATTAAAGTTATACCTTGACAAGCAGAATAAGTTGAAAAAAAAAATTCGTAGACGATTGTCCAACTCATGATCTACCGACCAAAGCAGATCAATTCAAGAAGCTTCTAGGCGTGGTTGGTCCTGATGTAGTATCTGATGTTGGTGACATTCAAAATACTACAGATATCCGTAACAAAGCTGTGGTAGTCATGGGAAAAGATTAAAATCTACAAAAGAGATGATTCAGAAAGAAAGCTCGAAACCTAAGAGAAAATGTGCTACATGTGAACAGATGGTTCATCATGACAAAAGAAATTGTCCTCAAAAGAACGCCCAGAAATAAGTTCCTTGTTTGTTTTTTTATTGGTTTTAGTAGAATGACATTTCATTTTAATTTTGTCGATTCACATTCAATGTTATCTTTTATGTCGTTTAATAAATTATTCACCTTGATTGCTAGTGACGATGATGTTGTCAATCAATATAACAATATCTATCTTTTCTTATAACTTGAAAATAATCATAAAACGTAATTAAAAAAATCAATCCATCAATTGTATAAATTCATTACTTACCTTAATTACAGCAAGATATACAACTTTTTTCAATCATTTTAAGATTGATTTTAACCTTAACAAAAATGTTTTATTGTTTAGTGTCATATACAAACAATGTCTACAATTTATTTTCAAGAATTCATTATATCATATTCTCTTTCAAAAAGACTATATATTACGTAAGCTTATTCATTCCAACAAAATTTTATATATAAACATACACTTTTCATCTGTAACCAGTTTACATACAAGTATTCTTTATAACATTTTTTTTAACTTTTACAAATTATACATTTACACATACATATTTAATTTCCAAAAGGGTACATAAAACCAAAAATATACGTTTCTCATCTACATCCAATTAACAGATAATAAAAACTATAACATATTCTGATAGAATAATAACAATATAAAACTATTATATATGCATCAAAAAAATATAAAAAACAGCCAAACAGGGTACAGTATACTGAAAAAGATTCCATATTTACTAAAGATAACCATTCCAAAAGAATTTTAGATTTTAGATTTTTACTTGTTATACATGTAAACACGCATAGTTAATTTCAAAAAGGGTACAATATACTGAAGATCCAATCGTCATCTACACCTAAGTAATATAAAATGAAAAAACTATAACCTATTCTACCAGAATTATAACAATTACTACATTGTATCATCATCATGAAAACTGTAAAAAACAGTCTAGTCACACATCATTATTAACCAAGATCTTGAATTATATTAACAACATTACTACAAAAAAAAAATACATCAACACATACAATATTAACAACCACCTTGAAGTATATTTTAAAAAACTTCATAACTTCTGATAGACAAACAGAACGTTTATATGGAAATTAACATTTCATTATATGAACAATGCACAACATCATCATCGCATAATTTAAACAATGCATCAACACAACCTTTATACGAAAATTAATATTCCATTATAAGACATAAGCTTAAATACTGTTAACATTACTTCATAACTTCTAATAGACAAACTATTTTTTCAAACATCTAACATAATGCAGAGTCATTTTTGAACAACCACAAAAAAAAAAAAGTTCAGCTCATGCCATGTCAAAGTTTATCTTAAAAAAACATAACTACCACTCCAAATTCTTACCTACGACCCCTTGTTTTTCTTTTTTCTTCCTATTTTCAGCTTACTCTCAAAGAAGCATATCTTGTTCCAAAATATCAAGCTTATCAAACACTTCAAAATCTTTAACTATCATATTCTTGAACTTATTGAAATCAATTGTCAACAATCTTGCCATGTATTTTGTCTGTAACTTAATTGTAGCACTCACATCAGCAGACATTTTACCTGTAAGACCACACTCCCAACGCCCTTCATTTTCCCCCATGTAACTTTCCATATGCCTCATGAGGTATATTCCTCCACATTCTGTTCCAGCTTTTTCGACTTGCCAAGATATGTTCATCACCCGTCCCGCCTTAAAAGTTAGCGCTTTTGCCATTAGATGATGTTGTGATGTCGAGTAGTTGCAAAATAGATTTTTCTATCATTAAATACAACAAATACATCAAAAATAGTCTTATAATATTCCATACAATGAAAAGTAATGATCAGAATTTCATTGATTATCTTACCACCAGGTTTGGTATCATGCCATACTTTCTTTCCAAAGTTCCTGTTCTCTTCACATGATCTACTATGTAGTACAAACTTGATCTCAGATCAAAGATGAGTAAGTAATACTTCCCATCATCAACTATTGGGAAGAAAACCTTGTACACATTAACAGAAGAAGTTAATTTAATATTAATTGATGCCACAAATATTACATTTATTAAATAAACTTACAAGTGCAACATCTCTAAAACTTCGCTTCACATCAAATTTCTTAGTGTAGATTCGCAATAGAGTAGCAAAAAGCCTAAATTTCATATCTTCCGACTTTAGCTCATTCAATATATCTTCTGTCTGAAAAAAAAACCCACATCAACAACAATATTATGTATACAAAAATAAAATTGAATTTAAAATTAATTTACAAAATAAATTCATACCACGATAGTTGTATCGAAGAGAAATCTTGAAAGCGATGATTCATTCTTGTAGTTCTCCATTTTATTTAAAAACGCAGCCCAACAATCAATTATTTTAGAATGCAAAAACATTCCATGATTGAATTGATATGCAAACCCCTGGTGCAGCAAATGACTTGTTCTAATGTCCCAAATATCACCCCTGTGACAAAATTTGTATAAAATCAATCTAAATACATTCAAATCAAAATTATAGAAATATAATAGGTGACACACACACACACATACACACACACACACACACACACACACATATATATATATATATATATATATATATATATATATATATATATATATATATATATATACGAACCCATCCTCTCTTTTAGATGCAAAAACTGAATTGCATATCCCTGTTTCATCCTTAGTCAATTTCTCTCCAACCTTAACAATTCTTTCAATATAGGGCGAATGAAATATTTTTGCCTTTTTAGGAATATGTTTTTCCCTTTTGTCATTATCATCATATTCTGCAGTATTATCAACAGCTTCTCCTATATTTCTTCCTACCACATTATCCCCACTGATTCCTCACATTAGTTTTTTCCTTCTATACACCTGTAACTCAGTTTCATCCAACAACTAAATCATTTCCTCATTCACCCCTAGAAGTCGATGAAACTGAGTCATTGTTACAGAATTCGTATCGACAAGTATAGTATAGTTGACTTCTTTTTCTATATTAACTTCAGTAAGTATCAATCCTCCAACTGGTGAACTATTTCCTTCACCGCCATCACTTATATCATTCTTATTCAACTCATTAAAGCACTCAAGCTCATGCACTTTTTTGTTACTTGCCCCTTCATGCTCTTCCTTGAAAAGCTCATTCATTTTCTCGATCCCCTCATGCAACACCACACTATGAGGGAATTTTTCCAAACCATCCTTCAACGCAACCTCCATAGTACTTTTTTTTTGTTAGTATTACCATATAACTATGCTCTATAACAGCAGTGTATGCCTGCAATACATATAATTAATTATTGATACCATTACAAGAATATGTACTTTATATTCTACAAGAATATACAATTAAATATTAATTTCAGAATATGTAATTTATAGTCTACCATAATATTACCTCATCATCTCCAAAATCCCTCTTAAAGCTTAGCATTTGTTGTTCTTCACCTCTTGTTTCATCCGCCATATCGACATCATCATGGTCATCCTGAAATTGCCTCCCGAACCCTCCCAAACTGATTTCCAATCATTGGATCTCTAATAATTTAGCACCATTAATATGCCCAATAAAAGGAAACCTTTTGTCTAACTTGATAGAATACTTCATGTTATACACGTACACCAACTGTAAAAAAAAAACATTAACTTAATCAATACATCAATAATAAATCGATACCAAATATATATTTTCATATAAAACTATTTCAAACTTAAAATCAGGAGTGTAATAGGCCCACTATAGTAGCTTGATTTGTCATCCCTTTTCCATAGTTTTTTTCTAGATCCCAAACAATCAAGCATATATTTACACCAATTTAACTTTGAAAAGTCTTCTACCAATATCAACTTCCTTACCACTTTTATTTGATTTGTTCCCATCAACATTGACTCTATGAAGTTGTTAACAAAAAATGTCAAAAAATTCAGCCTAAACATCAAACTATCCTTTGTTGTAGCTTGAATCATTCTTAAATACTCCTCACCATTGAACTTATCACATATATATTGTCCCCTCCATTCTTCCAAAATTTCATTTCCCTTATCACACAATGGTAACTGACTGATGTCTTCTCCACCAATTGGCAACCCCATCATATCATGCATTGTTTGTTCTGTTATCTCAATAACAGAGTTTTGTAGGACAAGTCTTTTACTATCTGCGTCATACACATCTAAAAGATAGTAGCTTAGTTGTCCCGGATAACTTGTAATATTCACTTGCAGAATTAATCCAAAACCCATTTTCTGTTCCGACGACATTCCCATAACAGCTGCAGTGATGTTATCACATTTCATTCTAGTTGGAAGGTATCTTAAACCAGGTGGGTATTCCTTATTTATTTTTCTAACATTATCTTCTTGTTCCTCTTTTACAGATTCAACAATTCCCTTATTCTTTAAATGTTTTACAATTGGAACTCTATCAAATTGCCTCTTCGACCTTATCTCTCTTTCCAAAAGTAGTGCATTTAAAGGTTTAGGACTTGTCTTTCGTTCAACTGATTTATCAAGTTTTTTTCTTTGACCTTCTTTCTCGGTTCACATGTTCTTCTTCCTGAATTTGTTCTGATACAACACACAATAGATAGTATAATGTTTAGTATTAGATATTTGGTATTAATGTTTTAAAACATATCCATCATACACAGAAAATTCCCATTCAAACAGAATAAAAAGTAAATTTTATTCTAACAGAATATAAAAATACACTACGAAAACATCATAAATTTTATTCTGAACCATACCCCACTAAAACAGTATTCTACTAAAATATTCTATGATAATCAAATACTTTTAATTTAGAATTCTAACAGAATCACATAATCGATATTCACCCTCATATACAACATTACGTTCATTTAGAATATTACACATGTAAGGTTTTCCAATATATAAGATTTCTTATTGATTCAGTTTAAGTAATTAGTAATCTACAAATTTTGATTCCATTAGAATTTAACATCTTCATACCATGCTAATTAACTACTTAGATGGAGAAACCTTCATTACAAATTTACCTAATAAACCAAGTACACTAATTCTACAAGAATCAAATACATTTAATTTAGAATTCTACCAAATACATTTGACCTGGTAGACACACTCATATACAATATTACATTGTACTAGAATATTACACATGTAAGGTTTTCCAATATATAAGATTTCTTATTGATTCAGTTTAAGTAATTACTAATCTACAAATTTTTATTCCATTGGAATTTAACATCTTCATACCATGCTAATTAACTACTTAGATGGAGAAACCTTCATTACAAAATTACCTAATAAACCAAGTACACTAATTCTACAAGAATCAAATACATTTAATTTAGAATTCTACCATATACATTTGACTTGGTAGACACACTCATACACAATATTACATTCTACTAGAATATTACACATGTAAACTTATTCCATATACAAGAAGTATGATTTTTTCAGTTTAAGTCATTAATCATCTACAAACTTTGATTCCATCAGAATTCAAAATCTTCATAACATGCTAATTAATTACTTGTATAGAGAAATTTAGTTTACAATTTTAACTAAAAAATCATTTAGACTAATTCTAGCTGAATAACAACCATGTTCATCTTCATATAAATAGAACATTTTGGCATAATAACATACACCATGATTTCATTGTATCATCCTGTTCAAAATTCAACACTTACTTTACTTAACGGTAACGATTCCTAAGAAAATACCAAAAAATGACACATTCTTCTTCCAGACCACAAATCATACATGCATAACTGATTTCAAATACACCTCTTAAACTATAATACATTTTTCGAACTAAAAAACCATTAAATACCACAAAAAAATGTTACCTTCAGGTTCACCAACGAAATCATCATTGTCATCTTCAAGATTCAAGGTCGTTTCTGCTGTGTTCTTGAACTTTGACTTGAATGAACTTGACCGTTTACTCCTCATTCTTGTAGAATCCCGTTAACGTAAGCCCCCAAATGTCGATTCCGTCTTCTAGGGTTAAATGTCGATATTTATACGAAAAACCTTCAAAGAATCTTCCGATTTTGAAGATTGATTACAACAAATTAGAATGTTTTTCAATCTCCGAAGAACCCCATTAGTTAATAAATATTTACATGATATTCTTGTTAAGCATGTGAAAATCCTTTTTTTTCTCTCTCTTTTCGATACAAAAAGGGCAAAATTGTAATTTTTGCAGTATAATAGTTTCATTCTTATATGCTCTCATCTTTGAACACAAAACTTATATAACTTACAAGTTTATACAGTCCATTCGTAATTTAATTCACATAATTCACAACTTAATCTAGTCAATTTATAGTTCAAACAGAAAATTCACAGCTTAATACAGTCAATTCGTAGTTTAAAAAGAAAATTCAAAGCTTAATATAATCAATTCACAGTTTAAAACACAAAAATGACAGCTTAGTAGACTAAATTCACATTTTAATACACAAAAAGTAGTATTCACATCAATATTATCAACTTAAAACACTTATTACAATTAATACACAATTTAATATATAAAATTCACAAACTAGTATAATAAATTTAAAGTTTAATTAAAAAAAATTATACATTCATAGGTCAATAGCAGTTAAAACTAAGATTAACAAAATTATATGACAAAATGAGAGATTAAAATATCAAATTCATACATTAACAGAAAAAAAAAAACAAAAAAAAAAACGAAAATATAATAGAGATCTACAACAAATGCAAGTAGAAAAACATAATATCGACTTAAAACTTTTAATTCATAGTTAAAATACAGAAAATTCACTGTTTAATACCCAAAAAAATATGCATTCAAAAGCATATTTTCAACTAAAAATTTTAATACAATAAATTCACAGTTTAATACAATTAATTCATCGTTAAATATACAAAACTCACAACTCTCTTCACCATCTTTTGGTCAAAAAGAGTAGGAGTATTAAATCCCAAAAGTCCTAGGAGTTAAGCATGTTGGTGATGAACTAGTTCTCGTTCACCCCGGGGGGAATGAGTCAAGCTAGTTCCGAAATCGTTAATATAGTCAATTTACAGTTTAAACAACAAATTCACAGCTTAATGCATTCAATTCACAATTTTAAACACAAATATCACAGCTAAATACACAAACTTCATAGTTTAATATACAAAAAATATGCATTCACAACTTAATTCACAGCTTAATAACTTACCAAATTTCATTGAGGCATTTCATCAAACACCTTATGTGTATCTTTTTTTTTTTTCAGAACTTCCTTTCGTAAACTCCATCAATATAAACACCATATACACCAGATCTAACCTGAAAATGGACAAAAACATCATATCAGATATCGATTTGGTGGTGTTTTGACCAAAAATAAGAGAGACAAAGACGAAAATGAGTTATACATGGGAAAGAGGTGACACATAACAGATCTGGTACAAATTTGACAAACATTTTCGCCGGTGATGGAACATTTCAGAGAAAAAAATAAGTTCAAGAGTTCTGGAACAAAACATTTGTATAATAACACCAAATTCTCAGATCTACATCAGATCTGAATTTATCTAGAGGTGGTCGGACATCTGGAGGCGGGGCTCGGTGGTGATGGCAGATCTAAAGTCGGGGGTTGTAGATATGAAGGCGAATGCACCAGATCTGAAGGTAAATGCTTCAGATCTGAAGGCGACGACTCCGAATCTGAAGATTGTTGTATTCCAGCGACGACGACGGTGCCGACATTGGTGGTGGTGGTTGGCAGCGGTAGAAGGTAAGAGAGAGAAAGAGAGAGATGAGAGACAGGTGAGAGAAAAGTTTTCTTGTGAGATTATATTGATCAAATATATCATATGATTTAAGTTATAAGGTAAAAATAATGGTTCTTATGGTTCTTAATTTTTTATGTTTCTCATTTGAACCTTTACCTCTCTATATATATATATATATATATATATATATATATATATATATATATATATATATATATATATATATATATATATATATATATATATATATATATATATATATATATATAGCATACATAATAATGTCTTAAGTATAAATTTAAAAGCCTAAGGTATAAACATTTAAGCATGTTATCTTAAAAAAACAAGGAAGGCAAATCTAGACCTTTGAATCTAAAATGAACGGTATGGATTGTTATTTTGGAAATCCAAGTGAAATGGTGTCGACCAATGAGAATGAGAAATGGTTTTCCCGGACACTCATGACCATCTCGGATACCTTTTCCTTCGTTCACCCTTTTCATTTCAAAATTTGAATACTCAAATTTTCTCTCTAGATACCTGGAAACCCTAAATACCATCTCCACAACAGAAGCACTCTTTTCCTTCTTTCTTCACTTACCGGTGCCCCATTACCACAATCACCACATACACCTCCTTCACTATGACGACCACGCTCATCGATTTCATTGATTTCATCTGTGTGTTTTAACTGTTTTTTCAGTACTCCGATGAAGACGACACCTTCATCAGTTCCATCTATTATGGTAGCCACCCTCCAGATAAGATTTCATGTAAGTTTTTGCTCACCTTCTTTCTTTCACTTATCTTTATCTGTTCCAGTCAACTCCACACACCACTCCATTCTCTCTAAGAAACCCAAGAAACCCCAGATCTAAATCTTAGCTATAAACCACAGAATCTCGGCCCATCCAGGTTTCTCTCTTATACCTATTTGTTCTTGCCTTCTTGGAATATGTCTAATGTTTGTTTTGAATCACTTTTTATTCAGACTCTAATTTTTGCTTTTTTGGGCTTCATGTGCAAGGGTTTCAACAAATGGAATCCAACGACACCACCAACTATCGCTTTCACCTCCATAGATATTCCCATCTCTCTCTCTCTCTCTCTCTCTCTCTCTCTCTCTCTCTCTCTCTTTCTCTCTCTCTCTGGTTTCAAGAAATACAGACACACACCACCTTCACACTTCAGTCTGTACTTCTTTATGAAAATTGGGTTTTGACACCACCTTCACACTTTAATATGTATTTCTCTATAACATTAGGTTTTGATAATGTTATTTCTCTATAACATCAGACATTGACCTGTTCTCCGGCGAATTACACCACCGTAGATGGCGGAGCCAGAGATCGGTGAGCTGAGCTTCACCTGATACATGATTTTACCGATTCTTTCTGATACATTGCATTTTTTCTCTCCATTTAATGTTTTTTGCAACAAAACCCCAAAGAAGTAGGTGTGATTCACATTTTCCACCAGCGGGATTCTACTCGGATTTTGTGGGGTTTTAATCCGATTTTTGTAATAAAAATTGAAACCCCCATTTTACAATATTTGGAATTAAATCCTCTAAATTTACTCAGATTTACCAATTATGCTGTTTTCAATTTGGTTGTTTCGATTGAATTACCTCTTCTTTCTCTCTCATGTTTTTTCTTGGATTTTTTATGGCAAATTGTTTGCTGATAAGCAAAGCTACCTGGGATTTTTATAAATTAATTTTATCAGTTTTTGTTGGAATTAATTGCTTGCATGCTATTTCTGTTTTGATTCTCATAGCTATTAACCATAACTATCTGTAATTGTTATTCAATTGTATATGTTAGGTGTAAGATCATTTCTATGAGAAAATGCATTTGGGGGGTTTTTGGCAGGTTAGCAAGGAATGGGAATTAGGGTTCTTGAATTGCAATCCCAATTCACACCACTCTTCAGGTCTCAAGAATTCTTCAATTAGGGTTAATAGAGACAGAAACGGGTTAAAGTTTTCAAATTTTCAGTAATCAGGTGAAATCCAGAATGAACTATGGGAGAGGTTTTCCACTCCCTCATTACGAAAACAGTAATTCATGGAATCCGGCAACAAGAATTCCACCGGAAAACGGAATTGGGCCTCATAGGGGCTCTTGGACTGCAGCCATGCTTGGAGGATTGATTCCAGGGGTTGGTGGCTTAGGTGAGACTCCAGGAAGAGCACTTCCTGTGGATGATGAGATCATTTGTGGTAAGGAATCGAAATCATGGATGGCGATTTCAAGTGGAAATGGGATTAAGGGTCATAGGGATTTGTTGACAACTATCCATCAAAAGAACAACATTGTGCCAAATGGGCATAATTGCTAAAATGAATTGCATTTCTTTAAATATTAATGATGTAATGTGATTGGCATGCTGTTCCATACATACTTGCTTGAAATAAGAAATTAGTACTTGAAATTTATACAAGTGTTATTGATTCTCAAGACTTAAAAGCTAAGCATGTGATTCACCAACATGTGACTACTAAAAATCAAAAGGATCACCAGTTTGATGTTTTTGATAGGCCTGGGTGAAAAATCTTCCTTTCATTTTATCGTCTAAAGCAACCAATTTGGCCTATCATGTCGGTATGCTATAGATTATTGTCTAAAATGACCAATTTATCCTCTATTTTGTTGCTGAAGTTATTGGTTTGCCCTTTGTTTTTGTCTTTCAGGTTTGGAAGCAAAATAAAAGCTTCTGGATAGTTAAGGTTTCTCTTCTGTTTTGGGCCCTGTTCCAATTATGGTTTCTCTTTCATGGTGAGAATTGTTTTTTATTTTTATTTAAGCCTTTGTGTTTGTTGTCTTATGAATTCATACTCTAACCAAAAACTTTTATTCCTCTATGTATTTTGTAAAAAGGAATGTATGTATGGACGAAAGTAGAAATGGATTAGCCACTTGGCACTTGAGCTCAATGATTCAAAGCTTTGAATCTCATATAGTGGCTCCCAGTAGCACAACACACAGATCTTCACCAAGATCTGAGATGATTAATTAAGTTACAGGGTAATCTCTCCCTCTCTCTATATATGCTTTTGTGTCTCAAATTTCATGTGAGATGAAGAAATATAGGAAGCATGTTCCTGATTTTTCTTTCACTATATATCCTATAAATGGTGTTAAATTGTGTATGATATGTGGATAGGTTAAAACTGCATCATTTAATTTCTTTAATTTAATTTATTTTTGTTTGACATTTGGATTTATTTTTCAAGATCCCACCATAAGAGATCTATCAAGGTTTTCAATGTGACACTACCAGGTATGTGCTTCTTTTTTCTTTTCTTCCATATTATTTTTTTTCTGTCTTTCTAACTGTGTTGAAGAGTATGTTTAACTCTAATTATTTATGCTTGTGTTTTTACTTTGTTTCAGTGGTTTCTGATGTGGGGTTTGAAAGAAATTTGATAATGTAGTGGTGTGAACCTGCTCCTTTATAGGCACCACTACTTTCTATTAGAATAGGTAAACCTGAATTTCTATCTTCATCCAACCCTTCTCACTTTCTCATTCGATCGATTTAATTATAATTTCTTACTTTGTTTTTTTTTTTTTTTTTTTTTTTAAATTTCAGTTTTTGTGTTTTTTCTCCTGATATGCACAACTTGCTATAAAGTAATCTGCAAATAAATATTTGAAATTTGGGTATAATTGTATAAGTTTTGTAAGCTATTTTGGTAACCAAGTCTAGCTACTTTGAATTATGTTTTCTAAAGGCTTGACCTGTTATGTATTGTTTATATATGGTTGAAACTTGATTCGTATATTTCTTTAATCAACTATAAATTAAAATGATGCTTCAGTTAATTTTTTACATGTCTAAATCTCACCTTTTATTTTGGTTCCATTCTAGCTTTTTGTTTGTGCCAAAGGAGGGAAAGCTGATGTAATGAAGATCAAATTTGGTTGGTACTTAGCTGCAACCAAATCACTTTAGTGACTAATGTTTGAAATAATTAGTAGTTAAATAGATAACTGTTGGTGAGTTGTTGGATAGTTTTATTTTTAAGTCAAATGTTAATGGGTTTTTTTTTTTTTTTTTTTTTTTTTTTTTTTTTTTTGATTGAGTATTTATTCTTTTGAGTTATCATGTATAGTAAAATGGAAGTTAAAATTTTTTTTTTTATAATGAAAGGGTTTTGTTTTGTAAGTTCAATGTTAACCCATTTCTTGATTCTGTGCATTATTTTTTATTCAAATGATAAAAAGAGATTTATGTTCGTAATTGGTTTTTATTTTTTAATTATTATTTGGAATCTCATAGCAATGTTGGGTATTTCAAAGTAATGTTTAATATCATCTGTGATGACAAAGATTATTATTATTTTTTTTAATTTAAAATTTGTTTGTTGTCAAAAAATTTAAATAGATGAAATAATAGATTTAATAGGTAATTCAAGTTGATAAAAACAGAGATGTAAAATACCACCAATTTTTAACGTTTAAAAAGATACTTTTAATGTGAATGTTATTTATTTATTATTTATTATTTATTTATTTTTTTAAATATTGATCCTTTAAGGATGCAAGGGGACAAGTTGGACATGCAATGGGTTTTATGTTTAAAAGATAATTTTAAAGGGAATGTTTTTTTTTTAATGTTGATCCTTTAAGAATGAGAGGGGAGAAGTTGGACATGCAATGGGGCCTGAGGATATAAAGAACAAAGATGAACATGAAGATAGGTCCTAGGGCATATAGAAACTATGATGCTTGTACCTCTGAATTGGTATATTTATTTGTAAATTTGTCTATCATTTTTTAACTTTCTACGTCATTATACATTGAAACTAGAACACATTCTGATTTTCGTACTTTATTTACATTTTTTATAAATTGTCTATACTTTGCTTGTAAATTAGAACTTCATAAATGAATTTCGGGTGTAGATTGGTAATATTTGAGGAATTTGAGTGGTTTGATGTGTTAGTATTTTAGGATGATTAAGATATGGTGGTTGAAACATCTGGTACAATTACTTTTAAAATCATATCAAATCTATATTGACCACCAATATAGTGAAATAACATTTTATTAGTTATTGTTAAGACAATTGCAAAGAAATATCAAAGAATTTCATGTGATTGCTTCAGAGCAGAATAGTAGTAATGGTTTTGTTAAATGGTGTTAAAACATAATCCATATCTATTTGATTTATAGAAGAAGACAAATGGTTGTGCTGCATTGTTAAATCTTGTGTGCTAATTCTTTTGAAGGTGTTAACATTAATATTCATTGAGTATATTATTAAAGTTTTTGGTATTTAATGTCAAAAGTTCTAAATCACCTATAACATCAATAATAGACGAACAAATAGTTTAAATTTTATATTTGCTTAAATACTAATATTCTAACTTTAATTATACACATATTCAACGACAATGATAAATTTTAACTAAGATAAACATGAGTGTTATAATTTGTGGTTCATCTGTAATTACCTCGGCTACTAGCGAAGTGGTTAGTCGCCCTAAAAAATGTAATCGAAGAAATGAAACAACGCGCCGGAAGAAGATAACCGGAAAAAAGAACATAAACGCCGAAACAAATCAACTTATCGAAAAAACTATTATCCGCCGCCGCATTGCGCGGGTACACTACTAGTATATATATATATATATATATATATATATATATATATATATATATATATATATATATATATATATATATATATATATATATATATATATATATATATATATATGTGTGATTAGTAGAATTTGAGTCCTCCCTTTATTCGAGTTATATATATATATATATATATATATATATATATATATATATATATATATATATATATATATATATATATATATATATATATGACTCGAATAAAGGGAGGGCTCAAATTCTACTAATCACATAAATTGTCTAAAACGGAATCTAAAAATTATGTCATAAGGTGGCATTTTAGTAATAATAACAATTTTTTTTCCAAATTACCAGCAAAGGTTAATAACAGTTCAAATTGTCACCCTAAGAAAATAGAAAGCAAGTTGATATCGGCTTCGCTTGGATCACAAACACAAACAAGTCACACACCACTTTCTCCTATCAACATATGTCACCAGGCAATCAATAGGGTAGTTATTCTTTTTCCACCAATATTAATTTTTGGTAATAACTTTATTTTTTTACTTTGAAAAATTAAGTTTTGAAATGATTAAAGTTTTTAAAATTTATTTATCTATAAAATTTGCACACTATTGAAATTTTGGAAAAATATATATTTTTTATTTTTTATTTTTATAAAATAATCCAGAAAAAATCCTCTCAAAATCATGAAAATTTATTGGTTAGTTTTATACTAGTAACTTTCTAAAATTAATTTTTTAAAAGTAAGTTTTCCATCTGTTTATATTTTAATTTTAAGAAATAATTGTTTTCATAAAATATAATGAAAATTTTCTTATTTAAATATGATAGAGTTATTCCTAGTATTATTTAAGTGAGCTTGAAAAAAAATCAAAAATGGTATAGTAAAGGACACTAAAATGTTGTTTAAATGATTATAACATTTTATGAAATAAAGGACATGAAATTTTCTTTCTCCAAATTAAAATATTTTTAGCTGTTTAATTTATTTTGTATATTATAAGCATTTTGAAAAGACATTTTAAAAAACAAGGTAGTTTAGATACCATAATTTATTTTTAAAAGATTACAAGTTTTTTTTAAATTGTTGAATATAATATGATTTAAAATGAACTGATTCAAAATATTTATGATTTAAAAAATATGATTCAACATTTTATGGTTTCAATTTGTTATGTTCTAAAAATAATTTTTTAATTCTAATATTTTATAATATTTAATTATATCTTTTATGATTCAAAATTGACTTATCTAAAATTTATTACAAAAAAACTAGATTTAAGTAAATATTATTGATCCAAAATCATTTGATTGAAAAATAATATAGTCCAAAATATGATGATTCAAAATAATTTTGTCAAAGGTTTTACGATCTAAAAGTATATGATGCTTAGTATTTTTATTATTTAAAATTTTATAATTGTTAAAAATTAAAAACTCGAAGACATATTTAATTCAAAAAACCTACAAAAACGAAAAATAAAATAAAATAAAAACATGAGTATAAATACAGTAAAATTAAATTAAATAAATAAAGTAATTGAATTTAAATGATTACTTAAGGATTTAATAATAACATATTTATTTATATAGTATAAAAAACATTTACAATCTTTAAAAGTTAAAAGTATTAAAACAAGGTTAAACAACTGAGAAATTAAATGTTATCCTACCTTTTATGCCTACGTTTATTCCTACCCACTAAAATGATGACAAGTGGCATCATTTCACAATTTAATTTAATTTTATTTGATATATTCCTAATATAGCTTTAATGAGTTGGTTAAAAATATGAAATGATGACACTTGTCATAATTTTATTAGGTAGAAATATTTGTAAGCATAAAAAATAGGAATCAATTTAATTTCTCTAAACAAGTATTATGAAGCAGGAAACGGAAAGTGTCGGAAAAAATTATAGAAATGACAATTAACGAGTCAAATGAAAATAAAAAATTAAAATATGTTTATATACTTGCATGTAATAAATTATGTAACTATACGTCTTTAACTCATATTTTCACAAAATTCAATATACTCGCATTAAATAAATTATGAAGCAGGCCCAACAATTGAATATCAACCCAACTTAAGGGTCGTTTGATAGTTGCTAACTGGGTTAGAGCTGACTGAGTTAAAAGCTGATTCAGTTAGAAGTTACGACTGAGATAACATCTGACTGAAACTTAATGTTTAATTTTTCTATCTGACTGACTGTAAAAATGGCTAAATTACCCTCAAACAACATTTTTTTATAATAATTCTTTTATAATTTACCACTTAATTTATAACATTAAATTTTTTAATAAAAACATTCAAATTGATCAAAATAATGTCATTTACAAAATGATATAATTTACAACCATTCTTCAAAAAAGATGCATATAAACATATAAAATAGGGATAAAATGATGTAATTGACTTTTATTCTCCACCCTTTAACCTTAACCATCCATTACAACCATAGTTTCTTTACTCTTATCTCCACCATACACAACTTATATAATCACAAAACCACCATCTACACGTATAGCCACATTATTGACCAAAGTCTTATCATCCTTCCATGGCTCTCCACAGAAAACAACCTTTGCATGATCTGGCTCTATTCATGAATAATTTAACTCCTAGCTCTTGCTTCCGGTTGTGATTTTCAGAAAATCTCTCACTGAAAGTGAAAAATACATCCAACAGTAATTGAGTCTGCATATCAAATCAGGCATATTATATATTCATGTCATTTTTTTTCCTTTTTAGACTTTAGATGAAGTTGCATAATATGAAATAAAAAGAAAAGTTGAAAGAATCTCGTCTCAATATATTGTTTTTCCAATATTCCCAAGTGTTTGTCCACTGCCTGTGAAAAAATTTACAATCTTTAATCTAACAACCTATTTATAGATAAATTAGTGTCGTTGTAACTGGTATGGTCTTGTAGCAAGCTATTTACAGATGAAAGAAAATGCAAACCTTCAGTTTATGAAGATTAATTTCGTCAGCAACAAAATACATGTCCATCTTCATTGATCATCAATTTCGTAGTCTTAGTCATCAATTTTGTCATCTCAATCCTACATCCAACCGATTGCAAAAATGAACAAGAATCAAATGATATGAAGAAAATAAGATTGAAGTTGAATGCATACCTGAAACTGAGAGTTGAATAAGAAAGCCCTCACCAGAAAAAATTGAAGGAAATAATAATTAGCATCTGAGGAAGATTAGGAGTTCATGTCTTTGTGATTGGAATCAAGGGTTGAAGAAAAAAGCCCTCATATGAGGAAGACGATGACATGGCGCAGGAAGGCGTTGGTGGAGATAGATGAAGGAGACGTCGAAGGAAGTAAGTTGCAAGCTATGAAGGGTCGATGGAGAATGAGAGTGTTTGTGATGTCGTTCACTATGGGGGCGTTCAAGGGCAAAATGGAGAGATTTGCACTCAGTCTCTTTTTTTACCTAGGACCGAGTCAGACAAATTTCTATAACCGAATCAGATCATTGGACTGGGTCAGATGTGTTTAGCCTTTTATCAAACGGGCTGACTGGACTGAGTCACTCAAAAGTGCTGACCAGACCCAATTAGTCGCATATCAAGCAGGCCCATAATTAAAGGTGTTGGCACGTGTAGCAACGAAAAAGTACACCGGCGTTGCAAGTTGTCCGACATCTTATACTTTACCACAAAAATCTGGTTTCATGCGACACCCAAAGAGTTTGGATGCTATATTTGATTTTTTTAATTAAATAAAAACTATAGTTTTAATAAAAACCATTAATTTCATTATTTCAAAATAAAAATAACATTACATACCATTGTCTAAATAAAAATCCTACAAACTTCAAAAAAAATCACTAGAAATTTTAAACCTATAAACTTAAAAAAACATACATTAAACAATTAAAAATAAACACACTATATGAAGTCGTCCACCGAGAACTCGTCTTCCGAGTGATCATCCGGATCCAAATTGAGGTTAATGTGTTGAATCCCATGAATGTGTTCCACCAAGTCCATACGAAGGTTGTGAAATGTTTCATTGCAACGAACCTCTGCTCTCTTTTCAATGTACTCGTCGCCCCCAATTTCTATTGCATGTGTCGCGAGAATGGTTTCCTCTTCATCATACTAACATATCACTCTTCCTTCATTTTCGATAATCGTATTATGCAGTATTATACATGCCTACATGACTTCATACATTTTTTCCTCGCTTAAAAAATTGTTGGTTTTTCAATATAAACCAACGTTTCTTGAGAGCTCCAAAAGTCTGCTCGGCATCCTTCCTAGCTCTTTCTTGAGATTTCTTGAATTTTTTCCAACAAGTATCATTTGGACACGTAAACGATTTAACAAAAACTGCATACTTAGGATAGATCCCATCAACTAGATAATAACCATATTTATATGGTTTTCCACGCAATTGGAAAGAAGAATCTAGTGCAGATCTATCAAATATGTTTTTAAATATAGGTGAATGATTAAGAACTTTAATGTCATTAAGGGATCCAGGAGAACCAAAAAAGCATGCCAAATTCACTGATCCTGTGATGCCACCGCTTCAAGTATGACCATTTGATGCCCATGATCACCTCGAGTAAATTGACCATGGTGTGAGGTAGGGCAATTTTCTCATGCTTAATGTAGACAATCTAAACTTCCTAACATTCTAGGAAAACCATGTATGCTTGCATGATGAGATAGCAATTTCATGATGTCATTGCGTGTAGTCTTATGTAAATATTTTGGACCATAAAACTAAATAATAGTTTTGCAAAAATAGTGTAGACTATTTCGTGCAGTCTTAGCTAACATCCTAAAACTCTCGTCTAACGCATCAGGAGGGATGCCATATGCTAATTGACGAAGTATAGCTGTACATTTTTGTAAAGGGGTGAAACCAGGTGCATCTCTAGCATCGGGTCGTTCCTCGAAAGAATCACACTCCCTCGTTAGATATTCGACTATACGTTCGAACAATGGTTTGAACATTTTAAAGCGCCTTCAAAAGTAGTATCCTTGAAAAGTGGCATTTTCTTAAAAGTAGTCTCGTATCAGACATTGGTTTGCATCTTCACGATTTCTACAAATAAATCTCCGGGTTCTTTGTTTAGCACTGCCGGATGCCCTACTGCATGTCGCTTCATTCGTTTGTTCCGCAAATTTAGCAGCAACGACAAAAAATCAAACATAACATTAAATTCTTCAGAAGAATCAGACGAAGACATTTTTTTGATTTTTTTGAGAGGTAATGTACTGGAAAGATAAACAAAAAGAAGGGTTGAGAGGTTTAAATTGATGTTAAAGGTTAAAAGGAAAAAAATTAAAAATCCAAATTATGACCGTTTGCAATGGTCAAATGGGCTGGGAAATCAAAATCAAGCATCAAACGCTCCCTCTGAAAGCCGCATCGCAGCCTCAGCCGCACCTGGACAACACCAAGGGGGCGGTGTTTGTGCTTATGTGGCAAGGGGAGTAAGGCCTAGACCGCGCCGCGCCCACTCCAGCTGGCCTAACAGAACAAGTGGTTGAAATTTCTCCTAATCATTATTTTAGTCTTCATTGAAGTCGGAATATATATATATATATATATATATATATATATATATATCCTACTTAATAAAAGAATAGTTTATATGCTACTTGTCATTTTTTTCGAATTTTCAATTTTTTTCATAGGTCTTCTAGAAAATTACATGTGTCCTCAATTGTTTCTATCCCACTGCATTTTCTTTATCTATCTCAATTTTTCAAATTTGAAATCACAAATTACATAAATCGCGGTCCCTTCCAAAATCGAGTTGATTTTGAAATACCAAAATCTTAGCAAGACCCCGACCCTCTCAGCCTCTAAAAACCCTAAATGTCGGTCATATATCCACCATACTCACCGCTTCTTACTTATGCTACAAAGGCACAACACATTGATGGAACAATGGTGACTAAAGAGAGTGGAATCGGATTCAAAATAATGAAATTGGTAAAATAATAGTCTAAAGATAGTAAAATCATCACTTTTCTTCTTAAACCTAAGGTATCAACTTTCTCTTACCTTTTGTGTAACACCGTAAATTTTCGAACAAAAAATATCATTCAAAATTACATTAATCTCATTATCACAATCACAAAAATCCCCAAAAATATCAAGTTATCAGAAACACATGTTCAAAAATTGTTTATAACACCATCCAGGATCCTCCAAAACATATCTCCAACTCGTGTGTGTACAATCAAGCCGGTGCCTTCCTGTGATCCTAAGAAGTACCTAAAACACATAACGCATAACACATTAAGCATGAAGCTTAGTGAGTTCCCCAAAATACCACACATATCTCGTTAGCCTCTCATGGCTATGCTCAAATAAGACCCTCCGGTCAATGTGTCTCAGTGGGACCCTCCAGTCCCACAACTCAGGTGGACCCTCCGGTCCTAACTCAGTAAGCTCAGAATAATACACAACATAAATCGCAAAGACATAATGCAAGATATCACAATACTCACTATAAGCACATAAGACCCTCTAGTTACACACACATATTACCACTCTAGGTAAGTATAGTGAGAAGACTCACTTTGTAAGCAAGCAAGCAACTAATCTCATACACGAATCTCCAAAGTAGCCTGCACCTAACACATAGGATAATTATCTCTAATTAACACTTAATCACGTCTCTAAATAAACTAAGTTATTTTCTCTCTCAACTATTGGAATGGGTAAAAGACCATTTTACCCCTCCATGGTCCCCATAAACCCTGTCTTGACCAAATCCCTAAAGTTAACAGAAGTCAACACTCGAGTTAGCAGTCCATGTTGACCTGACTCGCCAAGTGCATCTATTTGACTCGCTGAGTCCCCATTGTTTCTTCAGAAATGTCGCAAAAGCCCAACTTAACTTGTCGAGTTGTCTCATCAACTCGCCGAGTTACCCATGTCCAGACTCATCAGGGAAAACCCTAGCCGACTCGTCGAGTCATCTCATTGACTCGGCGAGTCCATTCATTCTATGTTCTCATTCAGATGTTTTTAGTCAGATCTATAACCCCAAACTCTAGATCTAGCCTCCCAAGGCTGAGATGCCACGTAAAGCCATAATCTTTACATTCATGCATGGCACTTTGGGATCAAATATGCCAAAACAAATCCCTTTTAGGGTTTTAAGCATGGAGGCTCTTTTATTGTTGAATAAACTTGGGACCTTTGGACTCTAGGGACCTTACAAGGTCCAGATCTGATGTCTCACACACTTAACAAGCTCAGGTCACTCAAAGTCTCAATGAAATATGGAAAAACCCTAAAAGCTTCCTATCAACAAGATCTACACAATATAATGAGCAAGGTGATGACTTTTACCTTCTAACAACAGCTCAAGGTGGATGAACATTGGATTCCCACTGTCGTTCCTCGTTCCTTTCTTGATTCTCTCTTCTTCTCTTCCAATGGATCACAAAACACTCAATTATTAGCTCTTTTTTCTCTCTTAGCTCACTATGGCCAATTAGGGTTTCACTCAGGGAGGTAAGGCCCTTTAAATAGGAAACAAACCCGGGAATCTAGGGTTTCTTCTCCCAGTGCCAACTCACTGAGTTGGTCTTTCCGACTTACCGAGTTGGTTGTAAAACCCACGTGGCCAATTCGACTCTACTCGACAAGTTGGGGCACCCACTCGTCGAGTTGCTCAATTAACTCATATATAAATATATCTAAATATTACACCTAGGAGTCGGGATGTTACAATTCTCCCCACTAGAATTAGACTTCGCCCTCAAAGTCATGCTCCAAAAATAACTCCGGATACTGCTCGCGCATCTCGAACTCTGGCTCCCAAGTCCACTTGGATCCCTTCCGATGTTGGCACTGGACCTGAACCTGGGGCACCTCTTTATTTCTCAAAACTTTCATTTTTTGATCCAAGATCACTACCAGCCTCTCAATATTATTCAGGCTCGCATCTACCTGAATGTCCTCTAATGGTACCACCGTCGTCTCATCAGCTACACACTTTCTCAACCGAGACACGTGGAAAGTGTTATGGATCTAGCTCAACTCTATAGGTATGTCACAATTGGCATTTTTACTAGGAAATTCTATTCTCATGGAACCATCATCTATTGTAAGACTTGTACTCTAAGTGAATAATACACTCTATGCTCGTTCAAATACATCTCATATGGGCATGTAAGGGTTGGAAACCCTAGAAATCCCGGCTCAAGTCCATTATGGACTAGGATTCTCTTATTGGGCCTAAAGGACCAATAAACCATCAATTCATCGAATCTCTAATATTTTGGACCATTTAGGCCTAGAATGATTCATTCTGACCCTAATGGGCCTTCTTGGGCCATAACAAATCCAAATAACTTTAAAAGACTCAAACCCATTCTTTTATACTATTGAGCCGTGAGGTACCCAAAAGGCTCAACGGGCCGAAAGTTTTATGATTAGGTCCAAAAATCCTAACAAAAATTTAATAGGCTCAAACTATTCCATTCCTACCTTCTAAGCCTAATTTTCGGCCCATGCTAAAAAGAAAAAAAAAGGGAAAAAGGAATTAAGGAAGGAATTAGGAGGTGATGACAACTCATAATTGTCTAGCATACTTCTAGGCCATCATAAACATCCATGAAATCTTTACCCTCCATGCAAGGCCTTCTCTTCCTCCCCTATTTCTCTCACTCTCGGCCAAGATACACACACACACACACACTTCACTTACAAACTCTCTCAAATAATATCTTAAACACGCACAAGAACACTCCTACACTTTCCTCTAAATTTTCGAGAATTAGAGAGTGCTTTAAGAGATTCTTCTTCAAGATCATCAACTTTGGTAAGTTCTTTCTTAGATCCATGAATTAACTTCTTGATATCTTAAAAAATCTCCTCTCACACCTATATTTTTGTGGATCATATTCTTAGAACCATCTAAGTTCAAGATCTACTCAAGAAAGCTTGCTAAAGCAAAAATCTTCTTCCACTTCTTCATCTAAACCAATCCGTCACCCCAAGGTGAGCTTCATACCCCTTTCTTTTCGGTTTTTATGAGTTTTATGGGGGAGAATACAAGAAAATGTGTAGATCTATGTGTATGTGTATGTTATGTGTGATTTTATGCATGTATGTGTGTGATTTCATGTGTTTTTGTGATGAATATGTTACCAAAAAAGGTGTAAACCCGAGATCTATGACATGAGAAAGGAAACAAACATAATCTAAGCTATTTTACACTAAACAAGTCAAGAATAATAGCTTATAGGGTTATGATGTACATATTCTAACATAAAACCCATTTTTGGGCTTAAATTGTCAAAAATACAAAACTTGGGATACAAATCGACAAGTCACGGTTTCTTGAAGGTCAAAAGGGTCAAAACATTTTCTATAATCATTTTTCTGAACATTAGAATTTTCAAGGGACTTAAAATGTAAATTTTTAGCTTAATGGACTAATTTTGGGCTTTTCGGCCCAATAAGCCTCAAAATGCGAAAAATGATAAATTAAAGGGGCTGAAATAAAACTTTCTGTAAAACAGGGGGTAATTAGCATAACAAAATCATTTTAAGAGTCAAAAATGCTTTTCACTATCAAAAACGACCAAAAATGTAAAGTTTTTAGATTTTGGGCCAAAACTATAAAAGTTGTGAAAGATGGGGTTCTAACCGAGAAACACTATTCTGGAAGGGCTGAAGCTGCCAATAAAATAAATTTTGGGTTAAAACTGTGTTTTCATCAAATAAATGATTAAAAAGTGTCAAGAAAATGTTTGAAGGACTAAAAATAAAATTCTTTTATATAAAAGGGCCAAAAGTGTTATTTTATAAAAGAAGGGTAGTGAAAAGGTCAATTCCCACTTTTAAACAAATTAATTCATTAATACAAAATACAAAATCCACAACTACCGACGAAACGAAAAACAAATATACTTTCAATAACAAATATCGTTACAAACGAAGTGATTCAGTCTCGAATCAATACAAAACAACAAGCGTTGAACCGAACCCTCTAAATAAATACGCGATAACGACGATGGGAAAACTTACAAACTTTGGGCTTGGAAGTTTCAAATCATGCTTGTTGGGCCTTGCTAGCCCGTTAACATGATCTTTTGGCCCAAAGGGAATATGCTTATGTGCTATTGGGCCTCCTATGACCCGATTTCATGTAAAACGACTTTCAATGGCTCTGATGTGCTATTGGGCCCTAGTGGCCCATTAGTATTGCTAGTGAGGTCAAGAAATCAAATGCATGTTGGGCCAACGTGCTTTTTACATTCCCGACAGCCTAAAATAACTCACGGAAATAACGGGACTTTGTACTCCCCTTTTCCTCGTTTGATAGGCTTACGAAAAATCAGGATAAACAGATTCAGGACATTATTCAAGAGTAATCATGGTTGTGGATTAATAGAGTAGTAATGGGCGACGCCTTTAAGGATCGTTCAAAAACTGTAGTTATAAACTAGTCATTTTCTAATGCGTGGGTATAACAACTCACAACCCAAATTAATTCAACGCCACCCGAGTAATCAAAATCATTCGTCGTGACGGTATAACAATTGAGAAATCACTGTATTTTATGTATTGGGAAAACATCGGGTTTTTCTGGGAAGTTCAACATTTTCACTTGCGCGATTAATACTAAAGTTCAACATTTATACATGTTTTAAAAATCAACAAGCATATATTTACGGATCTCCACACTTTTTATTAACAATGATCTTTTCAGAAAATATCGGATTTTATGGGTTTTACAAACTACACAAAATCATTTTATCACAACATTGCTTATGAACTCACCAACATTTCATATGTTGACGTTTTTCAAAATTAACTTGTATTCTCAGTTAACAGGTAAACCGAAGAATAAGTACCAAGTAATGTTAGGGTGTTTTGCTTATGATATCTATCAGACAATTATGTTATGAATTTGTAATGTTTAAAAACAAAGTACTGGATGTAAACAATATCAATTGTATTATTTTAATGCATGGTGATGATTTATGTTATGATTCATGTATATTCATTGTGATGGTATTCAATTTAAGTCACAAGAGCCCTCGGACGTTTTCCGCCGTCTGGTTCGGGGGTGTGACAGGTTGGTATCAGAGCATTGTTTATAGTGAACTAGCATATCTAGTCATGCATGATATGCAACTATAAATACAATGGGACCAAACAACTCTGAACATAATAGTTAAAATACATACCTTTGTGTGCATTTTAGAATAATAACACAACAAGAACAGTAAAAGTCTTTGGAGGAATTGAATATCGCTATTAAACCCGGACAGTTATGTAGTCGTATTGGGGGTGAATGTAGCCTGATCAACTGCATTCATTCAAAATACGACCAACATGTGTTCGGGAGTAATTGTGATGGACAACGAATCAAAAACTTACCATTTAATTACCCAAAGAGCTTATAGAACAAAACCTAAACAAAACTAAATTACTATAGGAGTAATTGGTGTGCTATTTGTTTCTAGTGTTTATACCCCTTCGTGCAATGCACTATAGACGAGTATTATTAGCTAGGAAACCCCTATCTTCGTAGTCAGGGAATAGTAGGGTGGCTCTACCCAGAGGAAGACCCAGAAGGAGACTCAGAGAAAGAACCAGAGGAGGAACACGAAGTAGAACTCGTAGATGGACCCGCCGAGTCAATAGTGGACCTCGAAGAGGAAGAGCCCGAGAGCAATGATGATGATGAATTGGATGCAGAATCTGGTGTCATCAATCCTCCATGTAGGTCCAGAGTACCAACTTATCGTGTGGGCCCCGGTGCCCCATTCCCCTTGGGCGCATGATATTTGGAGATAGAGTCACCAGCAGGGAATACGACCACACCACGGTAGGAACTAAGGTCTCTTCGATCTTAGTCATAGAGGACCAGCTGACCGGGCCCTCCCAGTCATGGTCCAGCGCACCTGAGGTACTGATAACCAAGCTCAGGACACCCCAAATCGAACGGAACAAATGTGGTTTTCTATTGAGAGAGATGAGAAGCAAACACAGGAAGTGAACGGAGACTCTCGAGCGAGACAATTAGTTTGGGAAGTACGACTACGAGATACCGAACAACAAGTAGCTCACCTCCGAGGTGCATCCACTTCATCAACACCACCACCAGACACTTCCCGCCACAATTAGGATCGGCCTTTTCTTTTTCCCCCTACTATCCGATGTGACTCTCTTTCGGGTACTAAGATGGTACTTACCAATGGAACAATTATGTGCTAACTTTATTTGAAATTACTACATAAATTCAATTATATGCACAACCGAACCCTCAAAAACCGCTAGATACTTAAGGATCTCGAAACCAAAACAACCCATATACTCTAAGGATAGACATAACGATCATGCCAAATCTGCGATTACCTACTACCGCGAATACATCATAGGGATGTAAATGGAAGCAGTGAGAATTATACAACAGGATGCAAAATTTCTAGAGTACAACCAGGAATGACGATCATTACTTACGATCTGGGTTATCAACGTGCAGCAGGGAAATGCCACCCCGCAGGAATAACAAGCGCACCTGCGAGACACTGCTCTTGTAGATGGATTCTGCTACATTCCAAGCTACTGTAACAGCGGCAGTAACCGTTGCTATGGCACAAATCGATGCAAACAACACAATGGAGATGCGAATTGCATTGACAACTCCAGCCGAAGGAACAAACACAGAAACCAACAAGTGACAGCTTATCAAGGAACACTAAACCCCAAGCTTAAGAGTAGGAAGCAAAATCCTGGAAGTAAGAGAAAGGGACAACCAACTCAAAGGTTCTCAAGGAAGCATCATGTTGTTGCTGTTCATGCAACCATGACCCCAATCACACCAACCTCAGCGAGACCATATGCTGGAAGCCTTCCAAAATGCAACCAGTACAATTTCCATCATAACGGAGCCTGCTGAGAGATGCATTGTAAGAAATGAAACCGAAAGAATCACACCACCAAATACTGTAGAACTTATCCATGCCATCGTCAACCAAACGAAAACAACAACAATCGCAACAACCTTAACAACAACACCAATAATGATACCAGTCACACCTACTATGGGTATGGAGGAACTTGTCACTTCAGGCGCAATTGCCCCAAGGATAACAATCAAGGAGCAGAAGGATCAGAAATGGTCCTGACCTTGGGTCATGGCGAAGCAGTCCAAGACCCAACGGTTGTTACTAGTACGTTCCCACTTAACAACTCTTTTGCTTACCTATTATTCAAGAGTGAAGCTGAGTAAAGTTTCATTAGTAACATATTTAAACACTTACTAAAACCACAACCCTAAAGGCTAAACTAAGCCATAACGATGGAGATGACTAATGGGAAAACCGAATCAACCAAGGATAATTATGTAGGGTACACCATAATACTAAGCAACTATTCATTTCAAATAGATTTAATGCTAGTAAATATTAGGAGTTTTGATGTGATAATCGGCATGGTTGGGTTAAGCCCCCACTATGCTGATACTATGTGTCACGAGAAGGCCGTTTGCCCTCACCTTCCCAATCACAAAACTCTAATAATCCATGGTGATAAACATGTCACCAAACCCTCATCCTAACTCGTGCATCAAGGCACAGAAGTGCCTACACCAGAAGAACTACGTTTTCCTCACTCATGTTGTGGACAAGACCAAAGAAGAGGTAAGCATACAAGGTATTCCAGTAGCATGTGATTTTCCGGATGTGTTTCCCGAAGACCTTTTGGGAATATCCCAGTGAGACAGGTCGAACTTCGAATCGACCTCATACCGGGAACCACATCGATTGCCAATTCACCCTATAGGTTAGCTCCCACCAAATATTCAGAAGTTATCCAGTCAATTAAGAAAATTTTGAGCATAGGATCCATCAGATCAAGCTTCTCACCCTGGAGAGCTCCGGTCTTGTTCTTCAAGAAGATGGATCCTTCAAAAGGTACGTCGATATTAGGAAATTGAATAAGCTCCCTATCAAAAATCGATACCCACTGCCTCGGACTGACGATCTATTTGACCAGCTCCAAGGAGCTAGTTACTTCTCTGAAATAGATCTAAGAACTGGTTATCATCAACTTCGAGTCCGAGAAGACGACATTCCAAAAACTGCCTTCCGAACTCGTCGCGACCATTTCAAATTCATTGTGATACCCTTCAGTCTAATGAATACTCCCACGGTATTCATAGACCCTACGAACTGAGTTATCCCAACCATTCCTAGTCAACATTTTCATGATTTTCATCAATAACATACTCGTCTGCTCACGAAGCAAGAACAAAACTCTGTCAACACCTACGACCAGCCTTGAAAGCATCATAGCCGGAGAATATCATGAAGAAATCATCACATCGATGGATAAAACTCTCGGAGTCGAAGGACGAAGCTTATTGTTATAAGAGTTTAGTTGGGCGTTATCTGGGTGATCGTCGATAGGTTAACCCAATCTGCCCATTTCCGGCTAATAAAGAAATTGAACAAGATGGAAAGATTAGCTTGGATCTATATCAAGGAGATCGTGAGACTCCATGAAATATCGGTATCTACTATCTCAGATCGAGATAACGAAATTTCTTCTAGACTTTGACATTCACTTCAGAGGGATATGGGAACATAGGTAGATATAAGTGTTGCTTACCACCTTCACACCCATAGCCAAAGCGAACAGACCATTCAACCACTCGAAGTCATGCTCCGAGCCTGAGTGTTTGAATTCAGCAAGTCATGGGATACCCGGTTGCCCTTGATTGAATTCTCACATAATGACATTTATCGCACGAGCATCAAGGGTGCTCCTTTAGAGACTTTTCATGGTCGAGAATGCAGATCACTCGCCAGTACTCTCACGGGACCAGAAACCATTCGCGAAACGGTAGAGAAGATAATCCCAAATCAAAGCTCGACTTCAAGCATCGCGAGACTGACAAAATAACTACACTGACAAGCGGCGTAAGCCATTAGAAGTTCAAGTCGGGGATCGCATGTTATTAAAGGAATCTCCTCGGAAAGGAGTGATCCACTTCGGGTAACAGGGAAAAACTGAACCCGCGATACATCGGACTGTTCAAGATTCTTGCCCGAATTAGGCCAGTAGCTTATAAGCTACAGCTACCTTCTGAGCCCAACAATGTACACCCCATGTCCCACATCTCAAATTTGAAAAAGTGCTTATTAGATGAAACTCTCGTCATACCTTTAGAATAGATCGAAGTAAATGAGAATCTCCTGTTCACCGAAGAACCAGTCGAAATCATGGATAAAGAATTGAAGCATGCGAAGCAGAGTCGTATTCCAATTGTGAAAATTCGATCGAAGGCCAAGCGTGGATCGGAATTCACATGTGAACGCGAAGACCAGATGAAACAAAAGTACCCCCACCTATTCCCTCATTCATGATCCTACTTTCGAAAGAATTTCAGGATGAAATTCCATCTAACGGGGGATGATGTCACAATTGGCATTTTTGCTAGGAAATTCTATTCTCATGGAACCATCATCTATTGTAGTACTTGTACTCTAAGTGAATAATACACTCTATGCTCGTTCAAATACATCTCATATGGGCAAGTAAGGGTTGGAAACCCAAGAAATCCCGGTTCAAGTCCATTATTGACTAGGATTCTCTTATTGGGCCTAAAGGACCAATAAACCATCAATTCATCAAATCTATAATATTTTGGACCATTTAGGCCTAGAATGATTCATTCTGACCCTAATGGGCCTTCTTGGGCCATAACAAGTCCAAATAACTTTAATAGACTCAAACCCATTCTTTTATACTATTGAGCCGTGAGGTACCCAAAAGGCCCAATGGGCCGAAAATTTTATGATTAGGTCCAAAAAACCTAACAAAAATTTAATGGGCTCAAACTATTCCATTCCTACCTTCTAAGCCCAATTTTCGGCCCATACTAAAAAAAAAAAAAAGGGGGGGGGGGAAGGAATTAGGAGGTGATGACAACTCATAATTGTCTAGCATACTTCTAGGCCATCACAAACATGCATGAAATCTTTACCCTCCATGCAAGGCCTTCTCTTCCTCCCCTATTTCTCTTACTCTCGGCCAAGATACACACACACGCACACACTTCACTTACAAACTCTCTCAAATAATATTTCAAACACTCACAAGAACACTCCTACACTTTCCTCTAAATTTTCGAGAATTAGAGAGTGCTTCAAGAGATTCTTCTTCAAGATCATCAACTTTGGTAAGTTCTTTCTTAGATCCATGAATTAACATCTTGATCTCTTCAAAAATCTCCTCTCACACCCATATTTTTGTGGATCATGTTCTTAGAACCATCTAAGTTCAAGATCTACTCAAGAAAGCTTGCTAGGATGAAAAATCTTCTTCCACTTCTTCATCAAAACCGATCCATCACCCCAAGGTGAGCTTCATATCCCTTTCTTTTCGGTTTTTATGAGTTTTATGGGGTAGAATACAAGAAAATATGTAGATCTATGTGTATATATATATATATATATATATGCTATGTGTGATTTTATGCATGTATATGTGTGATTTCATGTGTTTTTGTGATGAATATGTTACCAAAAAAGGTGTAAACCCAAGATCTATGACATGAGAATGGAAACAAACATAATCTAAGCTATTTTACACTAAACAAGTCAAGAATAATAGCTTATAAGGTTATGATGAACATATTCTAACATAAAACCCATTTTTGGGCTTAAATTGTCAAAAATACAAAACTTGGGATACAAATCGACAAGTCACGGTTTCTTGAAGGTCAAAAGGGTCAAAACAGTTTCTATAATCATTTTTCTGAATATTAGAATTTTCAAGGGACTTAAAATGTAAATTTTTAGCTTAATGGGCTAATTTTGGGCTTTTCGGCCCAATAAGCCTCAAAATGCAAAAAATGATAAATTGAAGCGGCTGAGATGAAACTTTCTTTAAAACAGGGGGTAATTAGCATAACAAAATCATTTTAAGAGTCAAAAATGCTTTTCACTATTAAAAAGGACCAAAAATGTAAAGTTTTTAGATTTTGGGCCAAAACTGTAAAAGTTGTGAAAAATGGGGTTCTAATTGAGAAACACTATTCTGGAAGGGCTGAAGCTGCCAATAAAATAAATTTTGGGTTAAAACTGTGTTTTCATCAAATAAATGATTAAGAAGTGTCAAGAAAATGTTTTAAGGACTAAAAATGAAATTCTTTTATATAAAAGGGCCAAAAGTGTTATTTTTATAAAAGAAGGGTAGTGAAAAGGTCAAGTCCCACTTTTAAACAAATTAATTCATTAACACAAAATACAAAATCCACAACTACCGACGAAACGAAAAACAAATACACTTTCAATAACAAATATTGTTACAAACGAAGTGATTCGGTCTCGAATCAATAGAAAACAACAAGCGTTGAACCAAACCCTCTAAATAAATATGCGATAACTACGATGAGCAAAGTTACAAACTTTGGGCTTGGAAGTTTCAAATCATGCTTGTTGTGCCTTGCTAGCCCGTTAACATGATCTTTTGGCCCAAAGGGAATATGCTTATGTGCTATTGGGCCTCCTATGACCCGATTTCATGTAAAATGACTTTCAATGGCTCTGATGTGCTATTGGGCCCTAGTGACCCATTAGTATTGCTAGTGAGGTCAAGAAATCAAATGCGAGTTGGGCCAACATGATTTTTGCATTCCCGACAGCCTAAAATAACTCACGGAAATAACGGGACTTTGTACTCCCCTTTTCCTCGTTTGATAGGCTTACGAGAAATCAGGATAAACAAATTCAGGATGTTATTCAAGAGTAATCATGGTTGTGGATTAAGTGAGTAGTAACGGGCGACGCCTTTAAGGATCGTTCGAAAACTGTAGTTATAAACTAGTCATTTTCTAATGCGTGGGTATAACAACTCACAACCCAAATTAATCCAACGCCACCCGAGTAATCAAAATCATTCGTCGTAACGGTATAACAATTGAGAAATCACTGTATTTTATTTATTGGGAAAACATCGGGTTTTTCTGGGAAGTTCAACATTTTCACTTGCGCGATTAATACTAAAGTTCAACATTTATACATGTTTGAAAAATCAACAAGCATATATTTACGGATCTCCACACTTTTTATAAACAATGATCTTTTCAGAAAATATCGAATTTTATGGGTTTTACAAACTACACAAAATCATTTTATCACAACATTGCTTATGAACTCACCAACATTTCATATGTTGACGTTTTTCAAAATTAACTTGTATTCTCAGTTAACAGGTAAACCGAAGAATAAGTACCAAGTAATGTTAGGGTGTTTTGCTTATGATATCTATAAGACAATTTTGTTATGAATTTGTAATGTTTAAAAACAAAGTACTGGATGTAAACAGTATCAGTTGTATTATTTTAATGCATGGTGATGATTTATGTTATGATTCATGTATATTCATTGTGATGGTATTCAATTTAAGTCACAAGAGCCCTCGGATGTTTCCGCCGTCTGGTTCGGGGGTGTGACAAGGTAGCTCCAACTGGTAAGCTACGTTACCTACTCTGGCGGTAACACTAAAAGGACCAATTTATCTAGGGTCCAGCTTGCCCCCTTTCCTGAATTAGATCATCCCTTTCCATGGGGATACCTTCAGTAGGACAAAATCTTCGACCTGGAACTCAAGCTCGGATCGTCACCGGTCTACATAACTCTTCTAGCGACTTTAGGCTGTTAGTAACCTCTGTCTGATCTGCTGAATCTGTTCAATCGTCTTTAGAACTATCTCAGTGCCACCCATCACTCACTACCCTACCTCTCCCCAACAGATGGGAGTCTGACACTTCCTCCCATATAAGAGCTCAAAGGGAGGCATACCAATACTGGAATAGTGGTTGTTGTTGTAAGAAAACATAGCTAAGGGCAAATAGGTGTTCCAACATCCTCCAAAGTCCATAACACATGCACGTAGCATGTCCTCAAGAGTGTGGATCGTCCGCTCACTCTACCCGTCTGTCTGCGGGTGGTATACGGTAATGAAATGCAATCGGGTACCCAACTCCTCATGAAATTTCTTCCAGAACCATGAAGTAAAGCGCACATCCTGATTTGACACTGTCGAGGTCGGTACTCCATGTCGTGCTATCACCTCCCTCACATATATCTCGGCTAATTTCTCTGTAGAAGACCTATCACTAATAGCAAGGAAGTGAGCACTCTTCGTCAACCGGTCTACAATCACCCATATCGCCTCAACCGCACACACATAATGGGTTTTGAGCAATCTAACAACTTTAAGGTGAACATATAACCCTAAATGCTTTGGATCTATGTTTTCTCTAATTATACATGCAATTTGATTTTCCAAAGCATTATCCTAACTAGCATACAAAACTATGGGTACTTGCATAACAAAAACTAGTTGAATGACATACCTTTTCTTGTAGCTTGTTGACTTGGACATTTAAGAGCCTAGCACCCCAAGTGTGATGCCTCAAAGGCTTCACAAAACACCACCAACAATGGAGAACTTTTGAGGGAGAATACTAACACTCAAAAAACTGGTTATGGCTATACAATCCACTTTAGTGGCCTATTTCATGAGCTAAAGGGCTCCTTTTTTAGTGTGCCATGGATTAGGGTTACACCCATGTAAACCCTAATTTGCATGACTTTTCATCTTACTTAGGATCCAAGGGTTAAACCTCTATGGACTATCCCTGGACTACCATGTTGGTTTAGCCCAACCTAAATAACCATAAGCCCACACTATAAGAATCATTAATTTACCAAATCAATCCCTTTACATTTAATTAGTCTCTTTTGATCACTAAATTAATTCCAAATTAATTCTTGATCAATACTAATTAAATATCATGATTTCATATTAATATATTAGAAATTATAATATATTAATAAATCATATATGACCTCTTCTCAAAGGTCCATCCTTACAAATTGTTTCGTTGAAATGCAACCCAAATGGACCACGCTACTTTTGGGTCAAGTACATACCAAATATAGTTATGGACTTAGACACCTTATCCAACAGTCTCCCACTTGGATAAGTCTAATAACTATAGCTACAAGTACGACTTTAGGAACTGACTAGCAATCGTAGCTCTTTAAAGCCTTTGTCGAATTGTGGCATGCCATTTTAGATAAGGGATCATATAATCCTCTGTTCTCAAGATATTAGTCGGAAAAATACATGGAACATAGTCATTCTTATTGTCTAGCATTTGTTTCCAGATTTCCGATTTGTTTGACATAGAACTTAATTGAACACATCAATTTAAAAACAAAATCATCGAGGGGCCCAAGATATCGCTTTTAATCCTCCAAGGAGTTAAAGGAACAGATAAACTTCGAATCATATGCTCATACTAACTACTCGTAAAATTGTACACAATAGCAGGTTTTATAACATCAAGTAACTGATGCGGTTTCACACTATCAATGTACAACCAACTCATAGTCAACAACTCATATCTCTTGGTTTGAAGACTTATATGATATTATCATCTCATGACCACTCGAGATAAATTCCATGAAGTGATACAAGGGAGTGTGGGTTTAATCCAATACTCAGACCTTATGAGCACTCATGAATGTTGTAGCAATCATTTGCTATATCTAAACAATTTAGACATCTACAAGCCAGATTCATGACATTCTTGTCACAATACCTACTTCCAAAGTATGATCGACCGTGGATAGTTTAAAAAATATAATTATGCTGGAAGTCAAAACATGCAAAGTGAAACAATAGTAAATAATTGACCAAAGATAGTAACTTTACTTGTAAATAAAACACCTTTTATTTAATCATCAAATGTCAATTACAATTTATCTATTACATGTTTCAAACAACTATCTAATCATTAAAACGAATAGCGTCCTTCAGCCCGATGCGCCTCTCATGCTGTAAGTGCTGAACCTTACTCAGTCCCTTCGTGAGGGGATTTGCTGGGTTCTCCTCTGACGATACCTTCTTTGCTACGAGGAGTACTTCTTCTATCCGATGTCTTATTAAGTGATATTTTCAGTCGATGTGCCTAGATCTACCATGATACCTTGGTTCCTTGGCTAAGGCAACCGCTATTGCTGTCACAGAAAATATCCATAGGCTCCTTTGTAGTTGGTAGAACTCCAAGGTCTCCGATGAAGTTCTTCAATCATATCGCCTCCTTTGCCTCTTTGCTTGCTACTATATACTCTGATTCGCATGTTGAATCAACTACAGTCTCCTGCTTGGAACTTTTCCAAGTGATTGCTCCTCCATTCAGGGTAAATACCCAGCCCGACTGAGAGCGAAAATTATCTCTGTCGGTCTAAAAGCTGGCGTCATTATACCCCACCACTCTCAAGTCATCACTCCCACCGAGGGTAAGGACCCAGTCCTTAGTGCTCCGCAGGTACTTGAGAATGTTCTTTACCGCAGTCTAGTGAGCGTTACCAGGATTCCCTTGATATCTGTTGACCATGCTCAAAGCAAAGGCCACATCAGGGCGAGTACAAGTCATAGCATACATGATTGAGTCAACCATGGAAGCATATGGTATTCGACTCATCTTAACTATCTCAGCCTCTGTACTCGGACTATAAGTCTTACTCAGTTTGGCATTGCTCTGCATCGGTAAGTCACCTTTGTTGGAATCCAACCTATTGAACCTTTTCAACACCTTTTCCAAGTAGGTACTTTGACTAAGTGCAATTTGTCTCTTACTCCTGTCTCTCAATATCCTTATCCCAAGAATATAGGTAGCTTTGAGGTCCTTCGTAGCAAAACACTTCCTAAGCCAGGACTTAACCTCTTGCAAGGTTGGGATGTCATTTCCTATGAGAAGTATGTCATCCACATACAACACCAGGAAGCTAACTATGCTCCCACTAGCCTTGACATATACACAGGACTCATCCTCGCTTCTCGGAAAACCAAACTCTTTGACTTTCTCATCGAAACAAAGATCCCATTTGCGAGATGCTTGCTTTAATCCATAAATAGATTTCTCAAGCTTAGACACTCTTGTAGGGTACTTTGCATTGACAAAACCCTCTGGCTGACTCATGTAATGTACCATCCCCATTTCCATGGCTAGAAAAGACCGATTTTGTTTATGCTTTATAAAAATCAAAGTACCTCTTTTAATAAAAAAGTTGCGGAATTTGTTCCCAGAAAAACATGATAAATACGTTATCAAAGCATTTCCGAAGAAATGTATTTTTATCCATTTTAAAACATGTGGGATGTCATCGTCAATACAGAAACATAAGCATAAACAGAACTTACATTCATTTACACTAGTGGTCTACATATCTTTTAAATCCCTCAGTGTAAAGTAGCTTCATATTGACACCTATAATACAAATAAGCTGGAGTGGGTCAGGTTGGGAAACCTGGTGAGTACATAGGGTTTTCAACCCACAATAATATAATTATTATGTTAAACATCAAACAATCAACCCAATTACCCATCTCCATTATCTTCTTTACTCTTAAGGATCTACCCTAAGATTCAACTATTCCTCATTCATTCATTCCTAAGGGGTATCCTAAGGAATAGGCACTAAGTCTGCATAGTCGCTAGGTTTTATCTTGTTTATTGACAATATCCTTTTCGAGAGTACACTCGTAATACCTTTCAATAGGTTTTTAGAGTACACCGGGTGAACACATCATTCAAAACACCTATAGGTTGCGAGCCTACTGGTGTTCCACTAGACTAGCTAGAATAGTCGATGGTTGTCATCCATACTCTGCTAGATGACGGGGCCATCGCTTGGGTCATCGTCTTGCACATCTTTTGGCTCATCTCTTTGGCTCATCGTTTTGGCTCATCGCTTTGCCTCATCGCTTAGGTCATCACTTTGGCTCATCGTTTTGGCTCATCTCTTTGGTTCATCGTTTTGGCTCTACTTTCTTTATATCTACGCGTTGGTATTTACGAGTACTACAACTTTGATTTAGTGTCCGTTGACTAATTCTCATTCTATCTAAGATTTACAAAACTGTATTCAAATTCGCCGCGCTTGAAGAGTAGAGACTAAGTTTCGTCCATATCTTTAACATGCGAGCTCTATTATGGACGTTCTTTATATCCACGCGTTGGTATTTAGGATTACTACAACTTTCATTTAGATCCCGTCGGCTAATTCTCAATATATCTCAGATTTACAAAACTATATCGAATTCGTCGCGCTTGAAGAGTATAGACTAAGCTTCGTCCATATCTTTCGCATACGAGCTCCGTTTTTTGACTGTCTTTTTATCGTTTAACTCCTATTAACGATTCCTGGTGTTGTGTCGGTTTAGTCGTAAAACTTCGACGGGTCATAACATATTTGTTATAACTCGGATTTCAGCGTTCTTTATATGTACGGAACCCTTGTGACATATACTATAACTTGGTCAAGATTATTTATTCTAAATAATCTTATATCAAAAGAAGTTATTTTTGACGCTTATTGTGTCTAAATTAACTAACCTGAATATGCGGGTGACACAATTATATCCCCCTTAGGATGATTACGTCTTGGAATCATCTACGAAATAGGGCTTGTATAATGACTCCATATGTTATCTTTTAATCCTAGGTAATAACCGTAACTCTTATGTTCCTTCGAATGAGTATCTTACTCTTGGACTTCTGGACTACATGCAGTGCTCGATCTTGAACCCGCTCTCTATCTCACGTTGGACTTTCAATCGTGACCTTCAAGTCACAATCTCGATCCTTATTGGAGACTCCTGCTCCTTCAGAAACAGTCTTTACTTCGATTACTATAACAGACCGATGTGATGTGTTCTAATGACATGTCGTCGTATCATGCAACGCATAGACTCAGGTCTTTTAGAGTCAAATTCCAGAACAGAATATACCTTCCTTCATGTTCTAATGTGATATAATCACATTCTAGATTGTAGCACTTTTAGGTACAAGCTTCTAATCTTAACAACGGTTGCGATACTTCTATTGATCGCTTCAATTTTCTTTCACTTCAGTCTTCTGACTTAAGTAAGATGCTACATCGATCTTGGTTCTCTGAACCATGTAACATACTCATCTTAGCTAGACTCGACATGATATGACCACTAGGTTCAGAATAATAATCATCTTCTTAGTCATTACCGAAACGATGGTAACAACATAAATGAACAAAACGGAATCAACTACTATCGCCTAGGTAACCTTGTGACTTTGCCTGATCCAAGCGTGAGTCATGTGCTTCCGATAGTATAGGCCTCTACTACCATTCACACCTACTCATACTCGTCCCAAGTATTGTCTCGCAGTTCTCCAAGTCATTATCACAAAAAACAATTTTAACACATACAAATGTGTCCAAACAATCATATAATTTCCCTTAGACTCTACTATGACTTCTTTCATGCGTATCTTCAATCATCAATTCTGCTTCAACTCGGTTAGTGATGGAAATGTCAAACGATGGGATAAATTAATGGATTATACCAAAAATCTTTCTTTCTGCTTTTCGAAAGTATGATTCTCTTGAACTAGACATATTATTTTATTAGACGCATTCAAAAGGCAATATATCACTCTTACATTATCTTCTGATAGGTACTATTCAGTATCGTAAGCCTTCTCATTTCCTCTATTTGCTCGATTCACTACGAGTCTTCACCATGATGTTCTGCACACCAAAGTAGTCTTTTGGTGTATTGAGACTAGAATAAAGATAGAGGAAGGTTTGGGCGCGTATTCCTCCTTATTACCTCGAAAAATTATATGCCAGTTCTAATATCACAATTAAACGTTTAGAAATATGAACTCATAAACTTTCCAGATCCGGTTGGCAACAGACCATAGATCCGATTAAACAATAGCATAAAGCATCACAAATTATTAAGCACATAAAATCATCATAGGCATCTTCCCGAATTAAGCTAGTGCTTATGTCTATTCAGGCATACTTTCTAAAATATATTAGACACACTCCTCATGATCATCGCTTAACATTCTATGTTTAAGTCTAGAAATACATCCTTATTCCTAGTTCGCTTAAACTAATGCTCTGATACATATTGTGACATCCCTATTTTCACGGCCAGAAAAGACCAATTTTGTTTATGCTTTATAAAAATCAGAGTGCCACTTTTAATAAAAATGTTGCGGAATTTGTTCCAAGAAAAACATGATAAATACGTTATCAAAGCATTTTCGAAGAAATGTATTTTTATCCATTTTAAAACATGTGGGATGTCATCATCAATACAGAAACATAAGCATAAACAGAACTTACATTCATTTACACTAGTGGTCTACATCTCTTTTAAATCCCTCAGTGTAAAGTAGCTTCATATTGACACCTATAATACAAATAAGCTGGAGTGGGTCAGGTTGGGAAACCTGGTGAGTACATAGGGTTTTCAACCCACAATAATATAATTATTATGTTAAACATCAAACAATCAACCCAATTACCCATCCCCATTATCTTCTTTACTCTTAAGGATCTACCCTAAGATTCAACTATTCCTCGTTCATTCATTTCTAAGGAATATCCTAAGGAATCGGCACTAAGTCTGCATAGTCACTAGAGTTTATCTCTTTTATTAACAGTATCGTTTTTGAGAGTCCACTCGTAATACCTGTCGATGGGTTTTTAGAGTACACCGGGTGAGCACATCGTTCGCAACACCTGTAGGTTGCGAGCCTGCTAGTGTTCCACTAGACTGTCTAGAATAGTCCGTGGTTGTCATCCATACTCTGCTAGATGACGAGGCCATCGCTTGGGTCATCGTCTGGCTCATCACTTGGCTCATCGTTTTGGCTCATCGTTTTGGCTCATCATTTTGGCTCATCGTTTTGGCTCATTGCTTTGGCTCGTCGCTTAGGTCATCGCTTCGGCTCATTGTTTTGGCTCATTGCTTAGGTCATTGCTTCGCACCATATTTTATCACTCATATATCATCGCTCATCATTCATCTCATCTTTCATCGCTCTTCATTTATCTCATATTTCATCGCTCATCATTTATCTCACCTATAATCTACCCATGATTTACCCAACACATTTTGTAGATATAAAATACGTATACAGTTTAGATCATTTAAAAACATGTATAAAATGTTCATCCAGCATAGACAACTAGTATTCAGACAGTATACACACATAGTACGTAATTTATGTAAAATACTTCATATCTATGTGTAAGATGAAATTAACTATTCACTCACTTGTTAAAGTGCTGATTCCAAACTCGGGCAGCGCTTCACTTTTAAGGATTCTATTTTCCTTCGACGAAACCTAGCATTATTATGGCTAAGGTTTAGTCAAATCTTTATTGCGACTAATTATTAGTCTAGATTCATCATTAATTCAAAGTCTACTTTCATGATCTATCAAGTAAGGAACAACCAGGTAGGATCATATTGGAGGTAGGGTCCATTTGGTATACGAAGTATACTGTTTGGAAATCCCACTTTAAACACCTCACTAAATCACAGCCTAGACATCATTCCCGTAATTAGATCAATCTATATAACGACTTTGAATCACTGATAAATCTTATGTCTAGGTTCATAATAATGATATTATATTTAAATATAAGCTATATTTAAAGTATGTTAGGCTTATTTCACTTGCAGCGGGTTTTATTAAAAACTGGGCTCCGTTGGAAAAGAGCTTCTGAGCTAAAAAACTCTTTTTCTCATAGCCTTCGTGCGCTCCGGGGCTTTATTCTAGTGCTAGGGAGGTTCTAGGCTTTAGGGGGTTTTAGGGAGTCTAGAGAGAAGTAAGAGAGAGAAAGAAAGGCTTATGGTGTGAAGAAAATATGAAGAGTTCATCTCTTATTTATAGGAGTTTTATCGTAGACTAGGCCCTAAGTTTCGTCCGTATCTTCCACATACAAGATCTGTTTTCTACGTTCTTTATATCCACGCGTTGGCATTTACGAGTACTACAACTTTCATTTAGAGCTCGTCGGCTAATTCTCATTCTATCTCAGATTTACAAAATTGTATTCGAATTCGTCGCGCTTGAAGAGTAGAGACTAAGTTTCGTCCATATCTTTAACATACGAGCTCTATTATCGACATTATTTATATCCACGCATTGGTATTTATCAGTACTACAAATTTCATTTAGATCCTGTCGGCTAATTCTCATTCTATCTCAGATTTACAAAACTGTATCGAATTCATCGCGCTTGAAGAGTAGAGACTAAGCTTCGTCCATATCTTTCACATACGAGCTCTGTTTTCGACTGTCTTTTTATCTTTTAACTCCTATTAATGATATATTTCTCGTTTAGATTATTTTGCCTAAAAATCGTCTGATCTAAAATTCAAATTTCGGGCTGTGCACTGCTATGCTAAATCTTAGAAAAATCATAACTTCCTCATACGAAGTCAGATTTGGACGTTCTTTTTATGCACACTCTCAGTTTAACATATACTATGACTTTCGTTTAGATCACTAAAGCCAAAAATTATTTTATCGTAAATTCACTTTTTACGATTCCGGGTGTCGTGCTGGTTTAGTCGTAAAACTTCGATGGGTCGTAACTTTTTTGTTATAACTCGACTTTTAGCGTTCTTTATATGTACGGAAACCTCGTGGCATATACTATAACTTGGTCAAGATTATTTATTCTAAATAATCTTATATAAAAAAATATATTTTTGATGCTTATTGTCTCTAAACTGACTAACTCGAATCTGCGAGTGTTACATGTAAACATCCTCAGCCAACTTTCCATTAAAGAAAGTGGTTTTGACATCCATTTTCCATATTTAATAATCATGAAATATAGCTATGGCTAGCATAACTCTAATAGACTTAATCTTTGCTACTAGCCAGAAGGTCTCATCATAGTCAACTCCCGGAGTTTGAGTGAAGCCTTTTACAACCAGTCGCGCCTTATATGTGTGTACCTTCCCATCCATGTCGGTCTTCTTCTTGAAGATCCATTTGCACCCGATTGTCTTATGAACCGGTACATTTTTAACCAAGTTTCAAACTTGATTGTCATACATGGACTAAATCTCGCTGTCCATCGCCTCTTTCCATTTAACAAACTCGGGGCCTGCCATGGCTTCCTTGTAGTTGTTATGTTCATCCAAATTTACCAGTGTGCTATCACTAATAAATGTATCACCTTATGCAATAATATGGAAACTGTAAAACTCAGGTGGAACTCCAACTCTACTGGAACGCCTTAGAGGTACGGACTCGTCAATCGGCTCAACAGGAGTTTCCTCCTCAGTTTGATCGGTAGTGTTTGAGGTTCCTTCACCACTTGACTCTTGAAGCTCTTCAAGGTCAATCTGCCTCCCACTATCCCCTTGGCATATCATCTCTCTCACGAAAGAGTGTTCTCCTCGCAACGAAGACAACATTGTCACCCGGTCTCTAGAAGAGATATACAAAGGACTTTTGCGGGTAGCCAATGAAAATACAACGCTCACTGTGAGGTTCGAGCTTATCGTGAGTCTCACGTCTCCCGAAAGCCTTGCAACCCCAAACCTTGATGTGTGCTAACGAGGGAACTTTCACTGTCCACATCTCATGAGATGTTTTGGCAACCTTCTTAGTTGGGACTAGATTAAGGATATGGGCAGCAGTCTCTAAGGCGTACCCCTAAAATGAGATAGGTAATGAAGCTCGATTCATCCTGGAACGAACCATTTCAACAAGGTTTGATTGCGCCTCTCAGCCACACAATTAAGCTGTGGTGTCCTAGGTGGCATCAATATTGAAACAATACCATATTTCTTAAGATAGTCAAGGAACTCGATACTAAGATACTCACCACCCCGATTGGATTGGAGCATCTTTATCTTCCTGCTCAATTGATTCTCCATTTCTTGCTTAAACTCTTTGAATCTTTCAAAGGTTTCTAACTTATGCTTTATCAAGTAGATATAGCTATATCTACTATAATCATCAGTAAAAGTCACATTGAAGTGGTTAGTATCCCTTGTGGCAATTCTGAAGGGCCCACACACATCGGGGTGTATGAGATCCAACAAACCCTCATCCCTCTCACAAGTACCGGTGAAGGGTGACTTAGTCATTTTTCCAAGAAAAAAAGATTCGCAAGTGTCATCTGACCTTAAGTCGAATGACTCCAGCCTTTTAGAGTTGGCATATGCGCTTCTTGTTGACATGTCCAAGACGACAATGCCACAAGGATGCCTTATCCAAACTATTGGAAGAATCAATACGTAACACATTATTTCCTAAGTTTTCTACAACCATCATAGTTTCATATACACCATTACAAGGTAATGCTTTAAAATAAAATACACCATTATTAAAAGCATTAATATCACCAATTTCATTATCAAATGAAAAACTAAAACCTTGCTTGTACAAACCATGAAAGGAAATAATATTTCTCGCCATATAAGATGGGTAACAATAATTATTCAAATCTATTTCTAAACCACTACTAAGAAATAAAGAGTAATCTCTAATCTTGGTGACAGGTGAGACTTTCCTATTCCCCATGATCAAGTTTATCTTCTCGTGCTCCACATCCTTACTTCCTTTTAGGCCCTGCATATCAGAACAAATGTGAAATCCACAACCTGTATCAAGGACCCAAGAGTTAGCATGTGATGAGTTTTTAGATAGAATTGTGTAAATACCTGCATGGGTGGGTTTAACCTTCCCATCCATAACATCCAACAAGTACTTGGGGCAGCTTCACTTCCAGTGCCCTTTATCTTGACAATAGAAGCACTCTGCTTCTTTTGGGTTGGTTGAGGGAGTAGCAGAACCACCTTTGGCTCCACTTGAAGAGGATCCATCTAGAGACTTTCCCTTGTGACCCTTGGAAGGGGTCTTCCTCTTCTTCCCTTTTCCATGCCCGATTGCCAGAATAGGGGCAGTAGTAGGAGTAGTAACAACCGATTTACCTTTGAGACTACTTTCAGCAGTCCTCAAAAGCCCTTGAAGTTTGCTAAGTGTGACCTCCTCCTTATTCATATCATAGGTCATGAGGAACTGATCATAACGGGGAGGTAAGGAGTGTAGAGTGATATCTATAGCCAACTCCTCATCAAAGTTCACATTCAATTTTAGCAAACGGTCCACAAACCTTTTCATTTTCTGCAAGTGGGCCGTGATGGACTCTCCATCCTTCATCTTAGTTGTTATCATGGAAGAGATGATTTCATACCTCTCTTGATGAGCTAGCACTCTGATGGTATCTTTCTATCAGGTCTTGGTGCATCTCAAAAGAGTAGAAGTCCTCATAGGACTTTTGGAGTTCAGTTGTCATAGTAGCCATCATGATACAAGACACCTTGGTGGCATCCTTCTCATGAGTCCTAAACTTAGCGATCTCCTCAGGAGTAGTAGAAGACTCATCGTTTTCCTTAAGCTCCTTGTCTAGGACATATTCCTTGTCCTCATACTGAGTGACCATACTGATGTTCCTAATCCAATCATTAAAGTTAGTGCCATCAAAGATGACTTTCCCACACAAGTTCATGAGAGAGAAGGAACTAGTAGGGTTTGAGCCATAAATAGTGTTCGAAGACATCTGAAAACAAAGAACAAAGTTTAGATTAGATAAAAGTCCTTAATATAACACCCAAAATGAATTATTAAGGCTAGGACCCAACACAATATTTTACAATTTAGAAGAAGGATACTGTAATCCAACTTGCAAAATATTTGAAGGTAGGTAAATGACTATTTACCAACTTCTACCACGAAAAACGAAATAGATTATTAAGTTTTAATTGGATTGAAATTCCTAGATTCTTTTGAGATTCATTGAACTTTTCAATGGCATGTTTAAATCTTGATTATGCCCTTCAAGTTTGTGACTGGGATACCGAGGATCACAAACAAGGCGTGAATAACCATGCAAATTTACTTGGTACACTTGATGTCATGTATCACCTAATCGATGTGCCAGTAAACCACACACGCTCCATCGATCTATGACAAACATCAAGCTACTCTTTACCACCCTTACTAGTCCAAGTTAATATGCCAGTTAACAACACACGCTCCATTAATGACTTAGCAAGATGCAAAGTGCAATTTCATGGATTAGTATCAATTTCACATTTTCCTAAAGTAACTAAGATTGGGAATTTAGCAAAACATTTAGTTACTTTATAATTATCATTATACTTTTAACGAAAATTAATGTCCTATCCTACCCATTCGGCTAACGACCCTCCACCTGTCAAGGAAGCGGTGGGTGAGAGTGGACACCGATTAAACCACCACTTTATAGGTAATAACCTTATACCCCCTTATAGACCGGCTTCGTGAATGAGGCCTACTAATGATAAGAATGACTTGTCTTATACATACATACATACATATATATATACATACATACATATATATATATATATATATATATATATATATATAATTATTAAACTTAATATTATAATAGTATAAGGGTTGAATTTTAAACTTTTAAATCTCTAAGGTTTGAAATTAAAATATTCAAAAGTGTGATTTACAAATTCCAAAACTTGAGGGCATGTTTTGAAACTATTCAAAACCTTTCATTTCCATAACTTATGAGTTTAATGAATTTTTAAAGAAAAGAATTTTGGTTTTCCATAACTTAGGGACAAGTTATGGAGTCTATTAAAAAGCATTTAGATCAACTAAACTAACAAGAAGTGTCAAATAATATCTATGATCTAGTTAAATTCATAAGCAAAGATAATTCACATCAACAATTTTCAAGAAATTAGATAATCATATAAACTAATACGAATCTTGAAACTTTGACAATTATCTTTTAATTGGACAAGGATGATCATTACCTTATGAAAAAAAACAAATTTCATGGTTCAAAAACAGTTTGGGATAATGATCCTAATCCAATTTCTAGCCAAAAGTTGAAAATCTACCCACTGGAGCACCAACTCGGCGAGTACATGAACTGGACTCGTCGAGTTGGTCATTTTCTGAGTGGACTTAGCGAGTCACCCAGTGGACTCGGCGAGTTCAGTGGACAAAAGGTAGAAATTCGATTTTTTCAACTTTGAAAACCAATAAACATCAAGTATAACAGAAAACAATCCAAGTCTCTGATACCACTCAAGAGTTTTGAGCTCTCTAACAACCTTAAGGTGCACATACAACCCTAAATTCTTTGGATCTATGTTTTCTCTAATTATACATGCAATTTGGTTTTCCAAAGCATTGTCTTAACTAGCATACAAAACTATAGGTACTTGCATCACAAAAACTAGTTAAATGACATACCTTTTCTTGTAGCTTGTTGACTTGGACCTTTAAGAGCCTAGCACCCCATGTGTGATGCCTCAAATGCTTCACAAAACACCACCAACAACGGAGAACTTTTTAGAGAGAATACTAACACTCAAAAAAGGGCTCCTTTTATAGTGTGGCATGGATTAGGGTTACACCCATGTAAACCTTAATGTGCATGACTTTTCATCTTACTTAGGATCCATGGGTTAAACCTCCATGGACTACCATGTTGGTTTAGCCCAACCTAAATAACCATAAGCGCACAATATAAGAATCATTGATTTACCAAATCAATCCCTTTACATTTAATTAGTCTCTTTTGATCACTAAATTAATTCCAAATTAATTCTTGATCAATACTAATTAAATATTATGATTTCGTATTAATATATTAGAACTTATAATATATTAATAAATCATATATAACCTCTTCTTAAAATTCCATCCTTACAAATTGTTCCGATGAAATGCAACCCGAATGGACCATGCTACTTTTGGGTCAAGTACATACCAAATATAGTTATCGACTTAGACACCTTATCCAACAGTGCAGTCCTTGATAGATTGGTGATAAAATCCATCGAGATCTGTTCCCACTTCCACTGTGGAATCTTTAGAAGTTGTAATGGACCATGTGGAAGCTGGTGCTCCACCTTAACCCGACGACAAGTCAAGCACCTCTCAACTACCCATGCCACATCCCTCTTCATACAGGGCCACCAATAATCTCTCTTCAGATCCAAATACATCTTAGTGGCCCTTGGGTTGATCGAGAATCTTGATCTATGTGCCTCCTCCATCAGTATGTGACGAGCTGCACCTGTATAGGGCACCCAAATCTGCCCCTGACTTTCCGTCTCAAACTTAGAAACCTGCCCAATCACTCACTCCCTCTTGCGGTTGTCCTGTCTCACGGCCGCCACCTGGGCCTCTCGAATGGTATCTAAGACTGGTGTCATCACTGTCATCCTCATACACACATCTCGGATCGGAGCACTGCTACTCTATGGCTCAGGGAATCGGCTACCATATTAGCCTTGCTCGGATGATATAAGATCTTGCAGTCATAGTCTTTCACTACATGCAACCACCTCCTCTGTCTCATATTCAGGTTGGGCTGATCCATGAGGTACTTTAGGCTCTTATGGTCCGTATATATGGTACACCAGAGTCCATACAGATAGTGACGCCAGATCTTGAGGGCAAACACCACCGCCCCCAACTCCAAATCGTGGGTGTGATACCTCGTCTCATGCGACTTCAGCTGCCTCGATGCATATGCTATCACGTGTCCCATGTACATCAACACAACACCCATCACAGATATAGAAGCATCATAATAAAATACAAAGTCCTCCACTCCCTCGGGAAGGGCTAACATTGGGAGCTTCACACAATCTCTGGCGAAGAGTCTCAAATGAGGCCAGCTGCTCGGGCCCCCAGGAAAAAGTAACACCCTTTCGGCTTAACCTGGTGAGAGGGATGGCAATCTTGGAGAAATATCTGATAAACCTTCGATAGTAGCCGGACAAACCTAGAAAACTCCTAATCTCGGTCGGGGATCTTGGCACCTCCTATCTCATAATTGCCTCAATATTGGCCGAGTCGACCAATATCCCAATCTGATTAACAAGGTGTCCTGGGAACTGGACCTCTCGTAACCAGAAATCACACATAGAGAATTTGGCATAAAGCCTATCCATCCTCAATACTCCAAGAATCTCTCTAAGATGCTCCTTATGCTGCTCTCTGAATTTCAAATACACAAGAATATCGTCGATGAACACGATCACCGATCGATCCAACATAGGCCTGGACACCTGGTTCATGAGGTCCATGAACGATATCGGTGCGTTGGTGAGTCCGAAAGGCATCACCAGAAACTCGTAGTACTCATAATGAGTCCTAAAGGCCGTCTTCTAGATATCCTCTTCGCAAAATCTCATCTTATGATATCCAAATCTCAAATCAATCTTAGAGAACCAAGACGCCCCCTGCAACTGATCGAACAATTGTCTATCCTTAGTAGTGGATAACGGTTCTTGATCATCAGCTTGTTCAACTCCTAGTAATCAATACACATCTATTGTGAACCATCATTTACCTTGAAAAAAAGGATCGCCTCTCCCCATGGTGAGCTACGGAGCTACTCGGTCTGATAAAACCCTTCCCCAACAGCTCCTTGAGCTGTGAGGATAACTCCTGCATCTCGGTGACGCAAAGAGATAAGGTGCCTTGGCAATAGGCGCTGCTCCCAGAACTAAATCAATCCGGAACTCCACCTGCCTCTCGGGAGGCACACCTGACAACTCCTCAGGAAAAATATCCGGAAACTCGCACACTATCGGTACCTCGGTGATAGAACTCAACCTCTCTGTAGCAACCAACGTATCCATCACTTATGCCAAAAAGCCCATACAACCCTGTTGTAGACTTTGCCTTGATGTGGCAGCAGAGCAGAAAGCCGATTCAGATTCGGTACCCTCGCCATACACCGTAAGCACTCTCCCACTAGGGTCTCATATAGTCACCATCTAACGCTCACAGTCGATCACAGCTCCGAACCGACTCAACCAATCTATGCCCACTATGACACAGATATCTCCGATCGCGATCGGTACTAGGTCTATGAGAAACTCAACACCAAAGATCTCTAGTACACGTCCCCAGATCACATCAGTAGTGAAAACCACATGCTCGTCCGCTATAGAAACCCTCAGAGGTCGAATTAACGCCTCACATCGGATACTGATGTGACGACTAAAAGCTAAAGACACGAAGGATCGACTCGCACCCGATTCAAATAACACCAAAGCAGGTACAGAACACACAAGAAAAGTACCTATACACAGTACAATATAAGCACAATATATCTCAAAATAATATAAATAAGGAAACACGTACCAGCCACGACGTCAGGTGCTGTGCAGACCTCCTCCACTATCAGCTGAAAGGCTCTCCCATGAACCGTCGGTGTCTTGACCATGGCTGGTGGACTCTCAGTAGCTCGTAAAGCAGTAGGTGCAGATCCCTGTGCTGATCCCTGAATGAGCTGAGGGCACTCGGCCTTCCAATGGCCGGTCTAGTTGCAATGAAAGCAAACTTCAAACCCCTTGGAGCAATCCTTCGCCATTTTCCCCTCATTGCCACATTTTTTAGCAAATTCCCGCCCGATACGATCCCTCGTGACTCTTGTTGCACTTGCCATAAGTGCGGCCCTTCTGCCCCCAGTCCTCTATCAGCGGGCTTAGCCTGCTTCGTCTCTGGCTGCGACTGCACTGGCCTTCGGTCCCTACCTCGAGACTCCTCCTCCTCTCTAGTATGTAACTCTAAGTCAATCTCCCTCTGCCTGGAATTGTCTGTAGCTTAGCCAATGTACGGTACGATGAGTTCGCTACGAACTCTCGTATATCCTTCCTCAGTATGCTTAGGTATCGACTCACACGTGCCTGCTCAGTGGACAAGTGCTCAGGGCAGAACAACACCCTCTAGTGGAACATCCTCGTAATCTCAGTCAATGACTCTGTCTTCTACTTGAGAGATAGAAAATCCTATCCAAACGTTCCTTCTCCACCAGGGGAACATACTCCTCTCGAAACAACTGGGTGAATCTCTCCCACGTCACTGCAACATGGTATGTATGAGTAAAACTGGTAGTCACAAACTTCTACCAGTCCTTCGCTCCCGAGCGATGATGGTTTAGTGCAAACCGAACTCTCAAATGTTCTGGGCATGAACAAATATAAAAACATCCCTCGACATCAAAGATCCATCTTATATCAGCAATCGGATCCTTTGTCCCATCAAACTTTGGTGGCTTCATGTTGCTGAATTCCCGGAACAACAACGAGTCACCTCCCTATGGCCTAGCAACGACGAAAGCTGCGGTGGCTGTGGCAGCAGCTGCCTCAGTAACAATAACATATCGCTTGTCAAATGTAACATCCGGGATTTATAAGGCAGTAATCTTGTAATTACTTAGGAGTATTAAATTTTAAAAGTTGGAATTCAGCCTTGGGCCTTGTATGTTTTGGGCTGATAAGGCACCTACACGGGGCGTACCCTCCCATGTACGCCTAGCGTACTCAAGGGATTAAAGTGAGGAGGCCATATGCGTACGCCCAGTGTACCCAAGAGTACGTGCAGCGTACGTGGGCAGAACCAAAAACCCTAACTTTTAGGGTTTGATCCCTATATAGAGGACATTATCCCCTTAGACCAACCTCCCTAACACCCTTAAGCAGTCACCACGAAAATCCTAACCCACTTTGGTGTGTCTTTATTATTTGGAGGCCATTTGAGTGCACTTTGGTGTAATTTTGGTGCATTGGAAGAGAAAGGAACTTGAAGAAGGAGCTAAGATCCACCAAGAACTTGTAGATCCAAAAGATTAGCACCATTTCTAACCCATTTGAGGTATCAAGTTCCAAAATTGGTCATTATATTCTTAGATTGCTAATAGGGGTGTTTAAGGTTACTTTAGGACTTCATTGTTGAGGCTTCTTGCATCGTAATGACTTCAGACGATAATAGCTGTCCTTTTGGACTCTTAGAGGCACTAAGTGTCATAAAAATTAGTCCTTGGTAGTTAAGCTACAACCATGCAAGTGTTAGTGGGTTTTAAAGTTTGTTAAAAGGACCCAAAACCATGTTTGACACAAACCATGCATGCAAGCACATAAAGTTCGTGACTTTATGGTTTAGGAGGTCTCAAAGGACCTGGATCTACATTTTGGACGTAAAGGCTCAATGGATTAAGTCATGAATAATGTCCCAAGGAAGCTGGCCAGTACCCTGGGCGTACTCCCTAGTACGCCGCGCGTACTGGGTCAACTTCCCATATGCGATCAAGGCCAGCGTACGTCGGACATACGTGCCAGGTACGCCGTGCGTACGCATGTAGAGTGGATTCATTTGGGCTTTTGGGCCTCATAGCACACTATAAAGCATAATTAGGATCTGGGAATCTAGAATCAGAAGCATTGGGCCCTTTGGGACCATATTGGGCCAATTGGGATTATCTTGTTTTAGACTAAAGACTTAATAGAAATTGTTAAAAGGCCCATTTGAAGGGTTGGGCCCAATTTTGAAAATTAGGCCATTGATGGAACTTTAGGGGGGGTCTTGATGGACCATGGGTGGGTTGGATTTAATGTGTTAGAATGGGGTCTTATGAATGTTCCCAAATTGGATCAAAGGGTAAAATGGTCATTTTACCCTAAATAATGTTATAGACTCTAATTTAGTGTTAATATGATCATGATAGTCGGGTCTCATCAGAGCAGCTGTTAAAGACCACTTTCCATGAGTTTGGACACACAGTATCACGAGGTGAGTTACCTTCCAATAGTGGTGGGTCTACGGCCATAATGCTGGCCCACTAGTAGGAGTTTTATGCTAGGTGATTGTCTTGGTGATGTTCATCTAGGTTTGCTATTATCTGATATGTTTGTTGGCTAGCATGATATGTTATATGTGATAGTTGTGGTAGGAGGTGAAAAAGTCCTCGTATGTCGGTCGTAAGGACCGACGAGTAAGTCAAGCACCCGAGAATGGTTTGACCTGGGTAGGTCAGGCACCCAAGAACTGCCTGGAAATATATGTGTGTTATATTATTACGTGGTAGTGGTAAGGGGTCAAATAGCCCCCGATAGTCGGGTGAGATAGACCGTCGGGTAAGTCAAGCACCCCAGAATGGCTTGATCTGGGTAAGTCAGGTGCCCCAAAATTTCCTGACCGTATGTTATTGTATGGTGTATGGTATGATGGGGGAACTCACTAAGCTTCGTGCTTACAGTTTTCAGTTTTATTTCAGGTACCTCTTTAGCGAAGGGAAAGAGGCGGCACGGTAGCTGCACATCACACATACATCGGATTTCCGCACTATGTGATTCATGGGATTGTACTCTCATTTGTTACTACTCGATGTTTTGATTTTGATACATGTTCATGATGGTTTATGGATTGATATGATGTCGACAATGTTTTCAGTAAACGATTTATAAATTACTTAATTAAAAATGATTTTTTTTGGATTCAAAATTTGGGATGTTACAAGTTGGTATCATAGCCTTGGTTTGAGGGATTCGGACACACCTTCGGGGATGTCTGGACTCAAACCGAGGGTTTGACAGGTTTTCACAAGAAAATGTTTTCTAAAGTTTAAGTAAGACAGTTTTTAGAAGGAACAATGTGTGTGATGTGTGCGACCGGCTGAGCTCCAGTAAATTTTCCCCAAGTTAACCATACATGTTATGTTATGATAAGATATGATTATGAGAACTGCATGCTAGAATAGGGCTAAGGATCTTGGAAGATGTCTGATATGCCTGTTATATGTGTTTATTGAGCTACAAGATAATACTGATTAGTAAAGTTATATGATAGCTTGGAGAGAGTATGTTTGATTGGGTTACCTAATGCCCGAATGTTGCTTGCTTTGTGCTAATAGGAGTTCTAGCTATCTTTACTTAACTAATAAACGAATACATCACAATACATATTGTGAGGATTAAATAATTTCAGAAGGTTAGGTTTATCCATGTTTCGCAGCTCTTGTTTGAGTCGAACCGTTGTAGGGCAGGACCTCTCATTCGAAGAATTATATGGTCTTAGTGATATGTGATGCTATTCACAAGTTAGTTAGGTGAGGGCAGCAGGAACTACTTATATAGCTGATGGTGGAGGGTGGGTTGGAGAGTTACCTTAGGGTAAGCCTAGAATGTGATTAGTAAAGAATGCAACAATAGTAGAAGGGTCTTGGTGAAGTCGAAGCAACCCTTGAGGAAAGTATGGATAAATATAGAATGTAGTATGGGCTCGCACTAATGAAAGTAGAGGATTCGTACTCGAGTCAAGGAGGGCCAAGATGGAATCAAGAAATTTTTAGAGTGTGTAAGCCCTCTTGAAATGTTGCATGATCCTGACATTTATGTGTTTATTTCAGAATGGTGATGATTACGCGTCACGAAGCAGGAGTATCAGGTTCAGGACCAGGATCCGGATCCGGATCAAGTTCGGGTTTAGGGGTTGAGCCAGTGGATGAGAGGCTACGCGAGTTTATCACATCAGAGATCACGAGAGATATCCTTGATGTGACCCTGATTATCTTTGGGTTGATCAAGGAAGGGATCCTAGAGCTGCTGGAGGATTGTGTTAGGGAATTCAGGAGCGATATGGCATTCAGTCAGTCAGGATCATGCACACTATCCTTCAAGGACTTCAGGGGCAGTGGTGCGCCGGATTTCCATGGGGTGAAAGACCCCATTGCTGCCAGACGATGGATTGCGAACATCGAATCTTCACAGTTGATGAGCTTCTGCCCTGAGGGGGCGAAGGTTCGATACGCCGCGGGATGTTTGAGGGGCAGGGATAGGGATCGATGGGAGTCAGCTGGTGACTCTCTAGGAGCCTTGACTATTGAGGTTATGACTTGGCTATATTTCATAGCCCGGTTCTAGGTTGAGCTCGCGCCAGCTATAAAGCTTCAACAGCTGGCCATGGAGTTTCTCGATATGAGGCAGACGACTGAGTCAGTGGCAGAGATTACTTCCATGTTCCAGGAGAGGACCTTATTGGTGCCTCAGTATGAAGGAGATGAGGAGATGCAGAGGACCCGCTATCACGACATGTTGAGAGCTGATATTCGAGAGCATGTCAGTTTCACAGCGTGACAGACCCTAGATTCTATGATTGCTAGGGCGAGGGAGAGGGAGATTGATTTGGAGAACATCTGAAACAGGAAGGAAGAGGAGGGACAAATGATTGGGGCTTCGGGGAAGAAGCCCAAGGGAGCAGACACTAGGCCGAAGGGCCAGTCGAGACAGGGCCGCTGCAGGAAATACGGAAGGGCACATGAGGGAGTGTGTAGATTGGGAGCGTCTGGCTGCTACAAGTGCGGCAAGACGGGGCACTTCACGAGGGATTATACCGCCGCTGTACCCATATTCCAGACATCAAACCTGATTTGCTTCCATTGCAATCAGAAGGGCCATAAAAAGGCCGATTGCCCGAGATTGTCAGTAGTAGCGCCAGTAGTGGCGTCAACTCCAGCGACCCTGCGGATTACTGATGGTCGGAAGGGCAAGACAGAGGCTCTAGTGGTGAGGAGCCGAGCCTTCCAGCTAACTACCGACGAGGCACGCGGCGCACTCGATGTGGTGACGGGTATGATTTCTTCTCCTTAGATTTTATTATATGTTGTTTATGATATATATGTGGAACATGTATGCTTGTTTAGGATTGTTCCACGTGAACGGTATCCCAGTGCAGGTGTTGTTCGATTCAGGAGCCACTCGATCATTTCTTTCTCCTGCACTTAGCAAGAGGTTCCCTGAGTCTTCGAGCATGTTAGAATGCCCTTTAAGTTAAGATTGTTGACGACCGATCTGTTGGGTTTTGAGCAATCTAACACTTCCTAAGTTGCATGCAACCCTAATAAACCTTGGATCTATGTTTGTCTAAATACATGCACAAATAATAATTTTCCAAGGTTCATAACCTATCTAACATGGCATGGGGAACATTTAAACATAAAAGAGTTAGAAGAGATTACATACCTTTTGATGAGTTTGATTCTTGAGGAGTTTGAGGGCCAAGCACCAATAATGTGAATGCCTCAAATGGAATTACAAATCACCACAAACTCTTGGAAAACTTTGAGAGAGTGTACACACACTTATATTTTCGGCTACACACAAGCATACACACTAGTTCACTAGTTGCCATTTCATGCATCATAAGAATGCTTATATAGTGTGAATGGTTAGGGTGAAACCCTAATAACCCATGTCTTTTCCTTTCCAAGGATCCATGGGTTAAAAGCTCCATGGATCATCCATGGACTCCCATACAAGCCTAGCCCATTAACAAATGAGTATTAGCCCACACTATATAAAACCAATAACCCAAAATCTAATTAGTCTTCCTTTTAATCTCTAAATTAATTCATAATTAATTTAAGACTAAGACTAATTAAATAACATGACTTCATATTAATATATTATAACTTATAATATATTATTAAACATATGTGTATAACTCTCATAAAATTATCCATAAATTGTTCGGGTGAAGTGCAACCCAAATGGACCATGCCGGGTCGGGTCAAGTATATACCAAATAAGTTATGGACTTAGACACCTTATCCAACAAACTCCCACTTGGATAAGTCTAATAACTGTATTTGCCTATATAACTTCAGGAACCAACTAGCAATCGTAGCTCTTGAAAACTCTGTTGAACTATGAAGTGCCATTTTAAGACAAGTGATCATATAATCCTCTGTTCTCATGATATCAGCCGAACAAACACATGGAACTAAGTCTTGCTTATTGTCTGGCAGTTGTTTCTCGATTTCCGAGTTGTTTGACAAAGAACTTTACTGAACACATCAGTTTAGTTCTGACCGGGCCCGGTACATGGGTCAACACAAAATCATCGAGGGGCCCAGATATCGCTTCTATTTCTAGAAGGAACAGATAAACTTCGACTCATATGCTTGTTCTACTACTTGTTGAATTGTACACAAAGGCACGTTTTATAACATCAAGTTACTGATGCGTTTACGTGCAATCAATGCACAACCAACTCATAGGTAACAACTCATATCTCTAGGTTCGAAGACTTATATGATATTATCGTCTCACAATCACTCGAGATAAATTCCATGAAGTGATACAAGTGAGCGTGGGTTTATACCAATACTCATAACTTATGAGTACTCATGAATGTTGCAGCAACCATTGCCATGTCTAAACACCTTTAGCCATCTACAAACCCAATTCATGACAATCTTGATTCATACCTACTTCCGACGTATGACCGATTGTGGAGGTTTGAATAAATTAATTATTCTGGAAGTTAAAACATGCAAAACTGAAACAATAGTAAATAATTGACAATGATAGTAACACTTTACTCATAAATAAATCACAAATTTTATTCATCATCAAACGTCGATTACATTTTACAAGTTTCAGGAAAACTATCTAATCTGTAAAACTAATATCGTCTCTTAGCCCGATGCTCCTCGCATGCTGAAAATGCTTAACCCTCGTCAGTCCCTTCGTAAGGGGATCTGCAGGATTCTCATCTGACGATACCCTCTTTGCCACGAGGAGTCCTTCTTCAATCTTGTGTCTTGTGAAGTGATATTTTCTGTCAATGTGTCGGGATCTTCCATGATCTCTTGGTTCCTTGGCTAAGGCAACCGCACTATTGCTGTCACAGAAAATCTCCATAGGTTCCTTAATAGCTGGAACAACTCCAAGGTCTCTGATGAAGTTCTTTAGCCATATCGCCTCCTTCGCTGCTTCACTCGCTGCTATATACTCTGATTCACAAGTCGAATCAGCCACCGTCTCCTGCTTGGAACTCTTCCAAGAAATTGCCCCTCCATTTAAGGTAAAGACCCAGTCCGACTGAGAGCGGAAGTTACCCCTATCAGTCTGAAAACTGGCATCACTATACCCTAATACTCTCAAGTGATCACTCCCACCAAGGGTAAGGATCCAATCCTTAGTCCTCCGCAGGTACTTAAGAATGTTCTTTACCGCGGTCCAATGAGCCTTGCCAGGGTTCCCCTGATACCTGCTGACCATGCTCAAAGCAAAGGCCACATCAGGGCGGGTACAAGTCATAGCATACATGATCGAGCCAACAACGGAAGCATACGGTAGTTGGCTCATCTCAACTATCTCTGCCTCTGTACTCGGACTCTGAGTCTTACTCAGTTTGGCATTGCTTTGGATCGGTAAATCTCCTTTCTTGGAATTCTCCATGTTGAACCTTTTCAACACCTTATCCAAGTAGGTACTCTGACTAAGTCCAATTAGTCTTTTACTCCTTTCTCTTAATATCCTTATCCCTAGGATATAGGCAGCCTCCCCTAGGTCCTTCATAGCAAAGCACTTCCCAAGCCAGGACTTAACCTCCTGCAAGGTTGGGATGTCATTTCCTATAAGTAGTATGTCATCCACATACAGTACCAAGAAGCTAACTATACTCCCACTAGCTCTGACATACACACAAGACTCATCTTCACTTCTCGAGAAGCCAAACTCTTTTACCTTCTCATCGAAACAAAGATTCCAGCTACGAGATGCTTGTTTTAATCCATAAATGGATTTCTCAAGCTTGCATACTCTATTAGGGTACTCTGCACTGACAAAACCCTCTGGCTGATTCATGTACACATCCTCAGCCAACTTTCCATTAAGGAAAGCGGTTTTGACATCCATTTGCCATATTTCATAATCATGAAATGCAGCAATGGTCATCATAACCCTAATAGACTTAATCTTTGCTACCGGCGAGAAGGTTTCATCATAATCAATACCCTGAGTCTGAGTAAAACCCTTCGCAACCAGTCGAGCCTTATAAGTATGCACTTTTCCTTCCATGTCGGTCTTCTTCTTGAAGATCCATTTGCACCCGACTGTTTTACGGCCTGGTACATTGTCAACCAAGTTCCAAACTTGATTGTCATACATGGACTGTATCTCACTGTCCATAGCCTCCTTCCATTTAGCAGACTCCGGGCCTGCCATGGCTTCCTTAACACTGCTAGGTTCATCCAAATTTACCAGTGTACTATCACTGATAAACGTATCACCTTCCGTAGTAATATGAAAACCATAATAAAACGAAGGTGTCTTCCTAACCCGTGTGGAACGCCTCGGAGGTACATACTCGTCAGCCTGCTCAACAGGAGTTTCCTCCTCAGGTTGATTGCTAGTGTCTGAGGTTCCTTCACCAATTGCTTCTTGAATTTCTTCAAGATCAATCTGCCTCCCACTGTCTCCTTGGCTTATAAATTCTCTCTCACGAAAAACCCCTCTTCTTGCTACAAAGACCACATTCTCACTGGGTCTATAGAAGAGGTAACCGAAGGATTTCTGTGGGTAGCCGATGAAAATACACCTTTCACTTCGAGGTTCGAGCTTATCATGAGTCTCACGCCTCACGAAAGCCTCGCAACCCCAAATCTTGATGTGGTCTAAATTGGGAACCTTCCCAGTCCACATCTCATGAGGTGTTTTGGTAACCTTCTTTCTAGGGACTAAATTAAGGATATGGGCGGCAGTCTCTAAGGCATACCCCCAAAAAGAGATTGGTAACGAAACTCGACTCATCATAGAGTGAACCATGTACAACAAGGTTCGATTACGCCTCTCAGCTACACCATTCAGCTGTGGTGTCCTGGGAGGAGTCAATTGTGAGACAATCCCACACTCCTTAAGATAGTCAAGGAACTCGGTACTAAGATACTCACCACCTCGATCGGATCGAAGCATCTTAATGTTCCTGCCCAATTGATTTTCTACTTCCTGTTTGAATTCGTTAAACCTTTCAAAGGTTTCTGACTTATGTTTGATTAAGTAGACATACCCATATCTACTAAAATCATCAATAAAAGTGACATAATACCGATTAGCATCCCTTGTGGCGGTTTTGAATGGCCCACATACATCAGTATGTATTAGGTCCAACAAACCCTCACCCCTTTCACAAGTTCCAGTGAAGGGTGATTTTGTCATCTTTCCAAGTAGACAAGATTCACAACTATCATCCGATTTAAGGTTGAATGATTCCAAGACTCCACTCTTTTGGAGTTGGCCTATGCGTTTCTTGTTTACATGTCCAAGACGACAATGCCACAATGATGCTTTATCTAGGCTAGTAGAAGAATCAATATATAATACATTATTTCCTAAGTTGTCTACAATCGACACAGTTTCATACACACCATCACAAGGTAACGCTTTAAAATAAAACACATTTTTAAAGAAAGCATTAATACCACCACATTCATTATCAAACGAAAAGGTAAAACCTTGTTTGTACAAAGCATGAAAAGAAATAATATTCCTCGCCATTTCAGACGAGTACACATATTTATTCAAATCTAATTTTAACCCATTATTAAGCAACAAAGTATAAACTCCAATCTTGGAAAAAGGTGAAGCCTTCCTATTTCCCATGATCAAGTTTATCTTCCCGTGCTCCACATCCTCACTTCTTCTTAGGCCCTGCAAATCAGAACATATGTGAATACCACATCCTGTATCAAGCACCCAAGAGTTAGAATATGTTGAGTAATTAGACAATATAGTGTAAATACCTGCATGGGTGGGTTTCACTTTCCCATCCTTTAGATCTTGCAAGTACTTATGGTAGTTTCGCTTCCAGTGTGCCTTTTCATGGCAATAAAAGCAATCAGCATCCTTGGGAATGGCAGAAGGAGTGATAGAACCCCTCTTGGTCTTCGATGAGGAGCCTTCAAGAGACTTTCCCTTGGTACCCTTTGAAGGGTGCTTCCTCTTTTTCCCTTTGCCTTGCCCGATAGCCAAAACAGGGGTAGATGTTGGAGTAGGAGTAGTAGAGGTAACAACCGCCTTGCCCTTAAGACCGGATTCAACGGTCTTCAAGAGTCCTTGAAGCTTGCTGAGGGTAACTTCCTCCTTGTTCATATGATATGTCATACGAAAATGGTTATAACAAGAAGGTAAGGAGTGCAAAATGATGTGAATTGCCAACTCCTCAGGGATGTTCACATTCAGCTTCAGCAAACGGTCCACATACCTTTGCATCTTTTGCATGTGAGCCGTGACAAAATCACCGTCCTTCATGCGGGTAGTTATTATGGAGGAGATTATTTCATACCGCTCCTGACGAGCACTCTGATGGTACCTTTCCATCAGGTCTTGGTGCATCTCAAAACGGTAGAAATCTTCATATGACTTTTGGAGCTCGGCTGTCATCGTGGCCATCATGATACATGCCACCTTAGTAGCATATCTCTCATGTGTCCTGAATTCAGCGATCTCCTCAGGAGTAACAGTAGACTCATCAAGCTCTTTTAACTCCTTATCGAGGACATATTCCTTGTCCTCATAACGAGTAACCATCCTGATGTTCCTAATCCAATCCATGAAGTTCGAACCATCAAAGATGACCCTCCCACAAAGATTCATGAGAGAGAAAGAACCAGTTGGGTTAGAGCCTGAAGCATTAGTGTTGGAAGACATCTGAAAGAAGAAAGCAAGTTTATATTAGATATATAGAATCCTTAATAAGACACCCAAATGTAATATTAAGGCTAGAACCCAATCACAATATATTATACTTAGAAGAGGGATGCCGTAATCTAAGTAATAATATATTTGAAAGGTAGGTGAATGACGATTCACCAATTTCCACCATGAAAAACAAAATGAATTATTAGGTTTTAATATGATTTGAAATTCCTAGATTCTTTTGAGATTCATTGAACTTTTCAATGGCATGTTTCAATCTCGATTGTGCCCTTCGAGTTTTGTGACTGGGATGCCGAGGATCACAAAACAAGGTGTCAATAACCATGCTAATTCACTTGGTACCCTTAATATTATCTCCTAATCAATGTGCTGGTTAACCACACACGCTCCATTGATCTATGACAAACATTAAGTCACCCTTCGTGATCCTTACTAGTCCAAGTTAGTGCCGGTTAACCACACACACTCCACCAACGACTTGGTAAGGTACAAAGTGTGAATTCCATGGACTAGCACCATGTTCACTTTTTTCCTAAAATAACTAAGATTAGGAATTAAAAAGGTTTAGTTACTTTATAATAATCATTATACTTTTAATGAGGATTTAAAGTCATTGTCCTACCCGTTCGGCTAACGACCCCCCACCAGTCAAGCAAGCGGTGGGTGAGAGTGGACACCCATTAAGTTGCCATTTTATAGGCAACAACCTTATACCCACCTTATAGACGTGCTTCGTGAATGAGGCCTACTAATGGTAGAACGACTTATTCTTATACATATATATATATATAATAATTAACCATTAATGTTATAAATAGTATAAGGGTTGAATTTTAACTATTAAAACTCTAAGGGTTGGAATTAAAGTTTATTAAAGTGTGTGAAACTTTACAAATTCCAAAACTTGAGGGCAAGTTTTGTAACTATCCAAAACTTTTCATTTCATAACTTATGAATTAAAGGATCATAAAAATGAAGACTCTTCATTTTCATGTAACATATGTGTTTAAATGTGTGTGTTAAAGAAAGTGACCTTTGGATATCCATAACTTGAGGACAAATTATGGACTCCATTAAAACACATAAATGATCAAGAATTAATTCTAAACAATTCAGCAAATAATTCCTATCATCTTCTAAATTCATAAGAACATGAACATGATCATCAAAATTTCAAGAATTATATGAACACATAAAAATCATGGAATTTTGATATATGCTATTGTAAATGGATTAGAACCACCATTACACCAACTAAAACAAGTTTTAAAACACCAAAACAGTTTAGGGTAATGTTTCTAGTCCATTTCCAACAGCAAAAGTCGAAAATCTGCACTCTGTGGCTCCTACTCGTCGACTGCATGAACCTACTCGGCGAGTAGGTTGAAGATACACATGAACTCGGCGAGTCCCCCCATGGACTCGGCGAGTTCATCAGGCAGACAACAAGTTTTACGACTTTTTCAACTATTTTGCATCAAGTATCAAACAAGCAAGCCTAGGCTCTGATACCACTGTTGGGTTTTGAGCAATCTAACACTTCCTAAGTGTGCATGCAACCCTAATAAACCTTGGATCTACGTTTGTCTAAATACATGCAAAATAATAATTTTCCAAGGTTCATAACCTATCTAACATGGCATGGGGAACATTTAAACATAAAAGAGTTAGAAGAGATTACATACCTTTTGATGAGTTTGATTCTTGAGGAGTTTGAGGGCCAAGCACCAATAATGTGAATGCCTCAAATGGAATCACAAATCACCACAAACTCTTGGAAAACTTTGAGAGAGTGTACAAACACTTATATTTTCGTCCACACACAAGCACACACACTAGTTCACTAGTTGCCATTTCATGCATCATAAGCATGCTTATATAGTGTGCATGGTAAGGGTGAAACCCTAATAACCCATGTCTTTTCCTTTCCAAGGATCCATGGGTTAAAAGCTCCATGGATCATCCATGGACTCCCATACAAGCCTAGCCCATTAACAAATGAGTATTAGCCCACACTATATAAAACCAATAGCCCACAATCTAATTAGTCTTCCTTTTAATCTCTAAATTAATTCATAATTAATTTAAGACTAAGACTAATTAAATAACATGACTTCATATTAATATATTATAACTTATAATATATTAATAAACATATGTGTATAACTCTCATAAAATTATCCATAAATTGTTCGGGTGAAGTGCAACCCAAATGGACCATGCCGGGTCGGGTCAAGTATATACCAAATAAGTTATGGACTTAGACACCTTATCCAACACGATAAGTATGAGCATCAACAGTTTTCAGAGATTGTGTTCTGAGGCTATTTGAGGAGTGCTATCTGGTAGACTTGGTTCTCATTCCATTGTGTGGGAACAAGGTGATTATAGGTATGGATTGGGTGAGCCCAAAATTGGGCGGTGAAAGACTGCGCACAGCAGTTGGTGCGCGTCAGGACCCCAAGTAGGGGAGAGCTGGTGATTCAGGGTGAGAGGCCACAGGGCAGGTCGGCCTTATGTTCAGCAGCAAGGGCTAGACGCTACCTACAGTGAGGTTGCGATGGGTATGTCGCCTATGTTATGGATACCCGGGAGGCGGGGAAGGTGTTGGTGAGCGATGTACCGGTGGTGCAAGAGTACGTGGATGTATTCCCGGAGGAGCTGCCTAGGATACTTCTGGAGCGACAGGTGGAGTTCAGGATCGACCTAGCCCCGGGTGCGGCGCCGATAGCCAAGGTACCATATCGGTTGGCTCCTCCCGAGATGTAGGAGTTGTCTACGCAGCTGCAGGAGCTGTTAGACAAGGGATTTAGTAGGCCGAGTAGTTCGCCTTGGGGAGCCCCGATCCTGTTTGTCAAGAAGAAGGATGGGTCACATTGCATGCGCATAGATTACTGGGAGCTAAACAAGGTAACTGTGAAGAACCCTTACCCACTTCCGAGGATAGATGACTTGTTCGACCAGCTTCAGGGAGCATCTTTGTTTTCCAAGATAGACTTGAGGCCAGGCTACCATCAAATGAGGGTCAGGGATGAGGATATACAGAAGACTGCTTTCCAGACTCACTATGGTCACTACGAGTTCGTGGTGATGCCCTTCGGGCTCACCAATGATCCTGCCACGTTCATGTTGGGTTTTGAGCATTCTAACACTCCTAAGTGTACATGCAACCCTAAATACCTTGGATCTATGTTTTCTCTAATATACATGCAAATATGAACATCCAAGGTATTATCCTAATCTAGCATACAAAACAATGAATATAACAAGATAGAATACATACCTCTTTGGTGTAGAATGTTCTCAAGAAGCTTGAGTGCCTAGTGCCCCAAGTGTGACACCTCAAATGGTTCACACAACATCAATTGCTTTTGGAATAACCTTGAGAGAAATGTAGAACACTTGAAATCGGCTAGCCCTTGTCTTGCTTCCATATTATGGCCAATTTTTCCAAGAGTATGATCTTTATATAGTGTTACAATTAGGGTAAACCCTAATTGTCATGGCTTTCCATTTCCTTGGATCCATGGGTTCAAATACACCATGGAGCATCCATGGAGCATCATATGGGTTTTAGCCCAACTTGATAATCCATGGAGCATTAGCCCACTATACAAGTATGGATGATTTACACAATCAACCCATATATTTTATTAGTCTTCATTTGATCACTTAATTAATTCTAGATTAATTATTGATCAATACTAATTAAATAATCTTATTAATATATTATAACTTATAATATATTAACAAACCTTAAGTGTTATTTCTCTCATTATAGTCTATCCAAATGCATGATGCCATGCAACCCAAATGGACCATGCTGGGTCGGGTCAAGTCTTACCAATTATAGTTATGGACTTAGACATTAATCCAACAGTCTCCCACTTGGATAAGTCTAAAACTATTATTGCGTATGACCTCAAGAACCAACTGGAAATCGTAGCTCTCAAAAGCTTCCGTCGAACTCTGACCTTTGTCAATGACTTGTCCATTAGATAAGGGATCATATATTCCTCCATTCTAGATATCATATGAACTGAGACATGGATAAATCATTCTCTCTGTCCATTTGTTGTTTCCTGATTTCCGATTTATGACGACTGACTAATTGAACAAATCAAATCAGTCCTGGCTTGGCCAAGCACTCACATGTGTCATCGTTAAATCATCGAGGGGCCCATAGATATTGCTTTTATCCCGAAGGTAAAAGGAATGGATAAACTTCGACTCATATGGCTTGTTCTACTACTTGTTGAATCATACACAAAGACACATTTTATAACATCGAGTTACCAATGCGGTTTCGTGCAATCAATGTATAACCAACTCATAGTAACAACTCATATCTCTAGGTTTGAAGAATATAAGATATTATCGTCTCATGATCACTCGTGATAAAATCCATGAAGTGATTCAAATGAGCGTGGGTTGAATCCAATACTCAGAACTTATGAGCACTCATGAGTGTTGTAGCACAACTTTGTCCACCAACTTGGACCTCTACAAGCCAACCCATGACAGTCTTAATTCATATCTACTTCCAACATATGACCGACTGTGGATGGTAATAAGTTAGTCATTCCGGAAGAATAACCCAGTTATTATGGAAGTCAAAACATGCAAAGTGAAACACAAGAATAAATGAATCAAATATGGTATCAAACCCTATGAATATAAATAGACCACTTCTATTTATCACCATATTGATTACTCATTATTCATTGTTTCGGTTTTATCAACTTTATACATGAATTAAAACACTAGGTATCCCATGCTTCAAGCATGTACACTATGTTTTCGTAAACAATAGCTTTGCCATACACCAAGTATGCACTCTATGTTTATGTATGATCCTTACATTGTGAAATAAACCAATTGACCAAACTTTCAATGATTCTAATTTCACATTCCCAAATCGAAATCTTGTTAGGCTTTAAACTTAAATGCACTGCCCTCTTGCAATGAATGTGTACAAAGTCACAAAGACTTGTCAACAACCATTACAGGGTATTTCAATGAAGACCTACTCCATGGACACAAAGCCTTATGTTCAAAGTATGTATTGCTTTAAAATGCTTCTTGCACTAAGTTCTTTCTAATCTTACACATATTGCTTCTATCTATAGAGACACCTCTATATTCCCATTTTGACTACTACTTCTGAACAAGAGTTGCCTCTTTTTAGACTATGTCAATATGGCCCTTCCAAAATTCACACTACACTTCCAACTGTCCTTGAGCAACCAATCTTTGGTAAACCTTAGATTATCCTCGACAATTGCTTAATCACTTTAGTCATATCCAATTCTAGACATTTTCCTCCTTAATGCCCCTAAGGCATTTGGAAAATTCAGAAAGAGTAAATATTATAGCACAAGTAATCGATCTTGTACCCAAAGTAAATGGGACACGATTCATGATGTTTCACATAAAGACATGGTTCTAGACTAGTCTTTTGCCATAATAATTTTTTGTTTGCCCTATTCTCAAAATTTTACTATGAAAAGGGATGTCGTAATCATAATCGAATTTTGAGAACGCAATATATAGAATTTTCTTAAGTTGAACCAATCCAACATGAAATTCATATATATATATATATATATATGTATATATATATATATATATATATATATATATATATTCTTGACTAAAGGTGATTAAAATCTCAATATAAGCTCTTTAGAATGATTATAAACTCAATCTAAGCTTTTCATAATTGAAATGAAGTATAATTTCCTCTCCCTTATTTATAGCAAGACAACTTTTTCAACCCCTGCAACCTCACGAATTGAAACTTTTGTTTTCTATAATTAACATTGCTAACTTGGAATACATATCATAATTATCATGCTCCCACTAACATGATGATTATTAGACCTTCACTATTTCTCATAAGTCCATGTTAGTGTGCCTACTAACAACTTTGAGAATGCAAAGATTACTATCTACTTACAAATCTACTTAGTGGAAGTGTTTCCTCACCATCATTTTCATGAATCGGAGAGAAACCCTTATGACACTTAGATTTTTATGGTGTATGAGTTCCTACCCATATGAATTTGTCAAAACCTTAGTCACAAGACACAGATAATGACAAATCCAAACACATATGGATTAAACTTATGCAATTTTAACTCCTTGCCACCTGGCAGTACAGGGCCTGCCATTACTTCCAAGTTGTTATGCAACCAATTGAGAACTCTAAGAACTCATATGCAGAGCCAAATTTAACTGGAATGGGCACAGAATATGTCAACACGATAGGTTATAACCTCAAGTCGTGTGCTAGTGAAGAACCTCAGGTTTTATTCTTGATTAGTTCTTGAGACTTTCAAGACCTTTAAGACTCCCACTGTCCACTTGACATATAAGATTCTCTTGTCACACATTCAAGGGATAGTGCGGATTCTTTATCAAGACAAACACTTCACACAATTGGCCTATGTTGGTCTTTGTTTTATCCAAAACATCACAACTTACCAATTTCAAATGTACAAGAGTAGATAACCTTTTACTCTTACATTTGACTAGTGTTAATAAACCTTCTTTAAGATATGTCACTCACGTTACAATCTTAGAGTATCACTCTAAGGATTGTTTTGGAACGAAGTATGACTCATCTTCTTGATTTGACCACTTCAACAATTCCTAGCTCCTCTTCTTAGCTATCAGAATGCACTTAGAGGATGAATTGTGATAAGGTCTCTTAATCATTAAGATGATCATATAACCTGATACTAAAGTACTCTCCCATCTTTTCAGATTTGAGAAACTTTTATCCTTCTGCCTAATTTGATTCTTCTCATTCGTTCTGCCATACATCGAAATTTTTCAATGTATCAGAATTACACTTAAGCTTGTAAGTATAACCATATTTACTAAACCTTAGTAAATCATGACGAATAATCTTATCCATCTTTTGTGGTGGACTTTGACAAGTGCACATGAATGTGTACTCAATCCTTTAGTCCTTTACTTGACTCACACATCCATGTGAACAAGTAATTAGTCTTAATTTTCCAATGCTTGAAAGTTCTCATTCATCATACTATATAACTTGCATGATTCCAAATTTCGGTCCAATTGAAGCTTGGGTGATGAGAAATTTTTCTTTATTTGGTAAATTTAGACACTACCAATAATGAAATAATCAAAACCATTTTCCATTATTGTCATCAATGGAATCATATAAACAACAATTTCTTTCACAAATGTAATTGTAAGGATATTTAAAATAAGTAAAATTAAAAACTTTTTCCTTTATTTTAAAAACTTTGCGGAAGAACTTATCCTTACAATCCATATGAAAACTTGTTGTTATCTATTCCTAAGCAATATCTCATAACTCCTAAGAAGTAGCTCAAGAATCCAATCTTCAAACTACGCGATAGAAATCCATCTACGCGATCAGATTCAACATATTCTTTCCTTAAGTTTCTTCACTTTTTTCTTTGATTCTTAAAACACTACTATATGACCCAGTCACATCATGTGATAAGAATCTCAAAGTAGAAACTTAACAGAGTTAGACAAATGGACTTTACTTGAAATAAAGTGAAACCCATTGACTTTACCATCCTTAGGTAAGTTTGGCAGCTTCGTAACCAAATCCCCTTCCTTTGGTAATTTAACATATGGGCTTTTTGATAATGGTACATGGGACTATCACAGACTTAGAATTTCTCTTTACCATTTGGTCAACCGAGTTGACTATGGCCGATCCCCTTTCCATTGGGAAGAGAATGCTTTTTCTGGATTTCCAGTGTCACTATTGTCAATGTCCATAAAGTTTTGGGAAGTCGATCTTTTAATCAAATTTGCTTTACTAGCCTTCCAAATCATTGCTGATCCAACAATACCAAGCAAATAGATAAGATCATTAAGGGTCTTGTCATAGTCTGTTTCATAGGAGTCCCAAAGGAACTCGCTATGTGACTTAGAAAGTGATTGAACATCCAACTTTCTCAAGACTTTGACACCCAACTCTCCCGACTTGTCAATATGTGACTTCATCTCCAAGATGTGATCACACCTAGACCTTGCCTTGCCAATAGGGCTTGAGTGACCTTAAACTTTTCAAGAACTTGTGGGTTAGAGAGAATAATTGGAGGAGGTGGAGGAAGTGAAATTCCAAGAGATTTGGGAAAATCATAGATGTCTGAACTAGACATCTTTTGGGAGATATTCAAGTTTAGTTGATTTAAAAGTCCTTAATATAACACCCAATATGAAATATTAAGGCTAGGACCCAACAACCTATTTATAACTGGAAGAGGGATGCCGTAATCCAAGTTATAAAATAGTTGAAGGTAGGTAAATGACGATTTACCAATTTCCACCATGAAAAACGAAATATTAATTAAGTTTTAATTGGAGTTGAAACTCCTAGATCTTTTGAGATTCATTGAACTTTTCAATGGCATGTTTCAATCTCGAGTGTGCCCTTCAGGTTTTGTGACTGGGATGCCAAGGATCACAAAACAAGGTGTGAAGTAACCATGCAAATTACTTGGTACTCTTAAATGTTGATCACCCAACCGATGTGCCGGTAAACCACACACGCTCCACCGGCCTATGATTAAACTTTAGGAAACCCTTTGCCTACCTTGTTAAATCAAGCTAGTGTGCTGGTAAACCAAACACGCTCCACCAACCGACTTAAGCAAAGTGCAAAGTGTAATTTCATGGGTTAGCACCTTATTCACATTTTCCTAAGTAACTAAGATTGGGAATTTATAAAAGGTTTAGTTACTTAGTATTTATCATTAATACTTTTAATGAAGGGAGAACTTATAGTCTTTGTCCTACCCGTTCGGCTAACGACTCTCCACCAGTCAAGGAAGCGGTGGGTGAGAGTGGACACCCATTAAACTGCCATTTTATAGGCAGTAACCTTATACCCCCTTACAAACCAGCTTCGTGAATGAGGCCTACTAATGGTAAGACTGACTTTACTCTTATATATATATATATATATATATATATATATATATATATATATATATATATATATATATTATTAACTTATAATATTATAAAGTATAAGGGTTGAATTTTAACTTTTTCAAATTCCAAAACTTGAGGGCTAGTTTTGAAACTCTTCAAAACTAATTAATTCCATAACTTATGAGTTTAAAGTAGTTTTAATTAAAAACTCTTCAAGTTCCATAACTTAAGGACAAGTTATGGAAGACTTTAAACTATTAAAGAATGTAACTTTTCTTTATTTTGTAACTTATGGAATTAATTAAAGTTACATATTTTATTACTTAATGAAGTGACTTTTGACTCTCCATAACTTAAGGACAAGTTATGGAGTCATAAAACCATTTAATGAGAACAAGACTCTTCATATTTGTACCATTGCCAACTTTTATGAGTTTTAAGAAACTTTAGTGTGACTTTTCATGTAACTTGAGGACAAGTTACACAAACACATTTTAGAATCAATTCTTATATTAAAATGGATCAAAAAAACTATTTCACACAACTTTTCTATTAATCTAAGCAACTCATATGAACATGATAATTGGAATCAAACTTTTTCATGTAATTAGCATAACACTTAAACTAATACAAAACATGAATCTATTGACAATTATCTTTGGAATTGGATTAGTATGAACATTACCACATCAAAAATAAGTTTATAAGTCCAAAAACAGCTTAGGGTAATGTTCCTAGTCCATTTCTAGCCAAAAAAAAGTCGAATATATGTTGTCTGGGGCTTCTACTCGTCAAGTGCATGAACCTACTCGACAAGTAGGATGATTTTACTCATGGACTCGGCGAGGTCATCAGTGGACTCGGCGAGTCCAGTGCCCAGAATGCCTGAAATTCGACTTTTTCAGCATTTTTCAGCAATTTGCATAAAATATAATTGAAAACAAGCCTAGGCTCTGATACCACTGTTGGGTTTTGAGCATTCTAACACTCCTAAGTGTACATGCAACCCTAAATACCTTGGATCTATGTTTTCTCTAATATACATGCAAATATGAACATCCAAGGTATTATCCTAATCTTGTAACATCTCGAAATATCAAGAGTAGAGTGGAAGGGCTAAATGAGAATTTGGGCATGAGTGACTCGGCGAGTCCATTGGTGGACTTGGCGAGTAGAGTCGCGACTGGGTCGCGTGTTAAGTAGCCGACTCGGCGAGTCAGCATGATGGACTCGGCGAGTAGGCGCTGAGTGGAGAAAACCCTAATTCTCGGGGTTGAGCCCTATTTAAAGAACATTATATCCTTCCCCCAGTCTCTTTATTTCCCTTTGAAGTCCAGAAACCCTAGAAAGTGCGATTGTAGGAGATTGGAGTGTAATTGGAGCATTGGAGGAGTTTGTGGAAGGAATTTTGTGTGATTGAAGGCTTGGGGCAAGGGGCTTTGCTTGGATTCGAATTTCATTGTAGTTGGGGCGTCCATTGGAGGTAATATCTCGTTCTTGGACTGATTGTATGTTGTTTCTTCATTTTGGGGTTTGTGGGATCTTGTCTATGGATGTAAATGGAAGTCTAGAGGTTAGATCTGAGGTTGCTACCTCAGATCTGGAAGGGAGGAGAATCAGAGAGCATGAAAGTCCCTGTGTTGGAGTGTTTAGTGAAGCTTGCATGTCCCAAACCCTAGTTATAAGTGAATAAGGCCTAGATCTCTTTGGATTCACGTAAAGTTTACCACTTTACGTGATCGATGAGTTATATGAGGCTAGATCTATGTTTTGGATCATTTGCATGGCCTGGAATGCTTCTGAAGGGATTCAGATCGGTGGTACTCGGCGAGTCACATGGGTGAACTCGACGAGTTGCTTGAAGATGAGCTGGGACTCAACGAGTTTGAAGAACAACTCGGCGAGTCGGATGAAGATAGCCTAGAACTCGGCAAGTTATATGAACAACTCGGCGAGTAGGTTGATGATGGCCTTAGACTCGGCGAGTCTGTTCTTGGACTCGGCGAGTCTTGTCGAAGAGTCCCAATATTTTCTGGTCGAGTCGAGAATCGGTGAGTCAAGGGATGACTCGGTGAGTTGTATGCGAGTGGACTCAGAGTTGCTGGACTCGGCGAGTCTCGGGGTGACTCGGCGAGTTAGGTCGCGGATTGAGTAAGGTTCTGAGTATGGGAACTCGGCGAGTCATAGGGTTGACTCGGCGAGTAGGGTCAGTCAGGGGTTGACTTTGACCTTGTCTTTGACCAAGGGATTGACTAGTGGTTTCCAGGGGTATTCTTGTAATTGTTGATTATTACTTTGAGTTCAGTGCATTGGTGGTTGACCAGTGGTGGAGATCGTATCAGTGATCGGAGTAGCTTGGATTATCTGTTCAGTCGGCAGTTTCGAGGTGAGTTATCCTCACTATATCAACGGGGTCTAAGGCACCAAGGCCGACCCTTATCGGATTGAGATCCGGGTAGTTGTTGCTATGATATTGATATGTTGTTGTTGAGATATGTTTGCATCCTGAGAGTTAGGATGGTATATGTTAGAGGCCTGATTGAGATCGGTATCCTAAGAGATAGGGAGGCGCTATGCTAGAGACCTGTTAGGTCAGTATCCTGGTTAGGATGATATTATGTTATGTGATCTGTTAGATCTGCTTGTGGACCGTGATTTGTTTTATGATTGTATGTGCACATGGTTGCTTGGACTGGAGTTGGGTTGAGGCGGGTCCTACTGTGTGCAGTAGGCCAAGATACCCAGGGCGGGCCGGTTGTCCCGTAGGCCCAGCGAGCGGTCCGGATAGGCTGTAGGTCCCGTTAGGGGCGGACTAGACGTGCCGAAGGCTCAGAGAGTGGACCAGACAGACTGAAGGCCCGGTGCGGGCGGACCAGTCATACTGTAGACTCAGAGAGTGGACCAGGTGGATTGAAGGCCCGGGAACGGGCGGACCAATCCCACTGCAGACTCGATGTATGTAGATAGACTCAGAGGGTGGATCAGGTGGTCTGTAGGCCGGTGCGGCGGACCAGTCACACAGTAAACCTGGAGAGCATGGTTGTTCTGTGATCGGATATGTTATGGCATGTATACGTGTATGGTATTTGTGATTGGTATTTTGGGGATATCTCACTAAGCTTTCGGGCTTACAGTTGTGGTTTCATGTTTTCAGGTTCTTCAGGAGATTGTGGCAAGGCGAAGGCGTGATCGTATCGCTCCTCATGATTTCGTGGTGTTATGATTCTGGGAATACGATAAATATGTTGTATTGAAAACCTTTTTGTAAAGATTTTATGGAATCGAGATGTTTTTGAAAATTTTAAAATTTGTTGTATTTTTCGGCTGTTACAAGTTGGTATCAGAGCCTTGGTTTGGGTGAATTGGAGGAACATTCGTGTGACTCCAGTCTCAAATCGAGGAGAGTTTTCAAAAGAATAATTAAAAATGGTTTTCAAAAATGAGTAAGGGAGGATGCGGAGGTACGATCAGCCGGAGCTAGTAAGTAACCCCCAAAATACCATGCATGTTATTTGTTTTGAGCTTTGATAGAACAACATGCTAGAGATAGGCTAGGGATCTTCAGGATTTCATGATGTGTTGCCTGATTTGTGATGCCTGCAGCCTAGGGTCCCTTATGAGATATTTTCAGTGTCCCTCTAGTAGTGAGGATTGAGCATTGTTAGGTATGTTTCTCTAGGATGTTGTGGTAGTACTTCATACAAATATGGGTAGGTGTGGAAGGTAGTATGGGCTCGTACTACTGAAAGCACATGACCCATACGCGTATCAGGGAAACCATGATCTCTAGGTTTGGGTTGAGAGAGTTGGATCCCAGGTTTGTGGGAAGAGTCTGAGTTCTTTTATGTGGTGTTTTTCAGTATGGAGATTCCGAGGCATGATGAGAGTGGATCCGGGTCAGGATCGGGAGCTGGAGAGAGAGTTCCGGGCGAATCGGTGCCGCCCGAGGTTATCGGACAGATGAGCACGAGCGAGTTGGATGCGAGGATTCGTGAGATCCTGCGTGACGAGATTGCTGAATTGTTCCGGGCTGAGTTGCCAGAGCTGTTTGGGTCGATTAAGACTGCCATGGTTGAGTATTTTGATGAGCGCTATGCGGCTCTCACCGAGACGGCTACCGCGCCGGCTACAGCAGCTGTAGCAGCGGCAGGGGGAGGAGCTAGTCGGGGTTTTCAGTATCGGGACTTCGATAAGACGAAGCCTCCCACATTCGACGGAGTTCAGGACCCGATTGTTGCTTTGAGGTGGTTGTCAGACATGGAGGGGTGTTTCTTCACGTGTTCCTGCCCTGCTGATCATAGGGTGAGGTGTGCTCTGAACCTGTTGAGGCTCGGGGCGAAGGATTGGTGGAGATTGACCACGAGGTTATATTCGGATGCGCAGAGGGCTGCGATTTCGTGGGAACAGTTCAGAGAAATGTTCAGTACTCGTTATGTTCCGCAAGTTGAGAGGGAAAGATTGGCTCAGGAGTTCCTTGAGCTGAAGCAGGATTCGGAGTCGGTGACTGAGATCACCAGGATGTTCACTGAGAGGGCGATGTTTTGCGCAGAGTTCGCTTCGGAGCAGGCCCAGATGTCTCGATATCTAAGCATGCTCAAGAGGGACATCAGACAGTTTGTGTCCGCGCAGAGGTGCGAGACCTTGTTGGAGTTGCAGGAGGCCGCTAGGCGGCGTGAGTTAGAGATTGAGTTGCAGATGCGTGAGTTGAGGCAGGCTCCGGTGCAGTCGCAGCCGACGCCAAAACGGTTCAAGACCGTTGATGTTAGAGTGGGGGATTTGAGTAGCCACACTTGTGGGAAGGGTCACACCGGGGTTTGTAGGACCGGTGGTGCATGCCGTAAGTGCGGAAAGGATGGGCACTATGCGAGGGATTATTGGCAGACAGCGCCGGTTCGGGATCTGAGGATCTGCTATCATTGTCATCAGGTTGGACATTTGAGGGCCAACTGTCCACAGTTTGCTGCAGGATCGGTGCAGGCTCCAGCACCGGCCACTTTGAGGATCACAGGTGGAGGTCAGGGTGGAGCAGAGCCCCCGAGGGCTCAGGGTCGTGCTTATCAGTTTACGGCAGAGGAGGTTAGGGCAGTATCGGATGCAGCTGCGGGTATGTTTCTTTCTTGATATCTTGTGATTATTGTGGTGTAATGTTCATGAGCTGGTATTTGTTTGGTTTTCGTTGTGATATTTGTCGTTTTGCAGGTTGGAGTTTTGGTTATAGTTTGGGTTTCGGGTTTTCGTTTTGGTACCCGTTGTTCCCTGAGGGTTTGGTATGGTTATAGTTTGGTGTTTGTGTTGTTATTGGTTATCTTTCATGAGGATTATTAGTGGAGATGCGGCATTGGGTTGAATGTCGGGTGGCATCTGCAGTCGTGGAGAGGATAATTGGAGATCGGATTCTTTTGAGCGGATTGATCAGTGAGGAGATGTGTTTTGCTGAGGGTTGTTTATGATTGTGATAAGCAGTCAGTGTGTAAGTGTTCTCTTTGTGTGGATTGTTCCGGAAGGTCGTTAATGGCGACCGGTGGTTGTTGGTCAGTGCCTTAAGTGGGGGAGAATTGGAAAATTCTCCGGGAGATCGATGAGTATTTGAGGGTGCTTGGCTGTTGGGATTCAACAGTGTTCTGTCAGCCTAGAGTATAGGCTGATAGCAGCAAGTGTTGGGCATGCGGGGCAGGGTGCAGACCTAGGGCATAGTATTGTGGAGGGCCTGGGAGCAGGCCAGGATCGAGTATGTACAATGGAGTTAGAGTTCGGAACCCTAGAGGGCTAGAACGGTATGCATGGGAGGAATTCCGAGGGGGATAGCTTGGAATGTTGGTTGATAGTTGAGTGGTCCGGATAGACTGAAGGCCGGAAGGCGTACCAGTCAGACCGAAGGCTCGGAGAATGGTCCAGCCAAACTGAAGGCACTGAGAGCGGTCCAGATTGGCTGAAGGTTCTGAGAGAGTGGTCCAGATGGGCTGAAGGCCTGGTGAGGCGGTCCAGTCATGCTGAAGACTCTGTAGGTATTGTTAGATCTGTTGAGGATATGGTTTGGGGTATGTTGCAGTGTGTTTGCATTAGAAGGTCTGGCCCCGGGTAGTGATCTTGATGAGTTGAGATAGTGCATGGGCTTGAGAGCCCCTGCGATGAGAGCCAGAGTATGTGGATAGCGGATACGCAAAAAGGGTGGTGTCGCATTGGGCGAGCACCGTGGCTCCTGCTGGAGTGACAATGTGGCCAAGTGGATTCCTTGGAAAGGAAGAGAGAAAGGTGTGTAACTCCGAGAGGGAGTGCAAGTTCACGGAAGTGAAAGCGACAGAGCAAAGTTATGATTAGAGTATTTTGAGTATGGTTTTTGAGCATCGTGGTTGCGGATGTGGAATAGAAGCTCATCCGGTTTGGGATGTCTGCTGAGGTTGCGGAAGGAATTCCGCAGGTGTAGAGCCAAGAGGCTTGGAAAGGATGCAGGGGGAGAGTCCTGGACTCTCAGTGTGATTCTGTTCAGGGTATTGGGCATGCATTAGTGGTTCATCCTGGGGGATGTTTGAAGGTGTCATCAGTATATCGGGTTTTCCCAACCTGAGGGTGTTAGAGCTAGTTCATCATGTGTATGTGATTGTAAGAGGAGGACTCGTGGGAGTTGCTCTGAGATAGAGAATGGGTCTTTCCGTCGTCACGGAATGTATAGAGTGGGATTCGGATCGGGGATCCGATGGTTCATGGTTTCCTAGCTTTTATGATTCGAGTGATGGTTGTGATTTGGAGCAGTGTTGCATTATGGGTAGTACTCAGGGGTTAAGTGAAGTTATCAGAGGGTGAATCCGGTGCCTGTTTTGAGACGGTGGTCAGGGCACCGTATGGAAGGGAGAGTGTGTTCATGTTTCGATTGGGTATGCCCTGAGGGACCTGGCCTGGTTGAGGCCAGGTGGCACGTTGCGGGAGTAACTTTGGAGTTGAGCTGCTGTAGGCTTCGAGGGCGAAGCCTAATTTAAGTGGGGGAGAATTGTAACATCCCGAAATATCAAGAGTAGAGTGGAAGGGCTAAATGAGAATTTGGGCATGAGTGACTCGGCGAGTCCATTGGTGGACTCGGCGAGTAGAGTCGCGACTGGGTTGCGTGTTAAGTAGCCGACTCGGCGAGTCAGCATGATGGACTCGGCAAGTAGGCGCTGAGTGGAGAAAACCCTAATTCTCGGGGTTGAGCCCTATTTAAAGAACATTATATCCTTCCCCCAGCCTCTTTATTTCCCTTTGAAGTCCAGAAACCCTAGAAAGTGCGATTGTAGGAGATTGGAGTGTAATTGGAGCATTAGAGGAGTTTGTTGAAGGAATTTTGTGTCATTGAAGGCTTGGGGCAAGGGGCTTTGCTTGGATTCGAATTTCATTGCAGTTGGGGCGTCCATTGGAGGTAATATCTCGTTCTTGGACTGATTGTATGTTGTTTCTTCATTTTGGGGTTTGTGGGATCTTGTCTATGGATGTAAATGGAAGTCTAGAGGTTAGATCTGAGGTTGCTACCTCAGATCTGGAAGGGAGGAGAATCAGAGAGCATGAAAGTCCCTGTGTTGGAGTGTTTAGTGCAGCTTGCATGTCCCAAACCCTAGTTATAAGTGAATAAGGCCTAGATCTCTTTGGATTCACGTAAAGTTTGCCACTTTACGTGATGGATGAGTTATATGAGGCTAGATCTATGTTTTGGATCATTTGCATGGCCTGGAATGCTTCTGAAGGGATTCAGATCGGTGGTACTCAGCGAGTCACATGGGTGAACTCGACGAGTTGGAAGAACAACTCGGCGAGTCGGATGAAGATAGCCTAGAACTCGGCGAGTTGTATGAACAAATCGGCGAGTAGGTTGATGACGGCCTTAGACTCGGCGAGTCTGTTCTTGGACTCGGAGAGTCTTGTCGAAGAGTCCCAATATTTTCTGGTCGAGTCGAGAATCGGTGAGTCAAGGGATGACTCGGTGAGTTGTATGCGAGTGGACTCAAAGTTGCTGGACTCGGCGAGTCTCGGGGTGACTCGGCGAGTTAGGTCGCGGATTGAGTAAGGTTCTGAGTATGGGAACTCGGCGAGTCATAGGGTTGACTCGGCGAGTAAGGTCAGTCAGAGGTTGATTGTTACACCCCAAAACCGATAACGGCGGAATACGTTTCGGGGTGGAGGACATCATGTACAGTATCATCACAATTGCATAATAGTAAAAACAAGGAAACATACAACCATTGCATTTACATAGTGAATTTAATTACAAGTGTGTTTTGTAATGTTTAACAATCACCCAAAAGTAAATCAAAAATAAGAGATGGGTCTTGTGTGCTCCACCTTCTCCAAAAATGCTGCGTCTGTACCTGTCTATCTTTGTCCTGAAGATACAAGTTATTTTGAAAACGAATATCAGCATAAAGCTGGTGAGTTCATAAGAGTTTAGTGTGAGTTTTTGCATACAAGCAATAGTGCGAAAATTGCGCCATTTATATTCATAAGCAGTAGAAACCTAGAAAATCCCAATTTTTCCGGCAAATACATTGTAAGTGAAAAGCTGTTAAAAGTATGCATTCTTCCTTTTTTAAAACAGTTTATTGTAAAAGTATATTAGCAAATCTCCAAAATAGTAATGTGATAGAATAGGTTAAGCCTGTAATCATTTATAGTGATGAAAGCTTCCGTTAGGGATAGATACTTACTTACTTCGGGATGTAGTTTAGCGTTTAGCGTAATATTTTAGTATAGTTATAGTGTATTCCTTGTATATTTCTACTAGTGAGGATAATAGCAGACCCCATGACCTTTCCAGTCATGCACAATATAGTGAAGTAGTGGCATCCCTGGGCCTGCATGGCGCGGACTGATATTATCAGTCGGGATGTAATAGCGTCTGCCCTGTATAGATCTATACATGTAGTGTCGTCTTCCTGCTGGAAAACTCCGGGCGTAGTGGGTAGCGAATAGAGTATCTCGTAGCGGGTTAGTGTATTATTGTTTGTGTAGTGTTTTCTCTTCTGTTATAGTGTAGTAATCTTTTAGTATCGATCATAGTGTATTCTCTTACTAGTGTATTGTCTAGTAATAGTGAGTATTATAGTGTAGGGAGTAGTGACTTTAGCGAGTAGTAGCAGTAGCAACATTAACTATACCTATTATAGTTATCTTAGTGTGGATGGTTCTTGACAGGTTAGTGACTTTAGTATTTTAGTGAAAGAGAATTATTCGTATCCCATACTAATATACAAGCTATATAACTAAGAAATCAACGACAGTCGGACAGATAACTACTACCCTAAGCCCACAATCAAACAAGAACAGGAAATAAGGCGAGATATCGGTCCTAAGTCCTCCAAGTCTTACTTATATAAATATATCAGAGTGGTTACGTTTTATAAATAAATTGATTTAATAAAAGTATTTTCCAAAAGAACATTTAAAAATCTGGCTTGCTGTCCAAATAGTTTTGAAAATGCAAAAACCTGTTTATAAGGCATAGTGATAAATCACATGTGATTTGAACTAAGGATAGTGAATCACATGTGATTAATCCTCGTAACGTGGAAAATCATTCTGTAAAACTTTCCATAAACATATATAAGTAACTTGTATCTCCCCCCTAAAACATTTAAAACATTTAAAACATTTGAAAGGTTCATTAAAGGGGTATGAACTCACCTGAAATCGCGTAAATCGGGTGAATCGGGTAAATCGGGTAAAAGTGTCGGTTGAGCGTTTTGTACCAAATAACGACTTGAGCACCTTTAAGAACCCTAATTTCATATGAAATATTTATTTTACAAGAAGTTAATCATCTTATGCTTTTCATTATAGGATTTGGACATTCTAGCATCGTTTTCGGGGTTTTAAGGCCTAGAAGGGGTTCCCGGGAGTGGTACAAGGCCAAGAATGATTTACGGGAGGGTCCATGAGCTCATTCCCTTGGAGTTTACGGCCCAAAGGCCACTCCTTGGGAGTTTACGGCCGTAAGCCCCCTAGGCTTGGCCGTAAACTCATGTGGTCCTTCAAAATGCAAGTTTAATGCCTTATTTCACTTCCCTAATTTACTAGCAAGTGTCTTGAACTAATATGGAGGGTTTAATCTCTCATTTGGTGACATTTTGGGGAGTTTACAGCCAAGGCTTGTTCTTAGGCCGTAAACTCCATTTAATCCACCAAAATGGTTGTTTAAATGGTACAACACCCCTTCATTCATCTTAGATAAATACTAGAAGGCCTTATAAGGAGTTTTGGGACATTTTTGGCATAAATATTGGGGATTTTATGGCCCAAGCATAGCCTTGGCTGTAAACTCTTCATTTGGCATCAAAATGAGATGTTTAATGGTACAACACACTTCCTAGGTCCTTAGCTAATTTCCTTACATGCCCTAGATAAGTTTTGGGACTTGTTTGACACAAATTTTTGGGTGTTTACGGCCCAAGCTTAGGCTAGGCCGTAAACTCCTCATTTTGTCCTCAAATGGTGTTGTTTGATGCATTTAAACCTTCCTTAGTGTCAAGTTTAAATTACCAAACACCTTAGATGAGTTTTTAGGGCTTTAAACAAGGATTTGTGGGGTTTTTGGGGTGTTTACGGCCTAAGCACAAGCTTGGGCCGTAAACTCCTTTTTAAGCCTCAATTCCTTGTGTTTTAGTGTCCAAACTCTCCTAGGTATATGTCTTAATTAGTACATAAGCTTAAAGGAAGGAAAAATGAGGTCTTTGGCATGTTTTTAGGGGTTTACGGCCTAAGGGGCTTCTTAGGCCGTAAACTCCTTTTTGGTCCTTAATTTCTAAGATTTTGGCCCCTAAATATAGTGAAGTATGTCTAGATTAAGATAGGGAATGAGTCCTTACGTTTGGAAGCCGGAAATTCGCGGATTTGGGGTCGATTTCGGGTCTAGAGAGAGAAAGTAGTGAGAGAGAGTGAATGTGTGGTAAAAGAGTGTTCAAATGTTGTTTACACTCATTTCATATGCCTCGGGTATCGTACCCGATACACGGCTACCCGATGCTTAAAGTTTAACAGGGTTAAAACTTTTTACCCGGGTGAAGTGGTTGAAAAAGTAATATAACTCTATTAGGTTAAACGGGGTTAACACATACAAGTTATATTTACTTATGATAATATCAAGACATGCTTATAACTAGATATTCGGTTATTGACGATTCCAAATATTACAGAAAATAACGTATAGTGACGCATTCCGTTAGTGAAGGTGACATTTGTAACGGGAATAGATTTGGGGTTGTCACATCATCCCCCCGTTAGGGGAATTTTGTCCCGAAATTTAGAATTCCAACAGATAGGTTATTACAATACTACTAAGCAAAGAGATGAGGGTATTTGAGTTTCATTTGATCCTCGCGCTCCCAAGTGAATTCCGGTCCTCGCTTGGTGTTCCATCGAACCTTCACAATTGGGATTCGGCTTTGTTTCGTCCGTTTACCTCACGATCCAAAATCTCCACAGGCTCTTCCACGAAGTTGAGGCTCTCATTGATGTCGATCTCGTCGAGGGGAATCACGAGAGTCTCGTCAGACAGACATTTCTTCAAGTTTGAGACGTGGAAGGTAGGATGTATGTTACTTAGCTCTCGGGGTAAGTTTAGTTTGTAAGCTACAGGGCCGATTCTGGCGAGAATCTCAAAAGGCCCTATGTACCTTGGGTTTAACTTTCCACGTTTTCCGAAGCGTATCGTGCCTTTCCAGGGCGAGACCTTCAAAAGGACTCGATCTCCCACCTGGAATTCCAAGGGTTTTCTTAGTTTGTCGGCGTAGCTTTTCTGCCGATCCCTAGTGGCTTTTAGTCATTCACGTATCTGCACAATCTTCTCGGTTGTCTCTCGAATGATCTCCGGACCAGTGAGGGCGCTGTCAGGAACTCGTCCTTTAGCTAACTGAGTGTCTCCCACCTCAGCCCAGCACAAAGGGGATCTGCACTTCCGGCCGTAGAGGGCTTCGAATGGAGCTGCCTTGATGCTCGTATGATAACTATTGTTGTAGGAAAACTCCACAAGAGGCAAGTGTGTATCCCACAATTTCCCAAAGTCGATCACACAAGCTCGCAGCATGTCTTCTAAGGTTTGGATCGTCCTCTCATTTTGTCCGTCAGTCTGCGGATGGTAGGCTGTACTCATGTCCAGCCTCGTTCCTAGTGCCTTTTGCAATGATTGCCAAAATCTAGTGGTGAATCTACTATCTCTGTCTGATATAATAGATATAGGGATGCCATGCAGTCGCACTATTTCTTTTATGTAAGTTCTAGTGAGCTTCTCCATCTTGTCCGTCTCCCTGATGGGTAGAAAGTGGGCAGACTTGGTCAACCTGTCAACGATGACCCAAATGGTATCTAATCCACCTGCTGTCTTGGGCAGTTTGGTGATAAAGTCCATTGTGATTCGCTCCCACTTCCATTCTGGTAGTTTCGGTTGTTGGAGGAGTCCTGATGGCTTTTGATATTCGACTTTGACCTTCGCGCAAGTAAGACACTTACTTACAAAGGTAGCGATCTCCGCTTTCATGTTCGGCCACCAGTATAGCTTTTTGAGATCGAAATACATCTTATCTGAACCCGGGTGAACGGAGTAACGAGTGTTGTGTGCTTCCCTCGTAACCAAGTCTCTGAAACCTCAATGGCGTGGAGTCCAGATCCGGTCCATGAAGTAGTAGGCTCCGTCACCCTTAACCTCCAGATTTTTATTCATTCCGCGCAGGGATTCTCCTATCACGTTCTCGGGCTTTAAGGCTTCTAGCTGAGCCTCTTTGATCTGTGTGGATAGATGCGAATAGATAGTCATTGCCAACGACTTGGTCCTTCGACCGGAATATTCCTTTCTACTCAGGGCGTGAGTTACTATGTTGGCTTTCCCCGGATGATATCTAATTTCACAGTCGTAATCGTTAAGTAGCTCGACCCATCAACGCTGTCTCATGTTGAGTTCTTTTTGGTTCAGTATATGTTGGAGGCTTTTATGATCAGTGTACACCACGCTCTTCGTCCCATACAAGTAGTGTCTCCAGATTTTTAGTGCAAAGACGACCGCTCCTAACTCGAGGTCGTGAGTAGTGTAGTTCACTTCATGGTTCTTTAGCTGTCTCGAGGCATAGGCGATAACCTTGCCTCGTTGCATCAAGACACAACCGAGCCCCTGATTGGATGCATCACAGTATACGACGAAATCTTCTGTCCCTTCGGGAAGGGATAATACTGGTGCGGTGCATAGGGCTCGCTTCAGGGTCTGAAATGCCTTCTCCTGTTTCTCTTCCCAGTCGAATGATACACCCTTCTGAGTTAGCATAGTGAGAGGCTTCGCAATTCGAGAGAAATTTTGGATGAATCTGCGGTAGTAGCCAGCGAGGCCTAGAAATTGACGAATTTCTGTAGGCGTCTTCGGTGCTGACCAGTTCTCAATAGCTTTAATTTTGGAGGGGTCCATGTGGATTCCGTCTTCACTGACCACGTGCCCTAAGAATTCCACTCTTCGGATCCAAAACTCGCACTTAGAGAACTTCGCATACAACTTCTCGGATCGCAGCGTTTCCAGGACTAATCGTAAATGATTTCTGTGCTCTTCCTCGCTCCGGGAGTAGACAAGTATGTCATCAATAAAGACGATGACGAACTGATCCAGATATGGGCGACATACCCTATTCATCAAGTCCATGAATACTGCGGGGGCGTTAATCTGTCCAAAGGGCATCACTACGAACTCAAAATGCCCGTAGCGGGTTCGGAAGGCTGTCTTTGGAACATCTTCCTCAAGCACCCATAACTGATGATACCCTGATCTAAGATCAACCTTGGAGAAGTAACTTGCTCCTTGGAGTTGGTCGAATAGATCGTCGATACGAGGGAGAGGATAGCGATTTTTGACCGTGAGTTTATTGAGTTCCCTATAATCGATGCACATCCAAAACGATCCATCCTTTTTCTTCACGAACAAGACCGGAGCTCCCAAAGGTGAGAAGCTCGGTCTTATAAAGCCCTTACTGAGCAGTTCGTTGAGTTGACCGGATAGCTCTTGCATTTCGGCGGGTGCCAGACGGTAGGGCGACTTAGCTACGGGGGTAGCTCCTGGGATTAGGTCGATTCTGAATTCCACCTGTCGTTTGGGAGGTAGGCCTGGAAGATCCTCTGGAAAGACATCAGGGAAATCACATACTACTGGAATGTCTTTTGGATCTTTCGATTTCTGGTTAGGGTCGACAACGTGAGCAAGAAAGGCGCGATATTCCTTGGGCAAGTATTTCTGAGCCTGGATACTAGAGATGATACGAAGGCTCGTACTTTGCTTATCTCCGTATATCAATAGGGTTTCGTGATTCGGAAGGTTCAGGCGAATGGCTTTGTCGGAGCATAGGATATCGGCGTAGTGAAGACTTAACCAATCCATACCAACAATGACATCGAAATTTTTGATTGAGACTGGTATAAGATCGATTAAAAAGGGGTGATCATCTAACGTGAGAGTACAACCTATATAGATTTCATTAGAGCTTTCTGTCTTCCCATTAGCCATTTCTACGACGAATGTTTCTTTTAGTGGTTGAGGGGTTTGTTTGAGTAAGTGTTTAAAGTTTTGATTTATGAAGCTTCTTTCTGCACCACTATCGAATAAGACACAGACATAAGAGTTGTTAAGAACAAACGTACCCGTGACCACCGTGGGATCAGCTACTGCTTCATTGTGACCGATAGCGAGTAACCTTCCAGTTCCCCCAGCATTTGCAGCCTTCAGACAGTTCTTCTTAAAATGGCCCGCTTCACCGCAACCATAACAAGTTGGGGTCACTCCCGTACCAGGAACCTGTGTGATAGGCTTGGGAGGGGCCTTGCAAAATCGGACAGTATGGCCCTTTCGTCCGCAGTTGGAACACTGCAATTCACGGCAAGGACCGTTGTGGTGAAAAGGTCACTTGGGACACTTAGGCAAGTTTCCACTGTAAGCCTTTGGCGGGGCTGGAGCAGCTGGTGTGGCTGGGGTGGTGGCAGCATGGACCGCCACAATTTGCTGGTCCTTGGAGGCGGTTTGAGTTTTCTTGCCTTTCTTCTTATCCCATCGTTTCCTTTTTCTGTCAGATGATCCGGATGGTGCAGTGGTTGTTGTGGTTGTTGTTGCTGGAGTGGAGGAGATTTCGTGGTTGATCAGACTCTGGGCCAATTCCTTGGCGCTGTCGAAAGTGGTAGGGCGTGAAGCCAGAACATTTCCTCGATACGGGGGCACTAATCCCCAGATGTACCGTTCGATTTTCTTGCTTTCGGACGGAATCATATTGGGACACATAGCCGCCAAGTCGCAAAACCTGGCAGTGTAAGTCGTTATGTCGGTCCCCTTCATCTTGAGGTTCCAGAGTTCTTCCTCAAGCTTCTGAACTTCGCTCCTAGGGCAGTACTCTCCTCTCATAAGATCTTTTAGAGTGTCCCAGCCCATGGCATTGGCTGTGACCAAGGAGAGTGCGTTGACATGGCCGTTCCACCATGACAAGGCCCTGTTAGTGAGGGTAGCAGCAGCGAACTTGATTTTTCTCTCTTCGGGACAAGAGCACATCTCGAATACAGCTTCGGTTCTTTCGAACCATTGGGAAAATGCCAAGATCCCTCTGGTACCATCAAAGAAGGCAGGTTTACAATTCATGAAGTCCTTATAAGTGCATCCCTGCACTCGTTGGTGGACTTCACCAAATCTAGAATTTCCACCACTCGCATCACCCGAGTTCATTTGGGCCATGGCTGCTGTTACAGCCGCAGTCACAGCCGTTTGGAACAACACCGGATCGAACTGAGGAGGAGGAGGTGGTGGGGGAGGGGTTTGAGTAGCTGGTCTTCCTCGGTTTGGACGCTTTCTAGGAGGCATCATTCGCTGGAAAACCATAGAAATGATAGCAATAGTAAGAGCCTATTGCGAATATGAACAGAGTGTTTCGTGGATTAAATCAACATAATCCAAGATCAGTATGAGAGTCATAGCAAGAGAGAAATCAACTGCCAATATACTGGTATTAATGATGCAACACAAGTTCATGAAAATTGACCTAGCAGTAGGTCTTACATCATACCATGGAGAAAATGTTGGCAGTTTAGAGGTTCAACTAGAGTACTTTTAAACTAGGAATGTTTACAGACAAGAGACCTACGGAACATAGAGATAAAGGCTAGTCCTTTTAAACAAAAGAGTGAGGTAACTAGACGTCTTCTACTGGCGACGGTTGCTTGTTGGGCGAATCCTCAGATCCGCTAGTTGACGCATAACTTCTTGAAGGTGTCGCTCATGAGTCCTTTGGCGTGCTCGAAGTTCCCTAACTTCAGCTCGGGATGCAGCCAGCTGATGCTGCAGAGCCTCATTGGTCCTCCTTGTCCTGTCCACGACTTCTTCGAGCTGACGGATGCGAACAGTGTTGAGATTTGAGTTGGCATCCACTTCTACAACTCGACCAATAGCAGCTTGACTTTGCTCAACATTCCTGGCAATCCTTCAGATCATGATGGGTAGAACCCGATCAACTGATCCTCCTTCGCCTATGTTGTAGAAGCTTCGGTCTCCATTGTAAGGCAAGGGCTGACCCTGCTCCTCGCTCCATCGGCGCAAGGATATTGCCCACATAGGGGTGGGGCCCTGAAATGACGGTCGGGGGTTAGGGTTAGGGGCTTCAGGAGGTTGGTTGTTGACTTCTGGCTCGGAGCTCGAGCTATCCGAGAAGCCTTCAGCATGATGATCATCCAAAGGAATCGGGTGATCGTCGTCTGACTCCTCTTCGAGCCATCCTCCATTGCCCTGATTCGGAAAGTACGGATCGTCGGGTAGGTGGAAGCCAGCCATGCTATCTACGCGAGAAAGGGGGAAAAGAGGATTAATAGACGTACTATTCTAAGATACTTATAGGATGAATCATTATTACTCGACCCAATACTTGCATAGTGCATACCGATTACATGTAACCGAAGCAAGATAGTCCTTCGAATAAACCACCCTAACTTCAGACCCCCAATCAAACAAGAACAGGGAATGAAGCAAAGGCTACAGATTCTGAGTCTATAACGCCCTAATCACATGTAATCGTGATGTATCCACTTAGCAACTATTGTCCTACTAGTAACGACCCCTTTTTGTTATCACATACTTATAATCTAGAGATACAGAATACTCCTATAGTATCCTTATGGTAGCGTTATTATGATATTGTTGGTAAGTTTTAGACTTGTTGCAACATCACAACCAAACTTAGGCACATGCTAGTCACTCTCAGGAAAACGTAGTTGATCAGGCTACATCACCCTGAATGTGACTATATGTCTCTAAACCCAATTGTGCTGTCCAACAATCTTCATACTTTCATTTTGTTCTAGGATGATACTGACTTCTGGGTTTTATAGTGATGTGTGTGTGTATATATATATATATATATATATATATATATATATATATACTTAGTTAGATCTTTTAGATACTTAACAGTATATATTTTTGGTCAGAGTGTTTTAGTCCCGAAGTATTTATAGTTCATATATCTTTTATAGGTTGATATACTTGATTCACTATAAACCTGGCTCTGATACCAATCTGTCACACCCGAAAACCGATAACGGCGGAATACGTTTCGGGGTGGAGGACATCATGTAGAGTATCATCACAATTGCATAATAGTAAAAACAAGGAAACATACAACCACTGCATTTACATAGTGAATTTAATTACAAGTGTGTTTTGTAATGTTTAACAATCACCCAAAAGTAAATAAAAAATAAGAGATGGGTCTTGTGTGCTCCACCTTCTCCAAAAATGTTGCGTCTGTACCTGTCTATCTTTGTCCTGAAGATACAAGTTATTTTGAAAACGAATATCAGCATAAAGCTGGTGAGTTCATAAGAGTTTAGTGTGAGTTTTTGGATACGAGCAATAGTGCGAAAAATGCGCCATTTATATTCATAAGCAGTAGAAACCTAGAAATCCCAATTTTTCCAGCAAATACATTGTAAGTGAAAAGCTATTAAAAGTATGCATTCTTCCTTTTTGAAAACAGTTTATTGTAAAAGTATATTAGCAAATCTCCAAAATAGTAATGTGATAGAATAGGTTAAGCCTGTAATCATTGATAGTGATGAAAGCTTCCGTTAGGGATAGATACTTACTTACTTCAGGATGTAGTTTAGCGTTTAGCGTAATATTTTAGTATAGTTATAGTGTATTCCTTGTATATTTCTACTAGTGAGGATAATAACGGACCCCATGACCTTTCCAGTCATGCACAGTATAGTGAAGTAGTGGCATCCATGGGCCTGCACGGCGCGGACTGATATTATCAGTCGGGATGTAATAGCGTCTGCCCCGTATAGATCTATACATGTAGTGTCGTCTTCCTGCTGGAAAACTCCGGGCGTAGTGGGTAGCGAATAGAGTATCTCGTAGCGGGTTAGTGTATTATTGTTTGTTTAGTGTTTTCTCTTCTGTTATAGTGTAGTAATCTTTTAGTATCGATCATAGTGTATTCTCTTACTAGTGTATTGTCTAGTAATAGTGAGTATTATAGTGTAGGGAGTAGTGACTTTAGCGAGTAGTAGCAGTAGCAACATTAACTATACCTATTATAGTTATCTTAGTGTGGATGGTTCTTGACAGGTTAGTGACTTTAGTATTTTAGTGAAAGAGAATTATTTGTATCCCATACTAATATACAAGCTATATAACTAAGAAATCAACGACAGTCGGACAGATAACTACTACCCTAAGCCCACAATCAAACAAGAACAGTAAATAAGGCGAGATATCGGTCCTAAGTCCTCCAAGTCTTACTTATATAAATATATCAGAGTGGTTACATTTTATAAATAAATTGATTTAATAAAAATATTTTCCAAAAGAACATTTAAAAATATGGCTTGCTGTCCAAAATAGTTTTGAAAATGCAAAAACCTGTTTATAAGGCATAGTGATAAATCACATGTGATTTGAACTAAGGATAGTGAATCACATGTGATTAATCCTCGTAACGTGGAAAATCATTCTGTAAAACTTTCCATAAACATATATAAGTAACTTGTATCTCCCCCCTAAAACATTTAAAACATTTAAAACATTTGAAAGGTTCATTAAAGGGGTATGAACTCACCTGAAATCGCGTAAATCGGGTGAATCGGGTAAATCGGGTAAAAGTGTCGGTTGAGCGTTTTGTACCAAATAACGACTTGAGCACCTTTAAGAACCCTAATGTCATATGAAATATTTATTTTACAAGAAGTTAATCATCTTATGCTTTTCATTATAGGATTTGGACCTTCTAGCATCGTTTTCGGGGTTTTAAGGCCTATAAGGGGTTCCCGGGAGTGGTACAAGGCCAAGAATGATTTATGGGAGGGTCCATGAGCTCACTCCCTTGGAGTTTACGGCCCAAAGGCCACTCATTGGGAGTTTACGGCCGTAAGCCCCCTAGGCTTGGCCGTAAACTCATGTGGTCCTTCAAAATGCAAGTTTAATGCCTTATTTCACTTCCCTAATTTACTAGCAAGTGTCTTGAACTAATATGGAGGGTTTAATCTCTCATTTGGTGACATTTTGGGGAGTTTACGGCCAAGGCTTGTTCTTAGGCCGTAAACTCCATTTAATCCACCAAAATGGTTGTTTAAATGGTACAACACCCCTTCATTCATCTTAGATAAATACTAGAAGGCCTTGTAAGGAGTTTTGGGACATTTTTGGCATAAATATTGGGGAGTTTATGGCCCAAGCATAGCCTTGGCCGTAAACTCTTCATTTGGCATCAAAATGAGATGTTTAATGGTACAACACACTTCCTAGGGCCTTAGCTAATTTCCTTACATGCCCTAGATAAGTTTTGGGACTTGTTTGACACAAATTTTTGGGTGTTTACGGCCCAAGCTTAGGCTAGGCCGTAAACTCCTCATTTTTTCCTCAAATGGTGTTGTTTGATGCATTTAAACCTTCCTTAGTGTCAAGTTTAAATTACCAAACACCTTAGATGATTTTTTGGGGCTTTAAACAAGGATTTGTGGGGTTTTTGGGGTGTTTACGGCCTAAGCACAAGCTTGGGCCGTATACTCCTTTTTAAGCCTCAATTCCTTGTGTTTTAGTGTCCAAACTCTCCTAGGTATATGTCTTAATTAGTCCATAAGCTTAAAGGAAGGAAAAATGAGGTCTTTGGCATGTTTTTAGGGGTTTACGGCCTAAGGGGCTTCTTAGGCCGTAAACTCCTTTTTGGTCCTTAATTTCTAAGATTTTGGCCCCTAAATACAGTGAAGTATGTCTAGATTAAGATAGGGAATGAGTCCTTACGTTTGGAAGCCGGAAATTCGCGGATTTGGGGTCGATTTCGGGTCTAGAGAGAGAAAGTAGTGAGAGAGAGTGAATGTGTGGTAAAAGAGTGTTCAACTGTTGTTTACACTCATTTCATATGCCTCGGGTATCGTACCCGATACACGGCTACCCGATGCTTAAAGTTTAACAGGGTTAAAACTTTTTACCCGGGTGAAGTGGTTGAAAAAGTAATATAACTCTATTAGGTTAAACGGGGTTAACACATACAAGTTATATTTACTTATGATAATATCAAGACATGCATATAACTAGATATTCGGTTATTGACGATTCCAAATATTACAGAAAATAACGTATAGTGACGCATTCCGTTAGTGAAGGTGAGATTTGTAACGGGAATAGATTTGGGGTTGTCACATTGACTTTGACCTTGTCTTTGACCAAGGGATTGACCAGTGGTTTCCAGGGGTATTCTTGTAATTGTTGATTATTACTTTGAGTTCAGTGCATTGGTGGTTGTCCAGTGGTGGAGATCGTATCGGTGATCGGAGTAGCTTGGATTATCTGTTCAGTCGGCAGTTTCGAGGTGAGTTATCCTCACTATATCAACGGGGTCTAAGGCACCAAGGCCGGCCCTTATCGGATTGATATCCGGGTAGTTGTTGCTATGATATTGATATGTTGTTGTTGAGATATGTTTGCATCCTGAGAGTAGGATGGTATATGTTAGAGGCCTGATTGAGATTGGTATCCTAAGAGATAGGGAGGCGCTATGCTAGAGACCTGTTAGGTCAGTATCCTGGTTAGGATGATATTATGTTATGTGATCTGTTAGATCTGCTTGTGGACCGTGATTTGTTTTATGATTGTATGTGCACATGGTTGCTTGGACTGGAGTTGGGTTGAGGCGGGTCCTGCTGTGTGCAGTAGGCCAAGATACCCAGGGCGGACCGGTTGTCCCGTAGGCCCAGCGAGCGGTCCGGATAGGCTGTAGGTCCCGTTAGGGGCGGACTAGACGTGTCGAAGGCTGGGAGAGTGGACCAAACAGACTGAAGGCCCGGTGCGGGCGGACCAGTCATACTGTAGACTCAAAAAGTGGACCAGGTGGATTGAAGGCCCGGGAACGGGGGGACCAATCCCACTGCAGACTCGATGTATGTAGATAGACTCAGAGGGTGGATCAGGTGGTCTGTAGGCTGGTGCGGCGGACCAGTCACACAGTAAACCCGGAGAGCATGGCTATTCTGTGATCGGATATGTTATGGCATGTTATGCGTGTATGGTATTTATGGTTGGTATTTTGGGGATATCTCACTAAGCTTTCGGGCTTACAGTTGTGGTTTCATGTTTTCAGGTTCTTCAGGAGATCGTGGCAAGGCGAAGGCGTGATCGTACCGCTCCTCATGATTTCGTGGTGTTATGATTCTGGGAATACGATAAATATGTTGTATTGAAAACCTTTTTGTAAAGATTTTATGGAATCAAGATGTTTTTGAAAATTTTAAAATTTGTTGTATTTTTCGGCTGTTACAAATCTAGCATACAAAACAATGAATATAACAAGATAGAATACATATCTCTTTGGTGTAGAATGTTCTCAAGAAGCTGTGCCCCCAAGTGTGACACCTCAAATGGTTCACACAACATCAATTGCTTTTGGAATAACATTGAGAGAAATGTAGAACACTTGAAATCGGGTAGCCCTTGTCTTCCTTCCATAGTATGGCCGATTTTTCCAAGAGTATGATCTTTATATAGTGTTACAATTAGGGTAAAACCTAATTTTCATGGCTTTCCATTTCCTTGGATCCATGGGTTCAAATACACCATGGAGCATCATATGAGTTTTAGCCCAACTTGATAATCCATGGAGCATTAGCCCATTATACAAGTATGGATGATTTACACAATCAACCCATATATTTAATTAGTCTTCTTTTGATCACTTAATTAATTCTAGATTATATCTTGATCAATACTAATTAAATAATCTTATTAATATATTATAACTTATAATATATTAACAAACCTTAAGTGTTATTTCTCTCATTATAGTCTATCCAAATGCATGATGCCATGCAACCCAAATGGACCATGCCGGGTCGGGTCAAGTCTTACCAATTATAGTTATGGACTTAGACATTAATCCAACAGTTCATGGACCTCATGAACCGCGTCTGCAGACCGATGCTGGTTCAGTCTGTGATAGTTTTCATTGATGATATCTTGGTATACTCCAAGACGCAGGAGCAGCACGAGGAGCATCTGCGAGAGGTTTTGGATACTCTGAGGAGGGAGAGCTTGTACACCAAGTTCTCCAAGTGTGATTTCTGGTTGCGTGAGGTACAATTTCTTGGGCACCTTGTCAACTAGAATGGTATTTTGGTCAACTCAACCAAAGTGGAGGTTGTGATGAGATGGGTGGTTCTGAAGTATCCATCTGAGATTCAGAGTTCTTTGGAATTAGTCGGCTACTATCGGAGACTCATCCAGGATTTCTCCAAGATAGTCGTACCCTTGACCCAACTGACAAAGAAAGTCGTTGTATTTCGCTGGGGGCCTGAGCAGCAGACCGCATTTGAGACACTCAGACAGAGATTGAGCGAGGCGCCAATCTTGGCCCTATCAGAGGGCGTGGAGGATTTCGTCGTGTATTGTGATGCGTCCATCTTGGGTTTGGGCGCAGTATTGATGCAGAGGGGGCATGTTATCGCCTACGCTTCAAGGCAGCTAAAGCCTCATGAGGCGAACTATCCGACGCATGACTTGGAGTTGGGGGCAGTCGTTTTCACCCTCAAGATTTGGCGTCACTACCTCTATGGGGTCCGATGTACCATATACATGCACCACAAGAGCTTGAGGTATCTCATGGATCATCCGAATCTTAACATGAGGCAACATCGGTGGTTAGATGTGGTGAAGGACTACGATATTGAGATCCTTTACCATCCGGGGAAGGCCAGCATCGTGGCCGACGCGCTTAGCTGCAAGGCAGCCTCGATCAGAGATATTTTCCTGAGGATGATGGTAGTGACTCCGCTGTTAGAGTAGATCCACGAGGCGCGGGTTAAGGGACTGAAGAAGGAGCGCCGGAAGTACGAACAGATCATAGGCCAGGTGTTCTCGTTTGATTATGACATTTGTGGATTGTTGACCCTGCATGGGATGGTCTGGGTACCGTACTGTGGCGGAGTACGGCAGATATTGATGGATGAGGACCATAAGTCTAGGTTCTCCATCCATCCAGGGGCGATGAAGATGTACAGAGATCTTCGACCCGATTACTGGTGGCCCTGCATGAAGCGAGACGTCGCCTGGTACGTTGAGAAGTGCCTGACCTGCAGTAAGGTCAAGGCCGAGCACCAGAGGCCTCGCGGTAAGATGGAGCCGTTGGACATCCCCATGTCGAAACGGGAAGATATTACCATGGATTTCATCACCAAGCTTCCCAGGACCGCACAGGGAGTGGATTTGATATGGGTCATTATGGATCGGTTGACCATGAGTGCCCATTTTATACCGATCCAGGAGAGCATCTCGGCTGAGAAGCTGGCCGACATCTATATACGGGAGGTTGTGGCCCGACACGGAGTGCCAGTCTCCGTGATTTCTGACAGAGACGTGCGGATTACTTCTAGATTTTGGAAGAAATTTCACGATGAGTTGGGCACCCGTCTGCACTTCAGCACTACTTTTCACCCGCAGACGATGAGTTGGGCACCTATATATTCCTGATAGGGTAGGTCGGGCATCGAAATATGTCTGGCAGTATGTGGTTATATGGTATGATGGGGAAAGTCACTAAGCTTTGTGCTTACAGTTTTCAATTTTGGTTTCAGGTACTTCTTCAAAAGGAAAGGAGTTGGCATGATTGCAGCGCATCACACCATGATTTCCGCACATGAGATCTTTGGGAGTTATACTTTGATGATGTTTTATTATGACATGTTTTGATTATTGACATTTTGGTTCTGATATGGGATGACACAATGGATATTTTTATACTAATGGTTTTATAATTACTTAATTAAAAATGAAATTTTTGGTCTTGATTTTTGGGATGTTACAAGTTAGTATTAGAGCTTTGGCTTAAGGGATTCGGACACACTCTCAGGTGTGTCTGGACTCCAATCAAGGGTTTGAGAGATTTTACAAGAAAAATAATTTTTCTGAAAATTAAAAAGTAAGGGTTTTTAGAAAGAACAAGGAGTGTGGTGCGTGTAATCGACCGGGCTCAACTAAGTTTTCACCAAGATACCCATATATGTTATGATATGATATGAAGTATGAATATGTGAACTGCATGCTAGATTAGGGCTAAGGATCTAGGAAGGATGCCTTGTATGCCTATTGTATGTGCTTATTAAACTGTATTCTAGTACCAAATAGTCAGTGGTATGTTGGCCTGATGAGGATATGCTTGGTTTTGGTTACTCAATGCTCGAATACTACTTGCGCTGTGCTTTTAGGAGTCTTTGTTATCTTTAATTAACTAGTAAATGAATATGTTAAGTTACATATTACGAGGACTAAATAATTTCAGAAGGTTAGGTCTAGCCCTATTTCGCAGCTCTTGTTTGAGTCCAACCGTTGTAGGGTAGGACCTCTTATTCAAAGAATTATATGGTCTTAGTAATATGCAATGGTATTCACGAGCTAGTTAGAGAAGGATAGCGGGGACTTCTTATGCAGTTGATGGTAGAGAGTAGGTCGGAGATTACCCTAGGGCAAGCCTAGGATGGGATTAATATTAGAAATTATTTGATTACGAATCGTATACATGGATAGGATGTGGCTTTGGTAAACCAAGGAAACCCAAGGGGAAAGTACGGATAGATGTGGAAGGTAGTATGGCTCGTAGTACTAAAAGTAGAGATCTGTACTTGACTCTTGGGGAGCTACGGGGAACCAAGAGTGGTAGAGTGTGAGGCCTCTCAATGTTATGTATGACCCTGACGATTGTGTGTTTGGTTTCAGAATGGTGGTGACACGTCACGGAGCAGGAGGTTCAGGGTCTGGTTAGGTTCGGATATGGGTTCCGAGCTAGTCGATGATGGATTGTGCGAGTTCACTACATCCGAGATTATGAGAGGCATCCTTGAGGCGACCCCGGTGATTCTCGGGTCGATCAAGGAGGGTATCATTGAGCTGATGGAGGATCGCCTTAGGGAATTTAGGAATGACATGGCACCTGGCCAGTCAGGGACTCACACGCTCTCCTTCAAGGATTTCAGGGGATGTGGAGCACCAGACTTCTGCGAGGGTGAAAGATCCCACTTTGGCGAGACATTGGATCGCGAACATTGAGTTTGCATGGATTTCAGGGGATGTAGAGCACCAGTCAGCTTTGTTGTAGGTTGTCTAAGGGAGTGAGCGAGGGACTGGTGGGAGGCGGTTAGTGATACATTGGGAGCCCCAGCCATTGAGGCCATGACCTGAACAGATTTTGTGTCTAGCTTTCGGATAGAGTTTACGCTAGTCGTGGAAATTTAGTAGCTGGATAGGGAGCTTTTGGATATGAGACAGACTACTAAGACGGTGGTGGAGATTACCACCAAGTTTAGGGAGAGGGCCTTGTTGGTGCCCCAGTATGCGGGTGATGAAGAGATGAAGAAAACCCAGTACCATGATATGTCGCGAGCTGACATTCTGAAATATGTCAGTTATTCGACGTGCCCGACTTTGGATGATATGATAGCCAGAGCATAAGAGAGGGAGATTGATATAGAGCATGTTCGGAATAGGAAGGCAGAGGTTAGGTAGACGACTGGGGTTTTGGCGAAGAAACCCAAGGGATTCGACTTGAGTTCGAAGTACCAAGAGGTTCGGACCCGCTGTGGGAAATGCGGCAAGCCACACGAGGGAGTTTGCAAAGTTGGGGGATTAGGTTGCTATAAGTGCAGCAAGACTGGGCACTTTAGCAAGGATTATACTGCACCTACCCCCACCATTCAGACATCAGACCTGATTTGCTTCCATTGCAATCAGTGGGGCCATAAAAAGGCCAACTACCCGAGATTGGTATCAGGAGCTCCAATGGCGGCGCTAGATCCAGCGACCCTGCGGATCACAGATGGCCACCAGCGCAAGTCAGATGCTCTTGTGGTGAGGAGCCGAGCCTTCCAGTTGACAACCGAGGAGGCACGTGTCGCACCAGGTGTGGTGACGGGTATGTTTCTTCGCCCAAATTTTTCATTCATGTCAATTTGTTATTTATATTTCATGTATTTTGTTTTTGGATCGTTCCATGTGAATGGTATCCCAATACTGGTATTATTCGACTCGGGGGCTACCCAATCATTCGTATCTCTTGCACTCAGCAAGAGGTTTGCCGAGTCTACGAGTATGTTGGATTGTCCTTTAGAGGTCGAGATTGCGGACAATCGATCCGTTCGGGCATCATAGGTTTATAGAGATTGTGTTCTGAGGATATATGACGAGCGTTATCTCGTTGATTTGGTTCCCATTCCTTTATGTGGGAACAAGGTCATCATAGGCATGGATTGGTTGAGCCCTAATGAGGAGGTGATCGACTATGAGCAGCAGTTGGTTCGGGTTTGGACCCCAAGTGGGGGAGAACTAGTGATTTAGGGTGAGAGACCGCAGCATGGACCGGTCATGTATTCTATAGCGAGAGCCAGACGCTACCTTCATTAGGGATGTGTAGGTTTCGTCGCCTGTTTTATGGATACCCAGGAAAAGGGGACCGTGGATGACGTGCCAGTTGTGCAGGAGTATCCAGACATGTTCTCGGAGGATTTTCCTCATATACCTTCGAAGAGACAGGTGGAGTTCAGGATTGACCTGACTCCGGGCGTGGCTCCGATAGCCAAGGCCCCATATCGGTTGGCTCATCCCGAGATTCAGGAATTGTCTACACAGCTGCAGGAGCTGTTAGACAATGGATTTATCGGACTGAGTAGTTCATCATGGGGAGCCCCGATTCTGTTTGTGAAGAAGAAGGATGGGTCTCATCGGATGTGTATAGACTATCGGGAGATGAATAAGGTAACGGTGAAGGACCTTTATGCCCTCCCGATGATTGATGATCTATTTTACCAGCTACAAAGTGCATCTTGGTTCTGCAAGATCGATCTGCGATCGGGTTATCACCATATGCGAGTCAGGGACGATGGTGTGCAGAAGACAACCTTTCGGACTCGCTATGGTCATTACAAGTTCGTGGTGATGTCGTTTAGGATCACCAATGCTCCTTCCGCGTTCATAGATCTCATAAGCCGTGTATGCCGACCAATGACGGATCGGTTTGTGATAGTATTTATTGATGACATCTTGGCTTACTCCAAGACTTAGGAGTAGCATGAAGAGCAAATGAGGGAGGCGATGGAGAAGTAGAGGAGGGAGAGACTTTTCAAAAAGTTCTCTAAGTACGATTTTTGGTTGCACGAGGTGCAGTGTCTGGGGCACCTCGTCAACTAGAACGATATATTGGTTGATCTGGCCAAGGTAGAGGTCGTGATTAGATGGGAGGTTCGAAGGTCTCCATATAAGATTTAGAGTTTTCTTGGTCTGGCAGCTTATTATCGGAGATTCATCCCGGATTTCTCCGTTGTTCCACTAACCTGACTAACCAAGAAGTCGGTGACATTCCGTTGGGGGCCTGAGCAGCAGCCAGCTTTCGAGACTTTGAGGCAAAAGTTGTGCGAGGAGCCGATATTGACTCTGCCTTAGGGCATTAAGGATTTTGTAGTATATTGTGATGCATCTAACACGGGTTTATGCGCAGTATTGATGCAGAGAGGGCGTGTCATAGCTTACGCCTCGAGGCAGTTGAAACCTCATGAGGGGAATTACTCGACACACGACCTGGAGTTGGGAGTAGTTGTTTTTGCCCTCAAGATTTGGCGACACTACCTCTATGGGGTTCGTTGTACTATCTACACGGACCACAAGAGCCTGAGGTACTTGATGGATCAGCCAAATTTGAACATGAGGCAGCGACGTTGGTTGGATGTGGTGAAGGATTACGACTGTGAGATCCTTTACCACCTAGGGAAGGCCAATGTGGTGGTCGATGCTCTCAGCCACAAGATGGCTGGGAAGGCCAATGTGGTGGTCGATGCTCTCAGCCACAAGATGGCCATGACACTGATTCGGGATATATGCCGGAGGATGACAATGACTACTCCACTGCTGGAGCGGATTCGGGAGACTCAGGTCGAGGGTATGAAGATCGAGCGCCAAAAGTGCGATCAGATTATAGGGCATGTGGCTTCATTCGACTATGATAAATGTGGATTGTAAACCCTGCATTGTAGGGTCTGGGTTCCTTACTGGGGTGGAGTGCACTAGGTTCTCATGGAGGAGGCGTACAAGTCGAGATTCTCCATTCAATCCGGGGCGATGAAGATGTATCGGGATCTTTGCCCTGATTATTGGTGGCTCTGCATGAAGCAGGACATATCTTGGTACGTAGAGCGGTTCTTGACTTGCAGGAAAGTCAAGGCCGAGCGTCAGCGACCTCACGGCAAGACAAAACCATTGGAGATTCTCGTGTCGAAATGGGTAGGCATCACTATGGATTTCATCACAAAGCTTCCCAGGACCGCACGTGGGGTAGATTCTATCTAGGTCATCGTGGATTTGTTGACCAAGAGTGTACATTTCATACCAATCCAGGAGAGTATTTCGGCCGAGAAGGTGGCAGACATCTAGATCAGGGAGGTAGTAGCTCAGCATAGGGTGTCGGTTTCAGTGATTTCTGATAGGGATGTGCAGTTCACTTCTAGTTTCTGGAAGAAGTTTAACGACGAGTTAGGCACTCTTCTGCACTTCACCACAGCCTTCCACCCACAAACGGATGGTCAAAGCGAGCAAACCATTCATACTATAGAGGATATGTTGCGGGCGTGCGTCCTAGACTTCGGTGGTAGCTGGGATACCTACCTTCTATTGGCAGAGTTCTCATATAAAATAGCTACCATGCCAGTATTGATCGGCCTCACTTTGAGATGCTTTATGGGAGAAAGTGTAGGACCCCGATATGTTGGGGTGAGGTGGGACAGAGGGTCACGGGGAGTACCAAAATGGTACTCAAGACGATAGAGAAGATCTAGCAGGTCCGGAGTAGATTCCAAACGGCCTAGAGTCGGAAGAAGAGCTACACTGACAGACACCGATCAGACCTAGAGTTTTAGTTCGGGATATGGTCCTTTTGAAGGTTTCACCTTGGAAGGGTGTCATCCGCTTTAGAAAATGGGGCAAGTTGGGCCCCATGTATATCGGACCTTTCAGGGTTATAGCCCGGGTGGACAAGATGGCGTATAGGTTGGATCTTCTGCAAGAACATAGACAAATCCATAACACTTTTCATGTCTCCATGTTGCGGAAGTGCTTAGTGGATGAATCTGCAATTATGCCTTTATAGGATATTTAGGTGAATGACAGCTTGAACTACATTGAGAGACCAATAGCCATTCTCGACAGGAAGACGAATGATCTAAGGAACAAGAGGGTTGAGTTGGTGAAGGTGTAGTGATAGCACCGCAAGGGCTCGGAATGGACGTGGGAGCCAGAGGATGAGATGAGCGAGAACTACCCAGAGCTATTTCCAGCTGCAACAGACTTTGAGGACAAAGTCTGAGATAAGTGGGGGAGATTTGTAACGCCTAGTTCCTAGTATATATTTAATTTATAATTATTCACTTTTATATAGAAACTCGATGCGTTGGAGGCCCCAAACTCGTCGAGTAGAAATCAATTGGACCACGGCTTTGGAAAACTACAAGACAAGTAAGGAGATCTCAACTCGATGAGTAGCCTAGAAGAAATGAAACCCTAATTCCAGGGTTTTGCACCCTATTTAAACACCTTAACCCCAAGCTGTTGGCCTCATCTCCAGCTTCCACTATCCAAAACCCTAATCTCGAAACCCTAAGCCATTTTTAGTGATTGTGAACTAATCTTCTACTTTCTTGGTTTGTTTGAAGAAGGAGAAGCTTGAAGGAGGAGTAAGAACGTGTATGAGGAGAGTAGATCCAGAAGTTGAGCTTTATTCCTTGTTCATTTGAGGTATAAAGCTTCAACCTTGTCTATATTGGATAAGGTGTCTAAGTCCATAACTATATTTGCATCCAACTCGCCGAGTTTGTTCGTACACTCGACGAGTTGGACCCCCAGACAGCATATATTCGATTGTTTTGGCTGGAATTGGACTATGAACATTACCCTAAGCTATTTTTGGACTTATAAACTTGTTTTTGATGTGGTAATGTTCATGAATATCCAATTTCAAAGATAATTTTCAATAGATTCATGTTTTGTGTTAGTTTAGTGATTAGGCTAATTACATGAAAAAGTTTTATTTGAATTATCTTGTTCTTATGAGTTGCTTAGATTAATAGAATAGTTAATTGATTATGTGTTTTCAATCCATTTTAATCTAAGAGTTGATTCTAAAATGTGCTTTTTTAACTTGTCCTCAAGTTATATGAAAAGTCACATTTAAGTTTCATAAAACTCATAAAAGTTGGCAATGGTTTCAAAAATGAAGAGTCTTGTCCTCAGGTTATGGAGGTTCAAGAGTCACTTCATTAAGTATCAAAATGTGTAACCTTAATTAATTCCATAAGTTACTAAATAAAGAAAAGTTACATTCTTTTAATAATTTAAAGTCTTCCATAACTTGTCCTCAAGTTATGGAACTTGAAGAGTTTTTTAATTAAAACAACTTTAAACACATAAGTTATGGAATTAATTAGTTTTGAATAGTTTCAAAGCTTGCCCTCAAGTTTTGGAATTTGAAAAGTTTTCAATTATGAATACTTTAATTCCAAGTTAGCCCTTAGAATTTTAAAAGTTAAAATTCACCCCTTATACTTTATAATATTATAAGTTAATAATATTTATATATATATATATATATATATATATATATATATATATATATATATATATATATATATATATATGTATGTATAAGAGTTAAGTCAGTATTACCGTTAGTAGGCCTCATTCACGAAGCCAGTCAATAAGGGGGGTATAAGATTACTGTCTATAAAATGGCAGTTTAATGGGTGTCCACTCTCACCCACCGCTTCCTTGACCGGTGGAGGGTCGTTAGCCGAACGGGTAGGACAAGGACTATAACTCTCCCTTCATTAAAAGTATTAATGATAAATACTAAGTAACTAAAACATTTATAAATACCCAATATTAGTTACTTAGGAAAAAGTGAATAAGGTGCTAACCCATGAAATTACACTTTGCACTTTGTTTAAGTCATTAGTGGAGCGTATGTGGTTAACCGACACACTAACCTGGACTTAACAAGGTGGGCAAAGGGTAACTTAATATTTATCATAGTATCGGTGGAGCGTGTGTAGTTAACCGACACATCAATTAAAGGGTAAATATTAAGGGTACCCAGTATATTTGCATGGTTACTTCACACCTTGTTTTGTGATCCTCGGCATCCCAGTCACAAAACCTGAAGGGCACACTTGAGATTGAAACATGCCATTGAACAGTTCAATGAATCTCAAAAGATCAAGGAGTTTCAAGTCCAATTAAAATCTAATATTACATTTCGTTTATCTTGCTGGAAATTGGTGAATCGTCATTCACATACCTTAAAATATTTTATAGCTTGGATTATGGCATCCCTCTTCTAAGTTATAAAACAGTTTGTTGGGTCCTAGCCTTAATATTTCATATTTGGTGTCATATTAAGGACTTTAAATCAACTATCTTGAATATCTCCCAAAAAGATGTTTGCTTTAGACATTTATGATCTTCCTAAATCTCTTGAAACAAGATTTCCAAAATGAAGATGATGTCCCATGGAAATCATACTTCTTTCACCTCCTCCAATTATTCTCCCTAACCCACAAGTTCTTGAAAAGTTTAAGGTCACTCAAGCCCTATTGGCAAGGCAAGGTCTAGGTGTGATCACATCTTGGAGATGAAGTCACATATTGACAAGCCGGGAGCGTTGGGTGTCAAAGTCTTGAGAAAGTTGGTGGCTCAACTACTTTCTAAGTCACATAGTGAGTTCCTTTGGGACTCCTATGAAACAGACTATGACAAGACCCTTAATGATCTTATCTATTTGCTAAGATCAACTTCCAAAAGCTTATGGACATTGACAATAGTGACACAGGATATCCAGTAAAGCTCTCTCTTCCCAATGGAAAGGGATCGACCATAGTCAACTCGGTTGACCAAACGGTAAAGAGAATGGCTAAGTCTGTGATAGTCCCATGTTCCATTACCAAAGCGTCCATATGTTAAATTGCCAAAGGAAGGGGCATTGGTTGTGAAGCTGCCAAATTTACCTAAGGGTGTTAAAGTCAACAAGTTTGACTCTACTTCAGGTAAAGTCCACTAGCTAACTCTGCTAAGTTTCTATTCTGAGGTTCTTGATACATGATGTAACTGGCTCACATGGTGATGTTTTAAGAATCAAAGAAAAGTGAAGAAACTTAAAGAAAGAATATGTTGAACTAATCGCGTAGATGGATTTTTATCACATAGTTTGAAGATCGGATTCTTGAGCTACTTTTTAAGAGTTATGAGATATTGCTTAGGAATAGATAACAACAAGTTTTCATATGGATTGTAAGGATAAGTTTTTCCGCAAAGTTTTTAAAAATAAAAGGAAATTTTTGTTTTTATTTGTTTTATGTATCCTTACAATGGCGTTTGTCAAAAAATTGTTGCTTATATGATTCCATTAATAGCAAGAGTGGAAATATGAAATTGATTCTTTCATTTGTGGTAATGTCTAAATTTACCAAATAAGGAAAGATCCTCATCACCCAGGTTTCAATTGGACCGGAACTTGGAATAATGCAAGTTGTATAGCATGATGAATGAGAACTTTCAAGCATTGGAAAAATTAAGACTAACTACTTGTTCACATGGATGTGCGAGTCAAGTGAAGGACTAAGGGATCGAGTACACATTCTTGTGCACTGGTCAAGTCCACAACAAAAGATCGATAAGATTATTCTTCATAATTTACTAAAGCTCAGTAAATATGGTTATACTTACAAGCTTAAGTGTAATTCTGAGACATTGGAAATGGTTCCAATGTATGGCAGAGCGAATAAGAAGAATCAAATTAGGCAGAAGGATAAAAGTTTCTCAAATCTAAAAAGGTGGGAGAGTACTTTAGTATCAGTTTTTTTTATCGTCTTAATGATTAAGAAACCATAGCACAATTAGTTCTCTAAGGAAATCTTTGTGCATTCTTATGACTAAGAAGAGGAATCTTGAATTGGTGAAACGGCTAAATCAAGAAGATGAGTCATACTTCGTTCCAATACAAGTCTTAGAGTCATACTCCAAGATTGTAACTTGAGTGACATGTCTTAGAGAAGGTTTAAAACATATGTCAAATGTAAGAGTAAAAGTTTTCTAGTCTTGTACATTTGAAATTGGTAAGTTGTGATGTTTTGGATAAAACAAAGACCAACTAAGGACAATTGTGTGAAGTGTTTGTCTTGGTTAGAATCCACACTATCTCTTGAATATTTGAAAAGAAAGACTTATATGTCAAGAGGACACTGGGAGTCTTAAAGGTCTTGAAAGTCTCAAGAACTAATCAAGAATAAATCCTGAAGTTCTTCACTAGCACACGACTTGAGGTTCATAACCTATCGTGTTGACATATTCTGTGTCAATTCCAATTAAATTTGGCTTTGCATATGAGTTCTTAGAGTTCTCAATTGGTTGCACAACAACTTGGAAGCAATGGCAGGCCCTTGAGCTGCCAGGTGGCAAGAAATTAAGATTGAGTTCAGTCCATATGAGTTTGGATTTGTCATTATCCTTGTCTTGTGACTATGGTTTTGACAATTTACTTGGATAAGAACGCATACACCATTAAAATCTAAGAGTCATAAGGTTTCTCCCCGATTCATGAAAATGATGGTTAGGAAACACTTTCACTAAGTAGATTTTAGCTAGATAGCAATTATGATATTTGCATTCTCAAAGTTGTTAGTGGAGCGTTTGTGGTTTACCGGCACACTAACATGGACTTGTGAGAAGTGGCAAAGTTCTAAACAATCAAGACTATGATTACGGCATCCCTTTTCATAGTTCTTAAAATTGTTTAGACACACCTTTAAGCTATCTAAGATAAGGTGTATGATTATGATAAAGTTTTATCAAAGCAATCTAGTATCAGAAATCTGAACTTTGGTAAGAAAGTCAATAAAGTATTGATTTCTAGAAGTCCAGCTGATTTTTGAGTACATATCAAAGCTAGTGGGAGCATAAGTGTTATGCTAATAATCATCATGTTAGTGGGAGCATGATAATTATGATAAGTATTGCAAGTTAGCAATGTTAATTATAGAAAACAAAAAGGTTTCAATTGGGAAAAAGTTGTTTTGCTATAATTAAGGGAGAGGAAATTATACTTCATCTCAAATCTATAAGCTTAGATTGTGAGGTTTTAATCGTATTTAGTCAAGTATATATATGAATGTTATGTTGGAATGGCTCAACATAAGAAAATTCTATATATGGGTCCATTATTTGCGTTCTAAAATTCGATTATGATTACAACATCCCTTTTCATAATCTAAATTATGAGAACTTGGCAAATAGAAATGGAAATGTTATAGCAAAAGACTGGTTTAGTCTTTATGTGAGACATCATGAATCGTGTCCCATATGCTTTGGATATAGGATCGATTACATGTGCTATATTCATCCTTTCTAAAATGTTACAAATGCCGAGGGCATTTAGAAGGGAAAGGGTCTAGAATTGGATATGACTAAAAGGATTAAACAATTATCGAGGACAATCTAAGGTTTACCAAAGATTGGTTTCTCAAGGACAGTTGGAAGTATAGTGATAATTCTAGAAGGACCATATTGACATAATCTGTAAGGAGGCAACTCTTGTTCAGAAGTGATAGTCAAAATAAAATCTGGAAATGTTTCAAAGTTAGAAATTATTCAATCTATGTAAGATTAGGAAACTTAATGCAAGAAGGATGTTTCTAAGGAGCTGATCTCCTTTAGAATGATCTGTAATGGTTGTTGTCAAGTCTTTCTGACTTTGTACATAATCATTACAAGAGGATCAATGCATATAAGTTTAGAATCTAACAGATTTCAGTAAATGGCATGAATTTGGAATTCTTGCATTTGCAGTAAGGATTTAGGACCGTGAAAAGAGGATCATTGGAGTTATGTTCAATTGATCTATTTCACAAAGTAAAGGTCATAGACAAACATAGTATGCGTACTTGGTGTATGGCATGACTAGTGTTTAGAAAACATAGTGTACATGCTTGGAGCATGGGACAACTATTGTTTTAAATTCAAGAATAAAGTTGATAGATGAAACAGTATACAATGAATAATGTGTAATCGTATGGTCATAAATAAAAGGTGTTTTATTTATGTTCATAGGTTTTGAAACCATATTCGATTCAATTATTATTGTGTTTCACTTTGCATGTTTTAACTTCCAGAATAACTAGGTCATTTTTCTAGATGACTAAGTTATTCAAACCATCCACAGTCAGTCATATGTTGGAAGTAGATATGAATCAAGACTGTCATGGGTTGGCTTGTAGAGGTCTAAGATGTTGGACAAAGGGCTACAACACTCATGAGTGCTCATAAGTTCTGAGTATTGGATTCAACCCGCGCTCATTGGAATCACTTCATGGATTTTATCACGAGTGATCATGAGACGATAATATCTTATATTCTTCAAACCTAGAGATATGACTTGTTACTATGAGTTGGTTGTACATTGATTGCACGCAAACGCATTCGGTAACTCGGTGTAATAAAACGTGCCTTTGTGTATGATTCAACAAGTAGTAGAACAAGCCATATGAGTCAAAGTTTATCCATTCCTTTTACCTTCGGGATAAAAGAGATATCTGTGGGCCCCTCAATGATTTGGTGATGACAAATGTAAGTGCTCGGCTGGGCCAGGACTGATTTGATTTGTTCAATTAGTCAGTCATCATAAATCGGAAATCGGGAAACAACAAATGGACAGAGAGAATGATTCTAATCCATGTCTCAGTCCATATGATATCTAGAATGGAGGAATATATGATCCCTTATCTAATGGACAAGTCATTGAAAAAGGTTAGAGTTCATCTACAAGGTCAGAGTTCGACAGAAGCTTTTGAGAGCTACGATTGTCAGTCGGTTCCTGAAGTCATACACAATAATAGTTTTAGACTTATCCAAGTGGGAACTATTTGATTAATGTATAAGTCCATAACTATAACTGGTAACACTAGACCCGACCCATCATGGTCCATTTGGGTTGCATGGCATCATGCATTTGGATAGACTATAATGAGATAAATAACACTTAAGGTTTGTTAATATATTATAAGTTCTAATATATTAATAAGGTTATTTAATTAGTATTGATCAAGAATTAATTTGGAATTAATTAAGTGATCAAATGAGACTAATTAAATATATGGGTTGATTGTGTAAATCATTCATTCTTATATATATGGGCTTGTGATTCCAAGATTCCTTATGTTGGACTAAGTCCATGGGGTGACCCATGGATACTCCATGGAGGTTAAAATCCATGGAGCATAAGGAATGGGTAAAGTTATGAGTTACATGGTGTAACCCTAATAGCCACCATATAAAAGAATCCCATGGCTCAAGAAATCGGCTACTATGTGTGAGAATGAAGGGCTAGCCGATTTCATGAAGTGTGTATGTTCTCTCAAGTTATTCCAAGTGTATTTGGTGTTGTGTGAACCATTTGAGGTGTCACACTTGGGGAACTAGGCACTCAATCTTCATGAAGACATTCTACATCAAAGAGGTATGTAATTCTAACTTGATATATTCATATGAATAAATGTTATTATGCTAGTTAGGATGAATACCTTGGAAAGTTCATATTTTCATGTATAATAGAGAAAACATAGATCCAAGGTATTTAGGGTTGCATGTACACTTAGGAGTGTTAGAATGCTCAAAAACCCAACAAGTTACACTTAGGAAACTTCAAGGACTCTTGAAGACCGCGGAAAGTGGTCTTAAGAGTAAGTTGGTTTTTACCACTCCTACTCCTACAGCGGCCCCTGTCTTGGCAATCGGGCAAGGCAAAGGAAAGAAGAGGAAGAACCTTTCGAAGGGTACCAAGGGAAAGTCTCTTGATGGCTCCTCTTGAAGTGGAACCAATAAAGGTTTCGTCACTCCTTCTGTTAACCCTAAAGATGATGAAGGCTTCTATTGCCATGAAAAGTCGCACTGAAAGCGAAACTGCACAAAGTACCAGCAAGATGTGAAGGATGGGAAAGTGAAACCCAACCATGCAGGAACCTACACTATATTGTCTAATAATTCACCCCATTCTAATTCTTGGGTCCTTGATACCGGATGTGGTATTCATATATGTACTGATTTGCAGGGAATAAGAAGAAGTGAGAATGTGGAGCATGGGAAGATACACTTGATCATGGGGAATAGGAAAGCTTCACCTGTCACCAAGATTGGAGTTTATTCTTTGTTGCTAAGTAGTGGATTAGTATTAGATTTGAATAAGTGTTGTTACTCGTCTGAAATGGCGAGAAATATTATTGCCTTTCAGGGTTTGTACAAACAAGGTTTTACCTTTTCATTTGATAATGATAGTGGTGTTATTAATGCTTTCTTTAATAATGTTTTTTATTTTAAAGCATTACCTTGTGATGGTGTATATGAAACAGTGTCGGTTGTTGATAACCTAAGAAATAATGTATTGTGTATCGATTCTTCCACTAGTTTGGATAAAGCATCATTATGGCATTGTCGTCTTAGACATGTAAGCAAGAAACGCATAGGCCAATTCCAAAAGGATGGAGTCTTGGAGTCGTTTGACCTAAAGTCGGATGATAGTTGTGAATCTTGTTTGCTTGGGAAAATGACAAAGTCACCCTTCACTGGTTCTTGTGCTAGGGGTGAGGGTTTATTGGACCTCATAGATACTGATGTGTATGGACCCTTCAGAATTGCCACAAGAGATGCTAACCGCTTCTATGTGACCTTTACTGATGATTATAGTAGAGATGGATATGTCTACTTAATCAAGCATAAGTCAGAGACCTTTGAAAGATTCAAAGAGTTCAAACAGGAAGTGGAGAATCAGTTGGGCAGGAACATTAAGATGCTTCGATTCGATCAAGGTGGTGAGTATCTTAATACAGAGTTCCTTGACTATCTTAAGGAATGTGGGATTATCTCATAACTGGCACCTCCCAGGACACCACAACTTAATGGTGTGGTTGAGAGGCGCAATCGAACCTTTTTGTATATGGTTTGTTCCATGATGAGTCGAGCTTCGCTACCAATCTCATTCTGGGGGTATGGCTTAGAGACTGCTGCCCATATTCTTAATCTAGTCCCTACCAAAAAAGTTGCCAAAACACCTCATGAGATGTGGACCGGAAAAGTTCCAAATCTGGACCACATCAAGATTTGGGGTTGCGAGGCTTTCGTGAGGCGCAAGTCTCACGACAATCTCAAACCTCGAAGTGAGAGGTGTATTTTCATCAGCTACCCATAGAGATCCTTTGGTTACCTCTTCTACAGACCTAGTGATAATGTGGTCTTTGTAGCAAGGAGAGGAGTCTTTCACGAGAGAGAATTCATGAGCCAAGGAAACAGTTGGAGGCAAATTGACCTTGAAGAAATTCAAGAATCAAGTGGTGAAGGAACCTCAAACCCTAGCAATCAACCTGAGGAGGAAACTCCTGCTTATCCGACAGAAGAGTATGTACCTCTGAGGCGTTCCACAAGAGTTAAGAATGCACCTGAGCATTACTAGGGTTTCCATATTACTATAGAAGGTGATACACTTATCAGTGATAGCACAATGGTAAGTCTGGATGAACCTAACAGCTACACGAAAGCCTTGGCAGGCCCTGAGGCTGCTAAATCGAAAGAGGGTATGGATAGGGAGATACAATCCATATATGACAATCAATTTTGGAACTTGGTTGACAATGTACCAGGTCACAAGATAGTCGGGTGCAAATGGATCTTCAAGAAGAAGACCAGCATGGATGGTGATGTACAAACTTATAAGGCGCGACTGGTTGCAAAGGGCTTTTCTCAAACTCTGGGAGTTGATTATGATGAGATCTTTTCACCAGTAGTGAAGATTAAGTCTATTAGGGTTATGTTAGCCATTGCTGCATTTCATGATTATGAAATATGGAAAATAAATGTCAAAACCGCTTTCCTTAATGGAAAGTTGGCTGAGGATGTTTACATGAATCAGCCAGAGGGTTTTGTCAGTACAGAGTAGCCTAATAGAGTGTGTAAGCTTGAGAAATCCATCTATGGATTAAAGCAAGCACCTCGCAGATGGAATATTTGCTTCGATGAGAAGGTCAAAGAGTTTGGCTTTTCGAGGAGTGCATATGAATATTGTGTATATGTCAAGGCTAGTGGGAGTATAGTCAACTTTTTGGTATTGTATGTGAATGACATACTACTCATAGGAAATGACATCCCAACTCCGCAGGAAGTAAAGTCTTGGCTTGGGAAGTGTTTCGCTATGAAGGAACTTGGAGAAGCTGCCTATATCCTAGGGATAAGGATTTTGAGAGACAGGAGTAAAAGACTAATTGGACTTAGTCAGAGCACCTATGTGGATAAAGTGTTGAAAAGATTCAACATGCAGAACTCCAAGAAAGGTGAGTTACCAATCCAGAGTAACGCCAGACTAAGTAAGACTCAGAGCCCGAGTACAAAGGCTGAGATAGTAGAGATGATTCGAGTTCCATATGCTTCCGCTGTAGGCTCGATCATGTATGCTATAACTTGCACTCATCATGATGTGGCCTTTGTATTGAGCATGGTCATCAGATATCAGGGGAACCCTGGCAAGGATCACTGGACTACGGTAAAGAACATTTTCAAGTACCTACGTAGGACTAAGGATTGGGTCCTTACCCTCGGTGGGAGTAATGACTTGAGAGTAATAGGGTATAGTGATGCTAGCTTTCAGACTGATAAGGATAATCTCCGCTCTTAGTCAGGCTGGTCTTTACCTTAAACGGAGGAGCAATTTCTTGGAAAAGCTCCAAGCAGGAGACAGTGGCTGATTCAACTTGCGAATCAGAGTATATAGCAGCGAGAGAGGCACCAAAAGAGGCTATATGGCTAAAGAACTTCATTGGAGACCTTGGAGTTGTACCAGCTATAAAGGAGCCTATGGAAATTTTTTGTGACAGCAACAGTGCGGTTGCCTTAGCCAGGGAACTAAGAGATCATCGCAGATCCAGACACATTGATAGAAAATATCATTTCATCAGATATTGAATAGAATAAGGACTCCTCATGGCAAAGAAAGTATCTTCAGATGAGAACCCGACAGATCCCCTCACGAAGGACTGGGTAGGGTTAAGCATCTCCAGCATGCGAGGCGCAAAATGTGTAAAGTGTAATTGACATTTGATGATGAATAAAAGTTGTGTTTATTTATGAGTAAAGTGTTGTTATCTTTTTTCAATCGTTTACTATCATTTCATTTTGCATGTTTTGACTTCCAGAATAATTATATTATGGTATATCATATTATTCAAATTCTCCACAGTCGGTTATATGTCAGAAGTAGGTATGAATCAAGACTGTCATGAGTTGGTTGTAGATGTCTAAGATATTGGACATTGCAAAGTGTTGCTACAACACTCATGAGTGCTCATAAGTTTTGAGTATTGGATTCAACCCACGTTCACTGGTATCACTTCATGGAATTTATCTCGAGTGATCATGAGACGGTAATATCATATAAGTCTTCAAACCTAGAGATATGACTTGTTTCCTATAAGTTGGTTATACATTGATTGTACGAAAATGAAATGGTCACTCGATGTTATAAAACATGCCTTTGTGTATAATTCAACAAGTAGTAAAACAAGCATATAAGTCTTGGATTAGAAGCAATATCTGGGCCCTTCGATGATTTTTTTTGACCCATGTATCGGTCCCGGTCAGAACTAAGTTGATGTGTTCAATTCAGTTCTATGTCAAACAAATCAGAAATCGAGAAACAAAATGTTGGACAATAAGTAAGACATTGTTCCATGTATTTGTCCGGCTGATATCTAGAACAGAGGATTATATGATCCCTTATCCAAAATGGCGCTTCATAGTTCAACAGAGTTTTAAGAGCTACGATTGTCGGTCGGTTCCTGAAGTCATAATTGCAACTATAGCTATTAGACTTTCCAAGTGGGAGACTGTTGGATAAGGTGTCTAAGTTCATAACTATATTTGAGATGCACTTGACCCGACCCGCATGGTCCATTTGGGTTACACATCACTCGAACAATTTATATGGATAATCTTTTGAGAATAGTATAAGTTATAAGTTACTAATATATTATAAGTTCTAATATATTAATAAGAAATCATATTATTTAATTAGTATTGATCTAGAATTAATTTAGTGATCAAAAGTATTATTACTAATTAAGTATGGACTCTTGTATTTATATAGTGTGGGCTAATGCTTATTTAGAATGGGCTAAGCTTGCATGGTAAGGCCATGGATAGTCCATGGAGCTTTAACCCATGGATCTCATGGAAATGAAAAGTCATGGATATTAGGGTTTACATGGATGTAACCCTAATCCACCACACTATATAAAGAAGTCTTTGGCACTTGACATCAACTAGATAGGTTTTGTGTGAAAACTAAAAGGGCCGATTTCAAGAAGAGTGAAACTGTTTTCTCAAGTTTCCAAGGCTTATGGTGATTTGTGACTTCCATTTGAGGCATCAACATTATTGGTGCTAGGCTCACAAACTCCAAGCAATCAACCTCTACTAAAAGGTATGTAACTCTACTAGCTTATTATGTTTTAAAAGTTCCCCATGCCATGCTAGTTAGGTTAAGAACCTTGGAAAAACAAATTTGCATGTATCATAGTAAAACATAGATCCAAGGTTTCTAGGGTTGCATGTACACCATAGGAGTGTTAGAATGCTCAAAACCCAATAGTCTATAGCATGCTTAGATCTAGTTTTAGGTTTTTTGCTTCATGTTTTGGTCCAAAGATATTGATGGTTGGGATTTGGACGTCCTACTTGGGCAAACCCTTCAGATCTAGGGTCTCAAGGGGACTCCATGGCATAAAGGTGCCAACTTTATGGCCATGGAAGTCCCATGCAACTTCTAGACCATCATTTTGGTCTTTTAAGCCCTAGTAGGTAATGCATGGGAGTAAAGATGGGATCTTTACGTGACCAATTTCTCCTTAGAGTCCATATCTATGACCTTAAGATATATCTTGAAGTTTTGATGGCTTTTGGAGTTGGATCTAAGCCATTTTGGGTTAGGGTTTGAGTTTATGCCATGGGAAGAGGTTCTTAATGGGTAAAGTTGGAAACTTTACACTTCTAGACATATTTCCTGCTTGGATCCAGAAGATAGGGCCTTGATTTGAAGAATAGGGACTTAATGCATTAAGAAAGTTAACAGAATGAAGAACTCGACGAGTTCATAAGCGGACACAATGAGTTGTTCTAGAAGTGTCCCGACTCTGTTGGAAAAAAGGAGGACTCGACGAGTCGACTGGGGATATCATGATTCTGTGAGTCAAGGAAGAAATCGACGAGTTAGATCGCGATTCCATGATTTTATGATTCTTGAGAACTCGGCGAGTTGAAGGGAAAACTCGACGAGTTGAGTCAACTCGGAGCGTTGACTTTGACTTTGACTCTGACCAAGTTGACTCATAAGGTGTTATGAGTATGAAAGGGTAATTAAGGAAATCTTTTGTGTTTAGGAGCTTGAGTTGGGTTGACATTCGGGGCCAAGGAGTTTCAGCTACTTTCTAGTATTCGAGGTGAGTTACCTTCCTGTATGAGTAGGTCGAAGTCACCAATGTCGGCCCACTAGTAGTCATTATAGTGGAGATGATTATCTTTGTGATAATTGTCTGGTATGCCACTATCTGTTATGATTTATATGCTTATTGCTATGTTATTATGTGGTAGTTTTAGGGGTGAAATAGACCCCGTAACCGGTTGGAATATACCGGTGGGTAGGTCGGACACCCAGATATGCCTGACAATATGTTTGTGATATGTTATTATATCGTAGTGGTAGGGGTGAAATAGACCTCGTAACCGGTTGAAATATACCGAAGGGTAGGTTGGGCACCCATATATGCCTGACAGGGTTGGTCGAGCACCCAGGTATGCTTGATAATGTAGGCCGGGCACCCAAATATGTCTGCCAATATGTGATTATGTGGTATTATGGGGGAAGTCACTAAGCTTTGTGCTTATGATGTTCAGTTTTGGTTTCAGTTACTTCTTCTTCAAAAGGAAAGGTGCTGGCATGATTGCAGCACATCACACCATGATTTCCACAATGAGATCTTTGGGAGTTATACTCTGATGATGTTTTGTTATTATATGTTTTGATTATTGACGTTTTGGTTTTGACATGGGATGAAACGATGAATATTTTTATACTAATGGTTTTATAATTACTTAATTAAAAATGAAATATTTGGTCTTGAATTTTGGGATGTTATAGAATTTATTTAAAAAATCTATATCCTACAAAAATCATAAAATCTAACCCCACCTTCTTGATAATCTTTTCCAAAATGGACGGCATGAATAGAATCTAAATGCACCCTCAACAAATAAAATGTTTCTTTTCAAAATGTTATCATTAATTAGTAATGATTTATTCTTAACACAATGGATCCAACTTATAAAAAAAGCGACCAGTATGTTAAAAAAACACATCCCTCGTTAAATAGAGAAAATGAATCACTGAATTGAAATTAATGCTTAGTATTATTTGCCAATACATTGTGTCTTATTTTTAATATTACATTTTTCAAAAACAAACTAATCACTGAATTAGAACTAATCATTGACTGCCAAAAAGAAACTAACTGGCCAAAATTATGTTTTCTCAATCCTGAACTGAAATTTGCTTATTATGAGATCATGCGACATGTCCATAATCATATTCAAGAAGTGTTCTTCAGACGGTCTCGGTGGAACAGGAAAAACATTTTGGTATAAATATGTACTTGCTAATATTTGTTGATGTGGTCATATTGCACTCGTGACTGTTCTATCAGGTGTTGCGGCTAATAACATGTCTGGGGGAGAACAACTCAATCTCGCTTTGAAATTCCACTCAATCTTTAAAATAACTCAGCCTACAAGACTACAATAAAGAGTGGTATTGCTCAACTACTTCATATTGCAAAAGTAATCATTTAGGACAGCTTCAATGACTAAAAGATATGTGTTGGAGGCGGTTGACCGTATGATGAAAGATATCACTGGGGTGAGGCTCCCATTTGGTGGAAAGATAATAATTACGGGAAGTGATTTCATATAAGAGTTGTCGGTCGTGAGATATGGAACACGAACACACACTGTAGATTCTAGCACATAAATGTCATCCTAAGGTCTTGGATTATCAAGTTGTGGTTAATTATAAATACAAGGACACCAACTGATCCATTGTTTAGATATATTAACTGTTTGTGCAAAAAACTAATCGTTTATAGAAACTAATTTTTGAAAAACTATTTGCACCCGTTGCTTGGCGCGGGTAAACGGCTAGGGTCTATATATGTATATATATATATATATATATATATATATATATATATATATATATATATATATATATATATATATATATAGTTTCCATATATCTAGCCACCACGATGTTGTAAAAAAGCACCACGTCGTGGTCTTCATGGATATCCCATATTCTCCAAGTAAGCTCATTGGTCAAGAATCTTCCATTGGCCAAGTCATGGTGTATTATCACCACGCCGTGGTCTTCTATGTTCAATCCTTCTTTGTCTTCTTTTGGCTTAGCTCATTCATTCTTGCTTCCTATTCCTCATTTGCTTCCTTTTTATCCCAAGCATGTCTTTGCTACTATTAAACATATTTCAAACATAATAAATACCTTGTGTCCCAAAGTAAACATAATTGTAACTAAAAGTATTAGAAATATGCACAAAATACATTACTAAATATGCACATATCAACCGCCAACAATTAAAGAGTCCAAAGTTTAGAAGGATATATGAGTTAGGATTATTACCTTGGATGAAAAGGTAACGTGTGGAATCATTATACAGATCTTATTTTGTTGATAATTTCGGGACGTAATCATCGTAAGGGGGAGATAACTATAACGTCTGTAGATTTGGACTGGTAAATTAAAATAAAATAAGCTATAAAAATGATATTTTTGTAGAAGATTATTTGGGATAAATAATCTTAGCGTAAGCTATAGTATATGTGATAAAGATTTTGTACATATATAGAACTCTGAAATCTGACTTTACATGAAGAAGTTATGTTTCTTTGAAGTTTCGCGATTAAACCTACACGGCTCTACGTATCATAAAAGTAAATTTTTGATAGCTTGCTTATTAGCCTAATTAATCCAAGAAAAAATTGTAGTAGTTGTAAAACCAACAACATGCATATAGAGAACATCCAAATCTGACTTCGTGAGAGTAAGTTATGATTTTTTAAAGTTTTTGCACAGCAGTGCGGGAATAGAAATTGAAATTCAAATTGGCTGATTGTTAGCGGAAACAATGTTAGGACATGATTTGTGGTTTATAGTTTGCTTTACATAGCTTTTGTATTTCTTGGTCTTGGACCGAAAATGCCATGAATTCAGTGGTGTATGGACCGAAATCTCTTAATGATTTCGGTTGGGCTTTAGGGTGGGCTTTTGTATTTAGGTCTAGGTATATAATGTATTAATTCAGCCATGTTCAAGGTTGGTCATTCTAATCAGTTGATTTGAGTTTAGAGAGAGATAGAGAAAACTGAGAGACATAGAGATCTTATGTATTAGACTATTGATCAATATAGTGTGCATTGAAGATTCGATATTGTGTTCTCAATTCATTATAACTGTTTTGCATTAATCATTAGATTGGGATTCTGCACCAATCTTGTGATTTGGATTGATACATTAGATCGGGTTTTACAATTGGTTTCAAAGCTAAGATTGGTATAAATCGAATTGGCAAAAGATTAAACATTTCTTGGAGTTTTTCTTGGTGTTTTCGAGTTCTTTTTGAAGAAAATTGTTGCTGTTGTTCTTCATGTTCTTCACTACATTGAAGATTTCAATCGAAATTGGTCTCAATAAATTACCAGTATCGTGTTTCTGGTGTTTCTGGACGTTTTTTGCGGCAAGTTTCAAGTTCTTGGTTAGGTTTCAATGTTCTCGGCGGCTGAACAATGTTCTCAGTAACGAAATTTATGGTTCTCGGCTTGGAAGAGTTCTTGGCCAAGAAACAGCGTTCTCAGTCAACTGTTTCCAATGAAACAGTTGATCTCGGTCAGATAGAGATCTCGGTCAACAGTCTTGACTTTTAGATTTTTGGTCAAACCTGGTAGTTTTCGGTTAAATCATATACCTTTCGGTTTATAATGGACTCATACACCACCTTTCTTTCAACAATACAAAGTGATATTGATTCAGTTATGGGGACAATAACTCGAATTCCTCGGCTACTGACTGCTGATGGATTTCCTGAATGGAAATTCCAATTTGAGAAGTATGTTAAGATGAAGGATAGAAAAGCGTGGAGAAGCTTCCTAAGAGGTCCAGTCAAGATCACAACCACTATAGATGATGAAGCTAAAACTGTGGTTGATAAGCCAATAAAGGACTACACAAATGAGGATTTCGACAAGATTGAAGATGATGAAAAAGCACTTGCTATTCATTCCATGGCTTTGTCCCCTGAAATTGCTCAAGGTTTTCAGGAGTATAAATCTGCTAAGGCTTTGTGGGAAGCCTTGATTGAGGTGTATGAAGGGAACAAGGATATGAAGCAAACCAGATAGGATTTGCTTCGTCAAATATTCAACATGTTTAATCATATTCTTGGGAAAACTCTAGAAGTCCAATTGCACCGTTTTATCGCTCTCAACACAGAAATGAGTACTGCTGGAATTGTGTTGTCTCGCTCTAAGATAAATAAGAAGTTGCTCAACTCACTTCCCAGGAATTAGGACGCGAATGTGTCTGTGGTCAAGAAGACAAAGGACCTGAGCAAAATCTCTCTTGTCGACGTGATAGCTATCATCAATTCATGTGTCACGAATGACAAGCAGAGAGAAATTAATCATGTCAATTCCTACTCAACTACAAGGTTAGGAGCATCCACTAACAATGCATTTTCAGCTATACCATTTCATCATACTCCTCCATCTTTTGGTTTACCAATGTGTAGTGAATTATGAACATTGGTTCGACAAGCGGAATTAAAGAACACACAATGAACACGGTGATTTGGGTGTTTAAGAGATGCATTCGATTATGTGTGGTGTTACACAAAAAAGGATCTAGATATAATTTTTAATAATTAACACACACACACACACTCAATGTTACATCTCACAAGCACACCTCCATAAGTGGTATGAACCCACCTTATATAGAGGTGTTTGCATATCTCTCTCTTACTCTCTATCTCATGTCACAAGGCTAATGCACCACATGTAAGTGGGTCTACAAAATTCAAACCATTTACAAAGTCATACATGGATAACTTTGAACCCAACATTCTCCCCCCTCAAAGTTAGGAATGGATGACTCACTTCAAATCTTCAAAAATCGAGCAACTACGTGATCTGAGCCTCGAGCGTGATACATGTAGAGATGAACTTCAAATCTTCAATTCTTCCATGATTCTTCAATTTGGGTTCTAGGATGTGAGACCATACGAACCGAGCATCAACGGATAATTAAGAGCCTCTCAAACTCCAAATAATCACCCTAAAGTTGAGCATGAAAGCACACCCCCAAAAATCTTCAATAAGTCCAAACCCATCATGAACCAAAATCACTTCGGAACTTCAAATCGAATCATTTCATAAGCTTCAAAAACTCAAGGTCACTTCGGTCTTCAAGTCCGCGTAACATGAAAAATTCAACTTTTGAATTTCCATATAAATTTCTCCCCCTTTTTATAATCGAAATTTGATTATAAAACCAACAAGGAAAGAGTATGTGCTTTATTCGGAATTTTTCTAGCCAAAACTCCCCCTTAACATGTGGCATAAACTTTATGCTTCAATCCGGAAAATCCAAAAAATCTTTAATTTTTAGCTTCGTTCACGGACCGTCTTTGACAAAAATTCTCAAAAATGGGTATAAATTGTCAATTTCAAAATTCTGCGGTGACCCGGTGCGCCCAAAACAGCCAAAAATGTGAAACTCTCCTCCATTTGTGAAACTGGGTAGAAAGCATTAATTCGCATTAACTGCAGGGGTCTAAAATGCATATTCTTCAATTTTTCAGCAAAATCAGTCCATTTTCGAAATTGGGTATGAACAGCTAAATGTTTGAAACTTCAGGGACTGCTTTCGAAATTTCTGCTCGAAAATTAACCCAACTTTCTAAGGTGGACATAAGATGTCAAACATTCTAAACTTTAGGTACTGATTTCGAAAAGTCTGCCCACAACTTCAAACTTTCGAAATTACCTCCTGATTTCGAAATGGGTTAAAAAGCGACAAACGTTCGAAACTTCTCGGTCTATTTTCAAAACATTTCACTATCCTTCTCCATTCGTTACCAGGTAACGAAAATTTCCAGTTTTCAACTCAAATCGTCATAACCTACGCTTTTAATCAATATCGACTCCTATAAACCCATTCTTCCCATTGTCGATTGTTGAACCCCTAGATTCGCTTTTTCATTCAAATCTTCGAAAGTAAGTATTCAAGCAACCACAATCATCAATCGCAAACCATACTTGACTATCGACATCAACGGCCAAAGTTCCCATATTAAAGTCTTCAAAATCGACTTAGACCCCCTGGACATTGATCCATATACAGACCCATCGTTTGCCAACAATCAAATCAATCCTTCGATCATCGACAGAAATTGACATCTCTATTCCAAACCTTCTCAATCTAGATATCGAGTCAAATTTTCAATTCCAAGCTACTTGATTCAACATTTAATCACAGTAGTTGAACTCGATTTCTCAATATTGACTCAATTTGAAGTTTGACTCCAAAATAGGTTTACAGTATGCGAACAAGTAACATCATGTCAATTTGAACATAATCATAAATTCGATTTCAACTCCAATCATACACAACGAACTCGACTCTAACCAATACGCTCGATTCGATTTCGATTTGAGCTTCAACAACATTCATCTTTGAAATCAAGTTCGACTCCAAGTTCATATTCCTGTTCAAAATCGTATTCAATACCAAGCGATCTTGAATCAAGTTTAGATTCCAACTCAACACAAATTGAGTTTTTTGATTCAATCATTGTGATGAATGGATACGATATGTAAATTCTTTGACGGAAATAAGATGTAATCGTATAATCAATTTGAACACTGTGAATGGATTACGAACAGTAATAATCAAGTGGAATTGGGCTTAATAATTGGACTTAAGTTTTGACTTAACGAACACTGATCATGTTTTGGGCTATAACAAATCATGACCAATATACAATTTTTGAATTGGGCTCAACATTTGAATTTATGAACTCTTATATTTTGAAGTTTAAAAAAATACGAGTTGATTTTGGTTTTGATCTAAACAAAAATTAATTGGATCAACAATGGGATTGAAACGGATTAGATCTAATGAGACAAATCAATCAAAAATGAAAAACGTAAAACACGAATCAACGAGATTAAGAGAGATCATAGAGTGGGACTCACCATAAATGCTCCAATTGTGACAAATTTTGCAAAACCAAGAATCGTTTCATCAAAAAATCGTGTTGATCTTCGAAGACCCGCTCTAATACCAAATGTAGTGAATTATGAACATTGCTTTGGCATACGGAATTAAAGAACACACAATGAACACGATGATTTGGGTGTTTAAGAGATGCGTTTGATTATGTATGGTGTCACACAAAAAAGGAACTAGATCTAAATCTACATAATTAACACACGCACACGCTCAATATTACATCTCTCAAGCACACCTCCATAAGTGGTATCAACCCACCTTATATAGACGTGTTTAAATGTCTCTCTCTCACTCTCTATCTCATGTCATAAGGCTAATGCACCACATGCAAGTGGGTCTACAAAAGGCAAACCATTTACAAAGTCATACATGGATAACTTTGCACCCAACAAAATGACATCTCCCAACTCCTCTGCGTCCAGTTCCACCACTAAATCCAACTCGCAGACTCCAACCGCTGCCAAAGGAGCTGAAGAAAACATGGTTATGATGGCTAGATTCATGAACTGCTACAATGCCTTTGTTGCTGGTGAATTAGTTCTTCCAGTTATGATTTGAGAACTCGATCAAATTCACCCTGAGGATGTTGAAGAGATGAACATATCATGGAAAATTGCTATGGCGGTGTTAGGGTGAAGAAGTTCACTTAGTGAACTGGAATGAATAACTAGGGAATGAATGTGGATAAGAAAGTGGGCTTCAACAAGAGAAAGTTGTGGTGTTACAACTATCACAAGGCAGGTCATTTTGCTCGTGAGTGCACCAAGCCAAGAGTTGAGAATAATGTTAAGAGGACTTTGGTTCCAGCTAGAAACAACAAAGAAGCGCCTCTAAATAATGAGAATGATATGGTGGAACAACAGTTTTCGTGGGAAGATCAGATGCAGGCCCTCAGTCTTAATGAAGATGGATGAGCTAATCTTGCCCATATTGAAGATAGCGAGGATGTAGATTTGGCTGAGGAGAAGATGATGGAGCTGCAGCTCGCTTTCATGGTCTCCACCACTCCTACCACCAAAGAGGTTAGTGAAGTTTCATGCTCTAAATCTTGCATAGATAGAGTTAAATATCATGAGTAAAATGAGTTATTAGTTAGAGAAGTTTTCGATACTAAAAATGAAATCTATGAAATTAAGAAAATAGACAAGCCCCTTAAAGAAAAACTAGATGGTCAAAATAAAGATTTAATTAGGATTAGGGAGGAATATAGCACCAAATGTGTTCACCATCGTCATGCTAAAGAGGAAATAGCCAAATTAACTGCCAAACTTGATGCATTAAAAGCTAAATTTAAAGATGTTGAATCTAACTTTAAGAAATTTGATGTGTCAAGTGAGATAGTTGAATCTATGTTAGAAAAACAATTGAAATGGAAAGATAATAGAAAAATGGCTTAGGGTATCATAGTGTTCCACCTCCTTTTAATGATAATTATATTTCTACCTCTGAGATTATAGAAATAGAAAAAATTGCTCAATATGGCTAGCACCCTGCATCAAATTCAGTTAAGACTGAACAATTTGGCCCCTCCATAAGTGTTGAGGTGAACGATACTGTCGTCTCTACCTCATGTGCAGATCAAGTATTAGTGGAAGATTAGGACAAGGAGGACATTAATAATGCTAGTTCTGTTGAAAACCTTTCAAAGACTAACTTTTCTTTTTCTTCTGTCTCACATAATTGTGTGAACAGAGATATTAAAAATTTTGTTTTAGATTCTTTTCAAAATTGTGGTGATGTTGCTTTTGATTCAAATTCAAATAGTCTTGTTCTTGAAAAATTTAAGCCACATAACGTTATGAAAGAATCTGATAAATGTAAGTATGCATGTGGAAATTCATTGAAACAAGACTCTTTTGGACTAGGACCAAGCTCAAATAACACTTTCTTAAAAAGACAGACTTGTTTTAACTGTGGGACTCCAGGTCACATTGCTAGAAACTGTCCACATCATTCTTATGCTCCTTTCTCTGAATTCGGATGGACGAACATGCCAAGGGGGAGATCTTCCAAAAAATCCTTCGAGCTTACGTTCCCATAATAACAATTGGAATGATGACAAGGCTAAGAATCAGGCCTTTAAGGATAAAATGAAAATTGACTCAAGAGATGGCTCAACCAAGCCAAATCAGGTGAGGTCAAAGTCATCTCAAGGGTCTTCTCCTAGCTCACACTTACAATACCATCCTAAATCGAAAGGTAGTACCATTCCAAAGGTAAGTGAAAAAGGTCCCATTCGGTTCAACAAGAAAGTACACAAACCAAATTATCAATGGGTACCCAAAGTCCTTTCTTCTAAATCATCAATTGGTCCAAAAAGGTCTTCAGATTCTTTGAAATCATTATTTGATAAACAAGATATTGTATGGGAAAGAGTATCCCAAGTTGATAGTAATGGTCAACTTAGTTTCAAAATGGACTAGGTTCCCAAAACTAATTAATCCCGCAACTTGTGCAAGAACAGCTATGGAGGAATATCATCTGACCTTGGTATGTTGATAGTGGTTGCTCCAGGCACATGACATGAGATATGTTTATGTGTTATTATTTGTTGGTGGGCGAGGCCCTGTGACAGCGCAAGGCCTAAGTGAAACAGATCTGTATCCAAGTGGGGCTCGAAGCCAGGCGGGGCTTGGAGCGGCGAGGTCATTGTATCGGGCGAGGCCCGAGGTAGGGGCGAGGCCCGGGATAGCGGGCGCAGCCCAGTATGTGCAGTATGTGGTTATGCATGGTATGTGGTAGGGTGGGGAACTCACTAAGCTTCGTGCTTACGGTTTTCAGTTTTGGTTTCAGGTACTTCCGGTAGCGGAGGGAAGAGCTCGAGGTGATCGCATGGCACACGCCATAGATTAGACAGCCTGGGAATGTTTTACTCTGATAACGAACATGTGTTTTTGAAATTCATACTCTATTTATGTTTGGATTGATGATTTTGCTTTAAGTAATGTTTTATTAAAAGAAAATTTTTAGTCTTAAATTTTGGGACGTTACAAGTTGGTATCAAAGCCTTGGTTTGAGGGATTCGGGCATGCTCTCGGGTGTGCCTGAACTCAAACTAAGGAGTCGGATAAAAAGTTTTCAAAAATGAGAAGACAGTTTTGTAAAAAGGAAGTTTTTAGAATGAAATAGTTTTAGAAAAGCAAAAGAATTCAGAAAGAAAAGAACTTTGAAAAAAGAAAAGGGGTGTGGTACATGCAATCAGCCGAGCTCAAGTAAGTATCCCAAAATACCCATACAAATTTATGTTATGATTATCAGTTAATAGAATAGCATGCTTTGATTAGGACTAAGGATCTAGGGATGATGCCTTATGTGCCTGTTATTTGTGCTTTTGAGCTTCATGATAGTGCTGATTAGACAGTAGCCGGATAGCCTGTATAGGTTATGCCTGAGTTCATGAGTTGGTGTGAGTCTATGAGTTTGTGTTGCATGCTAGTTCAAATTCTTGCTATGTGGATATGATTGCTTGAGTATGTTATGGTTAGATTTTCCCTTGTCTGAATGCTGCTTGCTTTGTGCATTGTGGGATTCTGAGTGATGGGAGTTAGCCACTAGGTGGATACGACACATCATATGTGATCAGGGTTGAATAATCTCAGAGTGCTGGATTTGGTCCTATTGTGCAGCTCTTGTTTGAGTCTAACCATTGTAAGGACGAGTCTTTTACTTGAAGGATTATCTGATCCTCGTCACATGTGATGGTATCCAGGTGATGGCTAATTGGCATCACAAGGAGACCTTCAGCAGCTGAGGACTAGTTTGAGTTGAGTCAGAGGTTTCCCTAGGGTAAGCCTAGGATGAGATAGTGCTGGGAGCAGTAGTAGTGGATAAGGGACCTGGTGGAGTCGAAGCAATTCCTGAGGAAAGTATGGATAGATGTGGAAGGTAGTATGGGCCCGTACTACTGAAACCAGAGGATCCATAATCGATTCGGGAAAGGCTGAGACAAGATCGGGAACCTGGTAGGGTGTGTGTTTGGTCTCGCAGCAGTGATAAGTATTCTGATAAAGGATGTATTATATTTTCTTTAGTATGGTGACGTTGGGAGAGAGACCAACAGGCGGATCAGGCGCCAGAGAGGGATCAGGCTCGAGTTCAGGGACCGAGCAGCTCGAGGAGCGAATGAGGGAGGTGATATCCGCCGAGGTTACACGCAGTATTCTAGATCAGACTCCTGTCATCTTTAACACGGTCAAGGAGGGTATATTGGAGATTTTGGATGAGAGGCTGGGAGCCTTCCGTACCGAGATGATGGCTTTGATGGGAGCGCATACCTTGACATTTTGAGAGTTCAGGGCTTGCGGGGCATTAAATTATCATGGGGCTAGGGACCCCATCACTAGCAGCAGATGGTTGGCTGATGTTGCCAACACGTTTCGTACGAGCCGATGTCCTGAGGAGGACAAGGTCAGACTCGCTTCCTGTCTTCTGAAGGACAGAGCGAGGGATTGGTAGGAGGAGATTGGTCATGCTCTAGGGGATGATGCCGCGTTGGACGCGATGACTTGGAGCGATTTCTCGGCCAGGTTCAGGGCGGAGTTTTTGCCAATTATTGAGGTGCAGCAGTTGGCACGAGAGTTTCAGGATTTGACGCAGACCACTGAGACTATGGTGGAGATCACCGCCAAGTTCAGGGAGAGGGCTCTTCTTGTACCGTAGTATGTCGTGGATGAGGAGATGAAGAAGGCCCGATATCACGAGATGTTGAGGGCGGACATCAGGGAGTTCGTGAGCAGGTCCGGCTGTAAGACGCTGGAAGATATGATTTCTCAGGCCAGAGAGAGGGAAATTGATTTGGAGCGGATTCGGAAGAGGAAGACGGATGAGGTTCAGGTAGCCGCAAGTTCGGGAAAAATGCCCAAGGGATCGGATTCGAGATCGAGGGATTTTCAGGACCGCAGCCGATGCAGGATGTGTGGCAGAGCGCACGGGGGCACGTGCAGGAGTGGTAGCAGTGGTGAGTCTGGTTGCTTCAAGTGCGGTCGGACTGGTCATTTTAGCAGGGATTGTACTGTTACCACCACTCAGGGATCCGACTTGATATGTTTTCACTGCAATCAGCGGGGCCACAAGAAGGCCTAGTGCCCTAGTTTGTTTTTGGCAGGGCGGGTGATGGCACCTGCCCCTTCAACTTTGAGGATCACAGACGGTCGTCAGGGCCGTGCAGAGGCGCCTGCGGTAGGAGGCAGGGCTTTTCAGATGACTACCTTGGAGGCGCGAGCAGCATCGGACGTTGCAGTTATGCGATTTCCGTTTTCAGTTCTTTTAGTTGTGCATGATTATATGGTTATGGTTCTGCATCATTATCGGTATAAGTATTTTATTTTTGTGCGGCTTGCTTGTGATTGAGTTATATGCCATCTGCATACCTTGGATATTTGAATGGTAGTTAAGGGATGTGCTCTATTGGGGAAGCATGCTTAGGATGCAGTGACTGTAGCATGCCTGGGAGGGACTTGGTATGTCTCGCTAATTCGGAGCCATATGATTTTAGAATTGGATTGGTTAGATCCCTAGCTATGGTGAGCTTGGGGTTTCTCAGCAGGTTGATTCTAGAATGGTAGCAAGGATTGGGATTTCTTTTCGAGCATTGAGCAGCAAGGGTTAAGCAGGAATGAAGTGGGGGAGAATCCTCTGAGCGGGCAAAGGTAAGAGCATGCAGATCCAGGATGAGTGCGCGACCTCCGAGAAGGAAATAGAAGTGGTACAACATTGATGGATTGAGAAGTTCAGGGTTGGGAGCTTGAGAAACTTCCCCCTCAGCCAGTGCGTGTACTGGTGATGGTTAGTATGTGGTTGGGAATTCAGGATGGGGGATTACTTGTAGGGATCGAGTGAGTCAGAAGGAAGATCTTGAGAACTGATAGCATGGGGTGATTTCGCACTAGCAGTCAGAAGTGGAAAGTGTTGTAAGACTACGGGGCAGGTGTAGCATTCACTAGCAGTTAGTAGTGGAAAGTGTTGTAAGACTACGGGGAAACCGTAGCATTCACTAGCAGTCAGTAGTGGAAAGTGTTGTAAGACTACGGGGCAGCCGTACCATTCACTAGCAGACGGTGATAGAAGGTGATGTAAGACTGCAGCTAAGTCGTATCATTCCATAGTAGCTTCGTTGGCGGAGTTGGGGCGAGGCCCTTGTCTCCTAGTGATCAGATAGGGATCAGGAATGGGTAGTGGATGAGAATGATGGGGAGTTTGCCTGTATAGCCCTAGAGAGGTGAGACCTTGGGAGAGGCCACTCCAAGATATAGTTAGGGTGAGACCCGTGGGCAAGGCCCGTATATGATGAGCAGTATAGGTGAGACCTGAGAGCAGGGTTGATCAGTAGTGTGGGTGGGTGAGACCCTTGGGCGAGGCCCATGAGTTTTAGCAGCACAAGTGGGACCTGGAAGGGACCTTAGTGTCGAGATAGGGGATCGGGGATCCCAGGATTGTAGTGCCTGAATGGCAGAATAGATTGAGCAGTTATAGGTGGTCGAAGTTTCTTCGAAGTCGCTGGGAGCGAGTAGGAGTTGTCTTGGGTCTAGTTACCGGTGGGAGCTGGTAACCAAGATATTGATAGGTTGGTAGGGACCAGGGTGGTCTCCGTTCATCCGGGAGTCAGATGAGGAATGGCAGAATTTTTAGTCAGTAGCAGTGCGAGTATGCAGCGTATGGAGGAATTCAGTTAGTTGATCGTGGGGTGCTTGACACCAAATTATAGTAGAAAGAAATGCCCAGTGGATACTGGCGATAATGACTCGTACTGGAAGTAGCGGGAGTAATAGATTTGGTGAACATAGGATCTTCACAGTGGCAGAGGAAGTAGTTGGTTATGGAAGGTTGCCCTGGAAAGGGCAGAAATCGCACAAGGAAAGAGGGGGTGAACCCTTATGGATTCAGTTGCAGTACTCGGAGAGTACCAGAATTTCGGTTAAGTAAGTTGTGTTTCCAGGATGTTCCGGGTCAGGGTTGACCCGAGATTTTCATTCGCAAGGATTGATGTTAGTCAGAATGACCGGGTGGAAGGCCAGCGAAGGTAAGCAGCTGGCGTTGGGGTAATTAGTAGGGTATTGGGCGCAGATCGCAGGCGGTGGGCCATAGCAAACTTCAAGGACGAAGTTTAGTTTAAGTGGGGGAGAGTTGTAACACCCAAAGTCTGGAAGGCCACGAAAGGAAAGAAAACCCTAATTTTAAGGGACGACTCGGCGAGTCCAAGGAGTAAATCGGTGAGTCCAAGCGGGATCCGGGTCGAGGAGTAAGTGACCGACTCAGCAAGTCGGCCAATGAGACTCAGCGAGTCTGGTCTGTGCGAGGAAAACCCTAAATTCGGGACTTGGAGCCTATTTAAGTGCCTCATTCTCTTCCCTAGTGTTCCTTTACTGCCTCTCTAACCTAGAACACCAAACCCTATCCGCCATATCCATTGATTGAGCCAATTGTTGCCTTGAAGAGTGCATTAAAGCTTGGAGAAGGAAGAAGGATCTTGGAGGTGCAAGAAGGGGCTATAGATCTGGGATTGGGAAGATATTTCTGAACATTTGGAGGTAATAAGCTAGTTCTTGGACTCTTTTGCACCTAGATCTATGTGTGAGTTTTGGGGCTTTTTTGCCATGATGGTATCCATTTGAGTTAGAAGCCAGATCTGAAGTTGCTACTTCGGATCTAAGCATATTATGGTCTTGAGAAGCATAAAGTATCTGCCTTTGAGTTGATTATGGAGCCTCTTTGCCTTAAACCCTAGTTTATGGTGTATTTTGCCTAGATCTCCTTCTCTACACGTAAAGTTTGCAACTTTACGTGAGGAATAGGCTTGGGAAGGGTAGATCTACAGTTTGGAGTCCATGCATGACTCAAAAGTCCTCTGCATGTATGAAGGTCTAAATGGACTCGGCGAGTCCTTGGAGTGGACTCGGCAAGTAGCATGAAGATTTGGAGGAACTCGACGAGTGGGATGAACAGCTCGTCGAGTCAGATAAAGTTGGGCAGGAACTCGGCGAGTTGGAAGAACAACTCGGCGAGTCTGTTAAAGGTTGTCTTGGACTCGGCGAGTCTGTTCTTGGACTCGGCGAGTCAGGTCACGAAACCCCAAACCCTTCGAGTTGAGACTCGAATCAGTGAGTCGAGTGGAGACTCGGTGAGTTGGACAGGTCAGGACTCGGAAATCGGTAGACTCGGCGAGTCGAGTCGCGAATGGAAGGACTCTGAACATATGAACTCGGCGAGTCAGTAGGGTGACTCAGTGAGTAGGGTTGATCTGGAACGTTGACTTTGACCAGGACTTTGACTTTGACCAGAGTTGACTTGGTTGTCTTTCGGGGGTTAGTTAGACTTAGTGTTGCATTGATATTGGTAGCTCAAGGAGTGAGTGGAACAGGAGTTCAGAGAGTTGCAGGGCAGCAGCTAGTGGGATCATCAGCAAGTTCAGCCAGTGCATGTGAGTTTCCCTTTGTGTGAATGGGTCTAAGGCCACAATGTCGGCCCATGTAGTTACGAGTAGAAGACCCGGGGGTTAGCCCTAGGCACTGTATGCTAGTATGATAATCAGGACAAGGTCCAGTGGTAGTGGGCGGGTGCCCAAGGAATGGTTTATGTGATAGTTTATACTTGTTGTCTGTGTGATGCTTGTATGTGCCTGGTAGGGAGGTGAGTGTGGGCGAGGTCCCGTAACTCACTAATAGCAGAGCGTGGATGGTGTTCCACATTTCGTTAGCAGCAGATCATGGGCGAGGCCCGAGTTAGGAAAAGAGTGAGTATGGGCTGGGCCCGTATCTCACAATCAGTAGGAGCATGGACGGGGTTCCATGACTCATCAGTAGTAGGGCAAGGGCGAGGCCCAGGATAGGCGAGGCCTTAGGACAGGATCGGTCGTATGTGTGTTAGCTTATGTGTTGTGATATGTTTATGTGTTATTATTTGTTGGCGGGCGAGGCCCTGTGACAGGCAAGGCCTAAGTGAAACATATTTGTATCTTAGCGGGGCTCGAAGCCAGGTGGGGCCTGGAGCGGCGAGGCCGTTGTATTGGGCGAGGCCTGAGGTAGGGGGCGAGGCCCAAGATAGCGGGCATGGCCCAGTATGTGCAGTATGTGGTTATGCATGGTATGTGGTAGGGTGGGGAACTTACTAAGCTTCGTGCTTACGGTTTTTAGTTTTGGTTTCAGGTACTTCCGATAGCGGAGGGAAGAGCTCGGGGTGATCGCAAGGCACACACCATAGATTAGATAGCCTGGGAATGTTTTACTTTGATAACGAACATGTGTTTTGGAAATTAATACTCTGTTTATGTTTGGATTGATGATTTTGCTTTAAGTAATGTTTTATTAAAAGAAAATTTTTAGTCTTAAATATTGCGACGTTACAGAGGAGAAAAGGGAAAGATCACTGAAATGAGGACCGCTACAAATGATGTGTTGAATTTTCAAAGTGTCAACTTCGTTCCTGAATTTAAACATAGTTTGTTGAGTATCTCTCAAATATTTGATAGAGACTTCTCAACTCATTTCACCAAGAAGGAGTGCTTAATTCTAAAGAACGGTATCATCATACCAAAAGAATGGATATTGGTAAGGTCAGAACATCAAAACAACTCCTCTATCATTGACATGAATCATAAGATCCTCGAGAACATTACTTGCCTGTGTCTCAAAGACTTATGAACAGAATGCTATACTTTGGTATCGTCACCTCGGCTACACAAATGCAAAGAATCTAAATCGTCTTGCCAAAAATGATCTTGTTCGATGGTTGCCTATTAAAGATTTTGTTACCTTTGAGAAGTGTGTGGCATGTACATAGGGAAAGCATCATCGAAAACCACAAAAGCCAAAATTGGTCAACTCAATCGACACACTTCTTCAATTGCTTCATATGGATCTCTTTGGACCAATTCTGTGATGAGAAAGGGTTGTAATGTCAACACAGTGCTACTCATATACCACAACAAAACAGTGCAATGTCAATACAGTGCTACTTGTACACCACAACAAAACGGTATTGCTAAGAGATGGAATAGAACACTAATTGATGCTGCTAGAACAATGCTGTGTGACTCAAAATTACCGGTGTTCTTCTGGGCTGAAGCTATCAATACGACATGTTATGTTTAGAACTAGATCCTAATCAACAAGCATCACATGAAGACTCCATATGAATGCCACTATGGTCACACACCAACTGTTGCTCATTTCCGCACTTTTGGATGCCTATGCACTCTTCTTCATCTCGAAGTCACTCCACAGTTCAATTCAAAGGCTAATGACTGCTACTTCGTCGGGTATGCTGGATGCACTGCTTATCAGGTCTACAATAAAGCTACCAAGAAGATCATGGAGTCCTTTGATGTCTACGGGCTAGAAGAAAATGAGACAGATGTTGGAGTCGGCCCTTATTGGTTATTTGATTATGCTGAATTGTTTAAACCATTTTATGTGTTTTCTGAAAATGTTTCAGGTTCCCATCCAAATTCATGTGGATCATGTAGGGTTAAAGAAGAAGAAGTGATCATTGCCGAACCAATCAAACCATTGATACTGCAGGATGAATCTACAAGCTTGAATGGTGGCACTCTGGAACCCAACCAACAGATGATATACACCTGCTGAATCTTCAAAAGGGGCTGACGGTTCATCCGTTTGGAAGAAAATGTCACCTCTATTGAAAATGTCACCTCTGACTCTACAGAAACTTTTGATTCTACTTTTATGGATTTTCTCTTTCCTGAGAGAATTCCTGATGAGTATGTGGCGAGTACTTCGTATGACTTCTGATCATCAGATATAAGTGATTCAGCCACAGGCAAGGTAGAGAACATCACGAATCTTCCAGTCTCTTCACAAGCGGTGGATCATGAGATTTCTTCAAGAGTTCAGCGAGATCATCCCACAAAAAATGTTATAGGTTCCCTGGAAGATGGAGTCAAAACCAGAAGCCAGAGCGGATATGTTAATGGATGTCTATATCCGTGCTACATATCCCAAATCGAGCCAAAGAACGTTGAGATGGATCTTAATGAACCAAGTTGGGTGGATGCAATGCATGAAGAGTTGAATCAATTTAAGAAGCTGAGGTTTGGCAACTGGTAGAACTTCCTGAAGGAAAGAAGTCTCTCAACATAAGATGGGCTTTTCGAAATAAGCAAGATGATAGCGGGGTGATTTTACGAAACAAGGCTTGTTTGGTTGTTCGTGGTTTTAGGCAAATAGAAGGTCTTGATTACATAGAGGTATATGTTCCCATGGCTCGACTGGAAGCAATTTGTATCTTCTTAGCATACGCCTCCTACATGGGCTTCATTGTATATCATATGGATGTCAAAATGACTTTCTTGTACGGAGAAGTAAAAGAGGAAATCTACATTGATCAACCTTCAGGTTTTGTCAACTCAAAATTTCCAAATCTTGTGTATAAGCTGGACAAGGAACTTTACGGTCTTCATTAAGCACCTTGAGCTTGGTACGCCACTTTGACCGAACATCTATTAAATCATGGGTACACAAGAGGCATGATTGATCAGATGTTGTTCATCAAATGAGTGGATAAATACCTTATTTTTGTTCAAATCTATGTGGATGATATCATTTTTGGGTCAACAAATGATGAACTATGCAAGGATTTTGAAAAGGTCATGAAGATGAGGTTTAAGATGAGTTCTTTAGGCGAAATGACGATGTTTCTAGGATTGCAAGTGCGTCGGGATTCTTCGAGTATTCTACTGCATCAAGGCAAATATGTTGATGATATTTTGGAGAGATTTGGGTTTACGGATGCTAAAACTGCTTTGACTCCCATGGCTGAACGACCATTGCTGACATCAGATCTGGATGGAGAATCAATTGATCAAACTTTATATCGATCCATGATTGGCTCTCTGATATATATCTGACCTTTAGCTGTCCAGATATACTCTTTGCAGTCTGTCAATGCGCGCGCCATCAGGCTAATCCTAAACTTTCTGATGTAATTGTTGTCATACAAATTTTTAAGCACCTTAAAGGGAGACCTAAATTGGGTCTCTGGTATCCTAAAAATCGTGAATTTGATATTTATGATTTTGCTGACAGCAACTATGGAGGTTGTTACATTGACAAGAAATCTACAAGTGTTGGATATCAATTCTTGGGAGACAAGCTGATCTTGTGGAAGTGCAAGAAACAACAAACTGTGTCTGCTTCTACAGCTGAGGCTGAATACGTTGCTGCCTCTGCTTGCTGTTCTCAGGTCATCTTGATGCAAATTCAACATCAAGATTATTGTTTGAATTTTCTTGGCACTCCTATCTTCTGTGATAATGATGTTGCTATTCAAATTGTTAAAAATCTAGTTAAGGATTCTAAAACCAAGCACATAGATATTAAAGTTCATTTTATACGAGACTGTTTTGAGCGTAAACTTGTTCATTTGGAACAAATCCACAATGATAATAATGTGGCCGATTTATTTACAAAACCTTTTGAAAAAGCTGGTTTTGATATGCTTGTGAGTTTTCTCAAAATGATTCGTTTTGAAGAATAAAAGTTTTTTGTTTTGTACATTTTGTATTTTATTTTTGTTTTTGTTAAATTTGTTCATATTTTTTTTCCTTTATGCACAAATTTAGGGGATAATTAAAATTAAAAAAAATCATAATATTCAAAAATCCAAAAAAATGTGTTTATTTATGTTTTTATTTCTTTTTCAGAAAAATCAAAAATCCAAAAATATTTTATTGTTTTTGAGCGTTTTTTTTATTTTATTTTTATTCTTAGTTGTTTTATTGTGGGCTAAGTTTATTTTTTAATTTTATTTTTATCTCCAAATTTCATTTGTCTTAAAATGCAAATTCAAAAGAAGAAGAGACTCAAGGAGACCGTGTCGGCATTTTCTGAGCAAGAAGAAGAAACCGGGAAAGGAATTGACGGTCATTACACTTCACACTACTTTCACAAGGAATTGAAGGCATGAAATTGTATAAACTATCAGTTAGACAATATCTCTCTAAGAACTATCGTATTCAAGGAAATGAAGACATGAAGCTGTATAAACTGTCAGTTAGGCAGTATCTTTCTAAGAACTGTCGTATTTAAGAAATTGAACGTATTGTCAAAATTGGTCTTGTCAGTTATCTTTACCTAAGAACTATCATGGTACTAGGGCGATTCACCCAACCTGGAGATATATATCGTTGAAGATCCCGCCTAGGGTCTTGACATTCTTTTTGTCATGCAAAACTGTAGAGACTTAAATGTATTCTCGGAAACATTCTTTGCAGGTAAGGAATTAACGGTATTGGCACCAGGGTGATGCACCTCGCAAGGCTCGATTATCGCTGAATATCCCGCCAAGGGCCTTGACCTCATGTCATGCTAAACTATGAAAATTTGTCTTTGGATACATTTGTCATATGAATGGTTTTGTGAGTTATTCTTCATTAACTCTCACCGACACTAGAATGGTACACTTCGCTGAGATTCAAAAACCATTAAACGTCTCGCCAAGGGCCAAGTTAACTTGTTAACTTGAAAAACTATATTGAGATCTTTGATCGATGATATGCAGGGGATAACATCAAAAATAGCCACAAGTAGTTCTCCGGTACTCAACAAATCGTAGTGTGTTCCTCTGTGTTTACACAGATATTGCGAGTAGTCTCCATCTGAGCCATGGCTGGGTCTTTGAACAACTATGGTGAGAAGGGTCTTTATTAATATATGATTCACAAAGACATTTAGTCATGGTTACTTTCATCTGGGATCGATAAAGAATATTAATTCGAAGGAACTAGAAGTGAAGATTATTTTTCAACACTCAATCTTTGAACCCCGGAAGCAAGGTGAAGTTGTATTTGAAGTTATGTGAAGAATTGCATTGAAGCCTCCTCGGTCAATTTGTTGTTATCTATGAACCTGCTGAAGTGATCCAAAAGAATCAGTCTCTCTGTAATTTTATCTGAAGTATTTCAAATCTGAAAGTGCTGATTTTCAAGAACTTATATAAGAAGCCTCTATACCAATTGTGCGTTCAAAGTCAAATCTTAAAGGAAGCCCAACTATTCAATATGAAGTCATTCATGTAGAAATTTACATGTTCATCTTGAAGTCATAAAGAAATCAAAGATTAAAGGTGAAAGTCAAGAACAAAGAGAAGATTGAAAAGAAAAGAAAGTTATAAACCAAGGGGAAGATTGTTAGGACATGATTTGTATACTTTGCTTTACATAGCTTTTGTAGTTCTTGGTTTAGGACCAAAAACACCATGAATTCGGTGGTGTATGGACCGAAATCTCTTAATGATTTCGGTTGGGCTTTGGGCTAGGCTTGTGTATTTCGGTCTGGGTATATAATGTATTGATTCAGCTGGCTTCAAGGCTAGTCATTCTAATCACCTGATTTCGAGTTTAGAGAGATACAGAGAGAACCGAGAGACATAGAGATCTTATGTACTAGACTATGATCAATATAGTGTGCTTTGAAGATTCGATATTGTGTTCTTAATTCATAATAATTGTTTTGCATTAATCATTAGATTGGGATTCCGCACCAATCTTGTGATTTGGATTGATAAATTAGATCAGGTTTTACAAACAACCTAACTGAGAATTGAAGATCTCGTAAAAATATGAACTTGTCGATATACAGACAGTTGAGAACAGAGTTCGTATGAAGAAGTTATGAAATTCGCATGGACTTTATTAGTCTAAACAAGTCCAAATATGAATTTTTGTTAGAAAAAAAGTTAGATATTGAGACCTTATTGAAAGTTGTAGTGCTCGTCGTCAGGATTCTAGGGATATAAAGAATTTCGAATCTCTGTAAGTTAAGTTACACTCTTTTATTTCAAGTGTAACTTATATTTATGTTCATAGTTGTTATTATGGACCTATAAATAAGATTTACCAGTGATTCTCAAATCATTATACTGATTGATCTATGTACGGGGATAATGTCTACAATGGATTTAATGAGGTGTTTAAAGTGGGATTTCCAAATAGTATACTTTGTATACCAAACGAATCCTACCTACGATATGATCCTAATTGGTGATTCCTTAATTGATAGATCTTGATATAGACACTGAGATTGTTGAGGAATATAGATTATCATTAATCATACGGAATGTAAGATTAAGACTTAGTAATAATCTAACCAAGGTCACGTCAAGGGAAATGTCAAAGTGTTAAGGCGAAACACTGCTCAAATTTTGAGGCATCCAGTTTTAACAGGTGAGTGCATAGTTACTTTTAGGTTACATATAGATATGAAGTATCTATTAAATTATGTGTGTGCTTACTATTTGTTTACTTGATATTTATGCTATAATATGATATGATTTTATTTATATAAATTACTTTATCATATTCACATTGGGTAATTGAAGGGTTTTGGGAAAGATAAAATATGGATTAGGTAGTAAAGGGTTTTTGGTAACACTAGCAGAATATATGTGATAACCACTGCCTCTTTTAGGTAGTCCGATAGAACACTAGCAAGCTCGCCACTTGTACGTGTTTATGATCAAACTTTTCAGGGAAAAGGAAAGTTGCTCATTTGGTACTCTATCCTCTAGGGTTGCCTTTTTGACACATATTGCTATGAATTCCCCGAAGCGGTATTGTTTACTGACAAAGATCCTTTACGGTAGGTCTCTTGAGATTACCATTAGGGATTAGAGAGTTAGAATAACAAAAATGGGTAATCGAGATTATTTGTTTATTATGAAAAATATATAATTACAACATTTTGGGTTGAAAACCCTATGTGTTCACCAAGCTCCCAAGCCTGACCCACCCAGTTTTTTTTGTTTAATAGGTAGCAACACGAAGACACAATCCACTGAGAGATTAGAGGAGTTTAGGTTATTAGTACAATAAGTTATTGTAAGGCTTGTAATGATTATGTTTATGCATATGCTTTGTCTCTCTTATGACATCCCAATTTTAATAATCAATGAAAAACATTTTCTTCGGAAATACTTTTTATAGGAAAAATTTCACATTTAGAAAGATCACTTTGATTTAAAATAAACATAAATAACATAGGTCTTTTTGGAGCGCCAAATTTGAGATGTCACATTAGTTCCACCTGGTGATATATATATATATATATATATATATATATATATATATATATATATATATATATATATATATATATATATATATATATATATATATGAACTCAAGTTCCTTTGAGAATCAAAAGATTTGTGAGAACTTGAGAAGTCTTAATCCACACATCATCTTTCAGCACTAGAACCACAAATATTAAAGAAATGCAGTGTCTACGCCATATCCACGCTAAGTAAAAAATTTGAATTTTTTTATTTTTTTGAAAAACATTTATATACAGGTATTACTGATGCGTGCATGAATGTATGCATCCGCAGTCCGTTTGACAACTAATGTATACATGCATATCTGTGTCCACAATCCATATGTCTTTTAATGCATACATGCGTAGTTGCGTCCGCAATCCATATGACTGTTGATATATATATATATATATATATATATATATATATATATATATATATATATATATATATATATATATATATATATATATATATATATATATATATATATATATATATATATGCTGTAAATTATTGTGAATGACACCAATAATTGGTGAATTGGTAAAAGATATCATGTCATACTACTTATATTACGTATGATAGGTAGTTTTGTTGTATATATATAACATGCTCTTGTAAGAATAAGACGCAACAATTTCACAAAAGATAAAATATCTGGTATATTTCTAAATCTTCTTCTCCATCAAGTTTCTTTATGTATGTTATTTTACTTTATTTTTTTTTTAACGTATCTTAATCATGTCGAATTTATAACACGTTATCAGCACGAAAGCTCTTATCAAGGTTATTAAACAAGTGGAAATCACATCTATCTTAATCAATGTATGTATTACTTAGTAAAAACAATATTAATTATAAAAACCTCCATCATATTAAAATAACAATAATACTAATGAATTAATAAAATTATACATTATGGACATTGTGAACTACTAACAATTTTTTTTATTTCTTATACTAACATTTCTTTATGTATTCTAATTTTTATGCATACTAACATTTACATTATGCAACTAATTTTTATTTATGCAAACTAACATTTACATTATGCAACTAACATTTACATTATGCAACTAACTTTTATTTATGCATACTAACATTTAAATTATATTTATTTATACATGTCAATGTTTATTTATATTTTAAATACTCTTCTTAATTTTATTTAAACATTTACTAATATTTATTTATGTTTCTAATTATTAAAATTATACCAAGTAAGGTTATGTATTGGTTATAAGTGTTATTAGATGATTTATAGAATACATATACACACAACATATATATATATATATATATATATATATATATATATATATATATATATATATATATATATATATATATATGTAACGGTTATAAACAGCAAAAACAACGGCTATATTTTTTTACTATAAATAAACATCTTTACCTTGTTTATTTTACCCATAACAAATATTTTCTCTTTTCTATCAAACAAATCAATTTCAAGAAATCAAGCTTCAAGATGATTCACCCTTTTGTGATAATCATGACTATAATAGTCATGTTACTTCTCATCCCAATTCTTAACATCGAAGATAATATGGAATTTCATCTACTTTTAGGCTTGTATACAATGTTAGCTTTACCGCTTCTTTTTTGTGTAATATTTATTGAAATAAATGGATTTTAATTTTAATTTTTTTTATTTAAATTTATAGTTACATTATGTCTAACATTGCAAAGCTCGAGTTTGCAGCACTTGAAGTTAGTGGGAAAAACTATGTGCCATGGATGATAGATGTAAAAATGCATCTTGAGTCCATGGGAATCACAAATGCTATATACGAATTTAATAATTGCTTGGCACAAGAAAAAGCAAAAGCACAAGTTTTCCTTCGTAAGCATATTGATGAAATGTTGAGATTTGAATATCTTGATGTTACTGATCCAAGTATTCTCTGGAATCTTTTGAAAGAAAGATTTGATCGTCAAAAGGAAGTTATACTTCCAAATGCTAGAGATGAATGGAGAACACTGAGGTTTCAAGACTTCAAGAAAGTGAATGAATACAACTCAGCTTTGTTCAGAATATGTTCACAACTCAAGTATTGTGGACAAGAAGTTACTGATGAAGATATGCTATAGAAAACTTACTCCACATTTCATGCAACAAACATTACCTTGATGCAATAATATCGAATGCAAAAGTTCACAAGATATTCTGAACTAAATGCATGCCTGCTTGTTGCAGAGCAAAACAACGAGCTCTTGATGAAAAACCATGAATCTCTTCCAACAGGATCAGTAGCACTTCCTGAAGAAAATACTACAAATACTTATGGTAATCGAAACAATACACGTGGACGAGGGCGTGGTCGTGGCAGAGGACGAGGCCGTGGCTATTTTAATCGAAACCAAAGCCATAATCAAAACCATAATTTTGGTCGTGGACAAGGTAATAATCGTGGTCGCGGCCAGAAAAGACATAATTATCAATCTTCACAAATAAGCAATGTCCATACACAAGATAAGACCAAAGTGTCAAAACATGATGCTGGGACGTCACAAAAATCAGATGGTTCATGTTATAGATGTGGTAGCATAGGTCATTGGTCAAGGACCTGTCGCACACCTGAAAATCTTTGTCAACTTTATCAAGAGTCCATTAAAGGAAAAGGAAAAGAAGCAAACCTCATTGATAATGTTGAATTCACTCCGCTAAATGTTGCTGATTTCTGCAATGACATGGAAAACATAAACTAAAAAAAAATCTATTATTGTTCTAGTAAAACTGTTTTTCCTTCGTTTGTTTTTTTTATGTAATGCCTTTCCTTCAATAAATGAACTTTCTTTATTAATAATAATTTTTATTATGTTTATTCACTTATTATTCCTTTCATATATGAAGTTTAATATGAGTCCAACTGGAGCGCAACGCCAAGAAAAGATTAGAGATCTTTGTATAGCAGATAGTGGTAGTACACATACTATTCTAAAATCAAAGAAATATTTTTCAAAATTAGTACCAACAAAAACAATCATACATACAATATCAGGTCCTGCAGACATGATAGAGGGAACCGGGAAAGCCCATTTTATATTACCAAATGGTACAAGCTTTTGTATAGAAAATGCCTTATTTTCTCCAAAGTCTAATAGAAACTTACTCAGTTTCAATGACATATATTTCAAAGGATATGATACAAAAACTGTGACCATTAAAAATAAGAAATACATGTATATTATAGACAAAAATCATGTGCTTGAAAAACTACCAACACTTGATTCTGGTCTTCATTATTCATATATACATATGACTGAATCAAATATGATAATTAAAGAAAAAAATTGTGATCCCGGGACATTCAGTTTATGGCATGATAGGTTGGGCCACCCAGGATTGACAATGATGCGAAGGATAATTGAAAATACGAATGGGCATCCATTGAAGGACCAAAAGTTCCCTCAATCCAACAACATAAAACCATGTGCATCTTGTTCCCTTGGAAAGTTAATTATAAAGCATTCTCCAATGAAAGTTGAAAGGGAGTCACCTAGATTTTTAGAAAGAATTCAAGGTGATATATGTGGACCGATTCACCCACTATCTGGACCATTTAGATACTTTATGGTCTTAATAGATGCATCCAGCAAATGGTCTCATGTTTGCCTATTACCAACTCGTAATATGGCATTTGCAAAATTTCTTGCCCAAATTATTAAATTAAGGGCACATTTCCCTGATTATACTATCAAAAGAGTGAGACTTGATAATGCTGGTGAATTTACTTCACAAGCATTTAATGAATATTGTATGTCTGTAGGGATTGTTGTTGAGCATCCAATTGCTCATGTACATACACAAAATGGTTTAGCTGAATCACTAATTAAACGTCTCCAACTGGTAGCTAGACCATTGATAATGAGGACCAAACTTCTTGTATCTGTTTGGGGCCATGCAATCTTACATGCTGGATCATTGATACGCATGAGACCAAGTTCATATCATGTATATTCTCCACTACAACTTGCTTTCGGTCAAGAACCAAATATATCCCATTTGAGAATTTTTGGGTGTGCAGTATATGTCCCTATTGCACCACCTCAACGGACCAAAATGGGTCCTCAAAGAAGGTTAGGAATATATGTTGGTTTTGAGTCAGTATCTATTATAAGATATCTTGAACCGTTAATAGGTGATGCTTTTACAGCACACCTAGCAGATTGCCAATTTGATGAGGCAAATTTCCCATCATTAGGGGGAGAAAAGAAGATTATGGAAAAAGATGTGTCATGGCATGAGCCTTCTTTATCATATCTTGACCCTCATGCACAAAATTATGGTCAAACAAATAGAATATGTGACCAAAATGAAATTGAAAATATAAGTACAATATTTTCTTATTCAGTTGCATGTGATATTATGAATGATGATCCCAAACCACAATTTGTCATTGAATGTCAAAGAAGAAGTGATTGGGCTAAATGGAAGGAAGCTATGCAAGTTGAGTTAAATTCTCTTAACAAGAGAAAGGTTTTTGGGACCATTATCCTCACATCTGGAGTTGTGAAACCATTAGGGTATAGATAGATCTTCATACGAAAAAGAAATGAGAAAGACGAAATTGTAAGATCCAAGGCTAGACTTGTTGCTCAAGGTTTCTCTCAAAGACCTGGAATTGATTATGAGGAAACTTATTCACCGGTAATGGATGCAACCACTTTTAGATATTTAATTAGCTTGGCAGTCTCTAAAAATTTAGAGATGCGTCTTATGGATGTTGTTACAGCTTACTTGTATGGATCACTTGATAGTGATATCTATATGAAAATCCCTGAAGGATTTAAAATGCCTGAAGCATTAAGTGCAAAACCCAGAGAAATGTAATCTATAAAATTACAAAGATCTTTGTATAGGTTGAAGCAATCTGGACGCATGTGGTACAATTGTTTGAGAGATTATTTGACAAGTAAAGGCTATAAAAATAACATTATTTGTCCATGTGTATTTATTAAGAAAACAACATCTGGGTATGTGATCATAGCTGTCTATGTTGATGATCTAAACATCATTGGAACGAATAAATAAATCCTTGAAGTGATTGAACTTTTAAAGAAGGAGTTTGAAATGAAAGATCTTGGAAAAACCAAATATTGTCTTGGTTTACAGATTGAGCATATGCCTAATGGAATACTTGTACATCAATCAAATTACACAGAACGAGTATTGAGACGTTTTAATATGGACAATGCTAATCCTTTAAGCACTCCAATGGTTGTTAGATCATTAAATATTGACAAGGATCCATTTCGTCCATGCGAAGAAAATGAAGAAATCCTTGGTCCAGAAGTACCATACCTTAATGTAATTGGAGCTCTTATGAATCTTACCAATTGTACTAGACCTGACATTTCTTTTGCTATAAACTTGCTAGCAAGATTTAGTTCAGCCCCAACAAAAAGACATTGGAATGGAATCAAACATATTTTTTGATACCTTCGAGGAACTAGTGATTTAGGATTATTTTATCCTAAAAATTCAAAACAAGGTTTAATTGGTTATGCAGATGCAGGTTATTTGTCTGATCCTCATAAAGCTAGATCTCAAACTGGATACATATTCATGAATGGAGGTACTGCAATTTCCTGGCGTTCTCAAAAGCAAACACTTGTTGCCACATCCTCAAATCATGCTGAAGTAATTGCACTAAATGAAGCTAGTAGAGAATGTACATGGTTAAGATCGATGACACAACTAGTTTTAACTTCATGTGGACTTGAAAAAGATATAGGTCCAACTTTGATATATGAAGATAACTCAGCATGTGTCACTCAAATGAAAGAAGGATATATCAAGAGCGACAGGACAAAACATATACCTCCAAAGTTTTTTGAGTACACTCAAGAGCTTATAAAGAATCATCAAGTTGAAATCAAATATGATCAATCCAACAACATTGTAGCAGACCTTTTTACGAAGGCACTTCCTACTGCAACTTTCAGGAAACATGTACATGGCATTGGAATGCGACATGTGCATAGAATATAATGTAACAAATGTCTAAATAAGGGGGAGTCAACTATACACTGCACTCTTTTTCCCTTCGCTAAAGTTTTTTCCCACTGGGTTTTCTTTAGCAAGGTTTTTAATGAGGCAGTACTTCAAAACTGAACTCTAAATTAGAAATGGTGTCATCCAAGGGGGAGTGTTGTAAATTATTGTGAATGACACCAATAATTGGTGAATTGGTAAAAGATATCATGTCATACTATTTATATTACGTATGATAGGTAGTTTTGTTGTATATATATAACATGCTCTTGTAAGAATAAGACGTAACAATTTCACAAAAGATAAAATATCTGATACCTTTCTAAATCTTCTTCTCCATCAAGTTTCTTTACGTATGTTATTTTAGTTTATTTTTTTTAACATATCTTAATCACGTCGAATTTATATATATATATATATATATATATATATATATATATATATATATATATATATATATATATAAACATACTTCAAAAAAAAATCGTCAATTTTTTTTCCGCCTAGATGTTGCTTAGACAATGCATTTTGTTAGTATTTCGATGTTCCAAAATGATCCGTGGATTATAAGTTCTCAAGCTATTGCAAATTTTTTTGATTCTCACAATAGCTTTTATATATATATATATATATATATATATATATATATATATATATATATATATATATATATATATATATATATATATATATATATATATATATATATATATATATATATATATATAGGCTTAGGTTATTCTATTCAAAGTAATTATTGTGTTATTTTATGCATAAATGTGGGCCAATCATTTTACTTATTTTAATAAAGTGATTAATACATATTATTTAATTAAATATAATTGAAAAATACCATTTAATTTAACTAGAAGGGTATTTTAGTCGGTTAACATAGATTTAATAAAGGAAATTTGCATATTTTAAGGGATCAAAGATTCTATTAATTTTAGAAATCCGATTTTACAAATTATAAGGTTTTTAGTTCGGACATTCTGACAGAATATGTTTGAGTATGTTAAAAAATAAAAATATTCATGAACCATAAAATAATAAAAATATTCTTGAACATATTTCTTGATCACGACTTTAAAAATTTCTTGTAGAATAACAAAATTTTCGAACCATCCCTTGAAGAATTAAAACAAAAATTACATTAATTCTTATAGAATACATGTAACAATTGCTAAGAATTACATTTATTTTTAAAGAATAAAACTAAAGAAACTTTCAAATCTGGAAAAAAAACATCAAAATCTAACAAAAACACTGATACATTCTAAAAAAATAATGTTACTAAGAGGCGTCGTTCAAATTTCGTGGTCCGTTCTTCAAGCATCAGTTTCTATAGAAACAAATCCTATGAATAAATTAGTGAGAAAATATTCATACTCCATTCCAACATAATTGAAATTCGTGATTCCATTCTGATAGAATTCGAATTCATTTACCAATAATTATATTAATTCGAGGAATTCTAACAGAATATGTTCGTGATTATCATAAAAAAATATTCTTTTCTGATAGAATGCTATAAACGAAGAAATATCATTCAGTTGAAGCATTTTAGCGAGCGCTTGGTGTGCATGAAAACAACTTTCAATTCAGTTGAAGCATTCGTCTGTCAAATAAGCAACCAAAACAACCATGATTTGTGTTCAACCAATCAAACCCAAAAACTCATCTAAACCTATCGATTAAACTTCATTGATTTACAGTAAATCAATCAAAATAAGAAAGAAGATTATAGAAACAAGTGATTATCTAGCCAACAACAACCCTTTGTTTCTTCTTCTGCTTGCCCATTGATTTCATAGCCTCAATCCACCCATTTGATTTCGGTTCTTCTTCCTTACCTCCATCGAACCACCTTCCTACCTCCGTTTCTTTCGAATCAACCCAAACAAGAACAACTAGAGACTGTTGGAACAAAAAAAAAAGCAAAATAGAAAAGATAAAAGATGAAATCAACTAGGAAGCTGACGAAGAAGACCCTAGTTGCGACGATCGCTGGTGGCATAAGCTACCTTCGGTTTCCCCAATCGTTGCTCAGTTTTCACCACCACATGACCTCCTTTAATCGATGTTCTTTTGACCTGATGATGCCAAGACGAGGACCGAAGTCGCTTTCTCAGCCCCCCTTGCGATCGATCGAAATGTCCAGGAAATGCCCTTTGCAGAAATCGGTTCTTATTGAAAAAAACGCAGAAATCGCGCTTGGGCATGGTACCGCTCTATAAAGAAGACGATGAAGGGCAACCCTATAAAGGGTCGCTGGTGTCGATTTGTTCAATTCAGGGTTTTTAGAAATCGGTTTTTAGATAAAGAGGGGAACGAGATTTAAACTGGAGAGCCATAATTATAAAGATTATTTTTGGAAGTTATTAAACAAATGACTAAATTACCCTTATTTATTTATATAATTATTTAATTTTTTATTTAATTTTGATTGACCCATATTTATGCACACAATAACACAATACTTAGTTAAAATACCTGAACCTATCTCTCTCTCTCTCTCTCTCTCTCTCTATATATATATATATATATATATATATATATATATATATATATATATATATATATATATATATATATATATATATAGGGTTAGGTTATTTTGTTTTCACTATCTATTGTGTGCATGTATGACTGATTCTGGACCAATCATTTTAGTTATTTTAAGAAAGTAATTAATGCATATTACATGTTGAAGATATAATGAATATTAATTACATCTTTAGCATTTAATATGCATTAATTACTTTCTTAAAATAACTAAAATGATTGGTCCAGAATCAGTCATACATGCACATAATAGATAGTGAAAACATTTGAATATATATATATATATATATATATATATATATATATATATATATATATATATATATATATATATATATATATATATATATATATATATATATATATATATATAATTTGTTTGGATAATGTTCAATCTTTCCCATCATATATTAAAGTTGTGGTTGATATGTTTCAATAATTTTTTTACATAATAGTTGTGTAACAGTAGTTGTCTAACAAAATATTGATGTGTGATATTTTGTTTTACATATTTTTGATGGTGTCATGTTATGTTTTATTACTTTAATAATGAAAGGTGATTTGATTAGAATTTTTTTATATCTTTTTTTTTATGACTTTAGTAAGTTTTACTTTAAGTCTACTCATTCAAGTTATTTCGTACGGTTTCTCTCGTCTTATTTTCAATCTTTAGTGATATTTTCCATATAAATCAACTTGTTTAATTGAGGATATATGTTTTTTGTAACTCAAACAATATTTTTGTTTTTATTAAATATTAGGTTAGCCGGTTGTAAACTTAGAAAACCTAACTATATTATTAAAATATGAAAATATAAATTTATTAATAAAATATTTCGACAAATTGAAAATATGAAAGGGTATGAAAATACAATGATGAATATGTGTGAATTAAATATTTAGTTTATATTGTATTAAAATTGTATTTTAAATGTAGAACGGTATATTGTACTTTAATAAATATGTATACAAAGATCACGCAAACAAGAAATAAGACTTTGAACGAAATATTGTTCAATGATAAAAAACAAGGTTCTAAAAGTTCGTTATAACTCCAAGGTTTGTAACTGTCATCAAATTTTACCAAAACATAGCTTTAACTCAAATATATATATATATATATATATATATATATATATATATATATATATATATATATATATATATATATATATATATATATATATATATAAAATAGAAAATTGATTCAAAATACATATAAATTTTTTAATTATATATAAAATTATTGCATTAAGTCACGTTTTACAAACGAACTGACTCACTTAGGCTCAGAAATGCTTGAGACTTAATATTGCCACCAAGTTACGCCTTAGGTTATTTAGAACATTAGTAAAAACACCGACAAATGGCAGGACTTTAAAAGTAAAATGCTTAAATTGTAGAAAATTGGAAATAGAATGTTGAAGTAAGCTTTCCTTTTTGTAAGTAAACCGGTGTAATATAAATATTTATTAAGAAAAAAGATTTAATAATTAAGACAAAACTTCAAAAATGGTCCCTATGGTTTTCAAAAATATCAAGTTTAGTCCTTAAGTTCAAAAAACCTCACAGATGGTCCCTATGGTTTCAAAACTTTTAACAAATGGTCCTTCCGCTTAACTCCGTCAGCTTTCTACCGTTAAGTGAGGGACATTTTCGTCATTTCAATACACAGGGACCATTTATGAGGTTTTCTCTACTTAAAAAAAAAGAAAAAAGAATATAATTATTTAATTAAAGGGTCCCACCCTCTCTCTCTTTCTCTCATGAGTTAACCACAAGTTCATCTTCTCCGGTGAGACCAAAATCACCCTTCTTCATCATCATCCTAGCTACCATAAACCACCACCTAGTCCACTAATATACTTTCTCTTTCCCGTTCAATTATTTAGATATGGAATCCACAAAACTCAAACACCTTGCATCCGATTTCAAACTCAAACACGGAGATGAATGAAAGAAGAGGCAAGAAGAAGCAACAGCCTCCCTCGTTCTCCACCACTGTTCCTGTCGAAGAGGCTCCACAAACACCCCCTCACAGCCACTAAAAACCCCAATCCTATTTTATTCATTGGCTCACCGGAAAAAAAAAGCAGAAGAATTCTCTCTCTGTGTGTGCTTGTTTCAGCAAGAACACCAAAACCACCGCTCTTAAGCCTGCTTCTCGCAATCCGACCTCAAATCGAGCCCTCAACAACTACAGAACACGAAGAATGATCAATAGGTTTTCAAGAACGAAATTTTCGTCATCAAACACCAAATCAACCATGAACTCAAAATACACGACGATGAAGACGACCCCAATGCGTTAAACCCTAGTTCTACCGCTGGCGACGCTCAATCTCAGAGTTCAGGAGGAGCCGGAGTAATTCCTCCGGATCTCAAAGCCCTAATCGCAGAAGAAGATACTCTCGTTCCAAGAGGAGATTCGATTTTGATTTGGACACCAGTTTGAAGAATGACAATGGTGATGATGATAAGACTGAAAACGATGAGGCACTGCACAACCACCACCACTAGCACAGGGAGGAGGTTAGGGTTTCGTGTCTCTCTCTCTCTCTCTCTCTCTCTCCTGTAAGTTGTATAAAATTCTTTCTCGTCACTGGCTCCCTTGTAAGTTGTATAGATTCCATGTCTCATTCATCATTTGATTCCATATCTTCATGAATCAAATTGAATCTGAATTTGTTTTGAATCGCCTTTGTATACCTTCGACTCCATGACAGTGTAGAGTCCATTAGATGGTCTACTGTGGGAAGATACAAAGTCGATGTAGCATCATTCAAATCATTAGCTTTGCCTGAGTTACAGGTTCGTTTAGCTTCATCTCCAATTTCTCAGTAAGAAGTTGATTTCAATTTCATTTTCAGTTCAAAGAAGATACATATCTGATTGTGATTGATGAAGTTGGAAAGATGGAGCTCTTCAGTTCGTTGTTCTTCCCTGCAATGTTACATGTTCTTGAGTCAAAGAAGATAAATCTTCGGTGGTTGTTTCTTCCAATGATGAATCGGAGAGAGAGAGAGAGAGAGAAAGAGGTGGGACCCTTGCATATTAAATTTTATTTATTTATTTATTTATTTTAAAAAAAGTAATACAAAACCTCATAAATGGTCCATAGGTAGTGAAATGACAAAAATATCCTTTACTTAACGGCTAAATGGTAACGGAGTTAGCCGGAAGGACCAAATGTTAAAAGTTTTGAAACCACAGGGACCATCTGTGAGGTTTTTTGAACTTAGGGATTAAACTTGATATTTTCGAAAACCACAGGGACTATTTTTGAAGTTTTGTCAATAATTAATAATGAAGACTAAGAAATGACACAAATATTTTCACAGTTTGAATTTATAAGAAAAGCGAGAATTGAATTATAAAAATTAAAATGTTTTTTTTCTTTTAAATTTAAACAAATATTTTAAATAAATAAATAAAGGAAATTAATGAAACTTTAATTTAGTAATTTTGAAATTAAAAGGGAAGTCTATTAATGAAATTGATATGCATTTTTTATTAGATTTAAATAATATTTGGCATTTAATAAAAATAGAAAAACCATAAAATGACAAGTGGAATAAAAATTAATTTAAAATTATCATAAAATTACATGTGGCAAATTGAATGAGAGTATGACAAGTGGCAAAAAAACTTTCATTTATTAGAGTAGAGTTGAAGTTGATATTATAAATACATAACTACATTAAAATTGTTGTTCATTATTTTGCGTTTGTTATACATTTGTTTAATGCGGCAATTGAGTGGTTTCCCCATTAAATAAACATTCTATAGATTGCAAATATAATAGCAACATGAAATTTTACATGTTAATAAATATAAAACTTTTTGCTTAAAACCTTCTAAGTTATGGAAATTAATTGCGTACGTAATAATTTTTTTCATACAATATATGCTTTAAAATACTGTATTATAGAATCTACAAAACATAAATTATTATGCATTTACAAAATTCTTATGTATGAACCATTAATCATGATCCTACGTTATTAGGGTCGAATCAATATCTTAAATATTCATAAACAGACATATAATCTAAATTTTTATTTGACTCATCTATAAAGTGAAACATTCTACTTTTTCCTTGTAAGAAATTAGATTATAGTAAAATACTAGATTATGACCCGCGTAAAATGAGAGAAACATATAAAAAAAATACATATAAACTTATAAAAAGCCGACACAATAAAAAAATAAGATAAAGTAACATAAATAGACTTTATGTTATTGATTATATTGAAATGTCTAAAAAAATAAAACGAAATGTCTGATTATTATAATCGTTGAAGGACCTCTTTGTAGACAACATTTTTTGTTTTATTGGTTAGACAATCTTCTTCGTCACATATGAGTATCTTCAAGCCTTTTTACTTGTCATACGAGAAACAACTGCATATAACTGACCATGAGTGAAGACGGGTCTACGCAAATACAATCCAACAGTTGATAATGATTGTCATCGACTCTTGTTAAACACAAGTTACTCAACCAAGTAATATAGATCTTTAAAGAGAGAAACTAATAATTTCAAAAAACAAAAATACAATAGTACACAAATTTTAAAATTAAAATTACTGCCATCAAATAGTCGGTTTAAATAAAATACAAAAAAAATGAACTCTTACTTAAATCTAAATGACCATCTTGCCCCTTTACTCATTGCAATAAAAAAATCCATATTTTATGTAATATATTCATCAACTAAACTTTTAGATGACAATTCCATTAGTCTTCAATTCTTTTTCTTTTATTTATCAGGTAGTATTAAAATACAAAAAACTATATTTCATCTTATTACATCATTTTATTCCATGAAATCCAATCAACTATAAAAATATAAGAAAACAATATTACTTGCTACAATAAATAGTCAATGTGAGGTGCTGATTAGAAACAAAAAAAAGTAGTCACTAAATGGAAACAAACATGTACACATATTTAACAAAAAAAAAAAAGTTGAAGTAAGTAAATAGCAAATATGTCAATTTGACAGCAGTTAATAATTTAAAAGAGTAATACAAATAAAAAAAAACAGAATAACATTGCATTTATGATTCAGAAATACACTATTACTCTTTTGTAGGGACAAAAAGGTCAACTGGACAATTTTCTTTCATGAAAATGTTAAACTTTACAATTAAAAGGGGAAAATATGTCAAATTGATATGAGTCGATAATTTAAAACAACAATACAAATATAAGAACAAAATAACAATGTATTTATGGTTCAGAAGTACATTGGTATTATGTTCATTGTAGAAAATGAAAGTATCCTACTATGAAGGGATATAAAATTGTTTTCCATATTTGCCCTTTGTATGAATAGTACCACCGAATGTTGCATTATTGATTTTCCATAAGGGCAAAAATGTGTGAAATTGAAACTCTTTTTAATTCAGAATGTTTAATTTAAATAAAAACAATAACAACATTGACGAAGACATTAAATAGTTGGAGGAAAACGAATAAAATCAAAATAAATGGTTTTATTGGATACACGTCTGTTGAAATAACTAATTAGATTAATGTGAAGATTGAGGTTTGAGTTCATGAAAGTATGCAATGATTTGATAACAGGAATTGAAAGTGTGAAACGGAAAATGATAAGGCATAGAAGTACATACATATAGTTGATCGTCGTTGACAAGGTTGGAGAAGTTTTTGTTCTATTTTTCTGAAAATGAAGTATGTCAACTATTCCTGCGTAAATCGAAGAATAAAAGGTCAGAATTATGTATTATGTATAGCATATATATATATATATATATATATATATATATATATATATATATATATATATATATATATATATATATATATATATATATATATATATATATATATATATATATGTAACAGCCCAAAATCTCAAAGTATTGTTAAATTGCATTTTGGGGTGTTTTAAAGGGGAGACTCGGCGAGTTGGAGCCAGACTCGCCGAGTAGGGACGCAGAGCTGGTCGCGGGTTCGCGACTGGACTCGACGAGTCCAGGTATGGACTCGGCGAGTCGACGCTGTCAGTGGAAAAACCCTAGCCGTTCGGTTTGGGAAGTATTTAAGGGATCTTATGCCTCCATTGTTCGCCTTTTGGCCGACTGAGAAGGACCCTTAGTCGTTGTGGACGTCTAGGGCAGGAGAAGAAGCTTTTGGAACTTTGAAGGAATTGTGGTGCAAGAAGAGGAAGGATTTTGGCCAAAGGAAGAGCATGGGGATCGAGTTCTGAGGTTTGGAGACACAGAGAGGGTGCTATTCAGGTAATATTTCGAATTATCCTCTGCTATGTTGGTGTGTTATGGAATTAGGGTTTATGAAACCCATTTGGTGATTGATGGATTATTATGTTGTTATACAAAAGTTTATACCCTAGTAATAGGATGATTAGAGGTCCAGAAGTCCCATTGGTGTGTTTTTCGGGAATAAACGTATCTCAGGAAGCAGTTGGATCGACTGCATGGCGTGGACTCGCCGAGTCGGATGATCAGACTCGGCGAGTAGCTTGAAGATTCACTGGGACTCGCCGAGTTGTTCTTCAGACTCGGCGAGTGGAGTCGGGGTGGCCCCGCGATTCTTCCAGGAGTGACTCGTCGAGTCAAAGGGGATACTCGACGAGTAGAAGGGGAATCTCAGAGGATTGAAGGACGACCAGACTCGCCGAGTCGCCAGGGAACTCGCCGAGTCCAGTCGAGCTGACATTGGACTGTTGACCAGAGTTGACTGGTGTGATTCTTAGGGTCAGTTAACGTGGAAGATAGAAGTATTAAATAAGGGATATATGATGTTACAGGGAGCTTGTAGCTCGGAGGATCAAGTGCAGGGAATTTTTAGGAGTTGCTATCTTCTAGTGTCCGCGAGGTGAGTCTTCTCACTATACCTCACCCGGAAGGGTTTGATTGTGTGACCGGAAGGTCAAGTATGTTGTGTGTTATGTTTATATGCTATGAATGGAAAGTTAGCTGCTACGCGTATTATACATGCTTATATATGGGCCGGAAGGCAAGGTATTATGTGACAGAAAGGTCAGGTATGATATGTGATATACGTGCTTTATGTGTTAGAGTATTTGTATTATGTGTTATATACGTATGGGCCGGAAGGCGATGTTATGTGGATCGAAAGATCCGGGCCGGAAGGCAACGTTATGTGGATCGAAAGATCCGGGCCGGAAGGCGATATTATGTGGATCGAAAGATCCGGGCCGGAAGGCAATGTTATGTGGACCGAACGGTCCGGGCCGGATGGCGTATGCGCGTAAGGTATATTGGGGAACTCACTAAGCTTCGTGCTTACGTTGTTTATGTCATGTTGTTCCAGGTTTTTACAGTAACGCGGGATGGCAACGGTTCGATTGTACACACCGAAGAAAGAGTTATGTTTTGGAGGATCCTGGTCTTCTTTTATAACGAAAATGAAACTACGTTTTGTAATTTGAATGCGAATAAGAATTTAAACAAGTGTTTTTAATATTAAATTGATTAATTAAATGAAAATTTTATTTTTTGGAATTTGGGCTTTACAAATTGGTATCAGAGCCTTGGTTTGAGGGATTCGGACGCGCCTACGGGTAAATCTGGACTCAAACTGAGGAAGTAAGAAAAAGTTTTCCAAATAAATGGTTTTCTAAAAGTGAATAAGAGTTCAAAAGGAAAGCAAGAAAGAGCAGTGTGTACAATCAGCCAGAGCCAGACGGTGATTTCCCAAAATACCCTTACTTTTGTATTATGAAATATCTATTATGCACTTTATGAGATATTATTGCATGCTAGAGACAGGCTAGGTATTTCACACCTTAGGACTAGAGTGGCCTGATTTGTGATGCCTTAGTCTAGGGTTGCTGTTATATGTGCGTTATGCTCTTGTGTGTATGTGATGAGTGAGGGTATCTAGTTAGAACGCACGAGGGATAGAGCTACAGAGTACAGTAGCACATCCGAGGATGAGCCGAGAAGGTGGAGCTATCACAGCTAAGGAGTCCTATGTATGCTTCGATGCTCGAATGCTGCTTGCTTCGTGCTTTGTGGAGTTCTCGATGATGGGAGACAATTACTAAGTGAGTATGACGATACTCAGGAGGTAGAGGGCTGGCATCATTAGGAACTCTTCAGCAGCTGATAGCAAAGAAGTGGGAGGACGGCGGAAGGGACTAGGGAATGAACCTAGCCAAATGAGTGCGCTGGTAGAGTAGAGGATTTCGCTGGAAAGCGAGCACGCGCGATGAGATGGGCGAAAGAGCAGGTTTATCAGCTACTTAGGAGCTCTGGGATGGTCCGTGTGGAAAGTATGGGTAGATGTGGCAGGTAGTATGGGCCCGTACTACTGAAAGCAGAGGACCCATACTTGATACAGGGGGCATTCTAAAGGTCCTAAGGAACAGATTGAGGGGTGATGTTATGGTTCGGATACCATACATCGAAGCGGATACAGAGTGATGTTATGGTCCGGGCACCATACATTGGAGCAGGTTGAGGAATGGTGCTATGGTTCAGGTACCATACACCGAAGCATGTTGAGGAAGGATGTCATGGGGTGAGTACCATGGTTCGTAGTGGATGATGCTTGTGGCTATCTGGTTATCCGGTTATCGATCGGACGAGCACGAGCGAGGGGGATGCGAGGATTCGCGAGATCCGACGTGATGAGGTTGCTGCGTAGTTGCGGGTTGAGTCGCCAAAATTGTTGGGTCGATCAGGACCACTATGATTGAAGTAGTTGGATGAGCGATATGCGGCTTTCGCAGAGACGGCTGCCGCGGCGGTTACAGCGGCTGTAGCAACGGCGAAGAAAGGGGCTAGACGGGGTTTTCAGTATCGGGACTTCTATTATGCGAAGCCTCCCGCATTCGATGGAGTTCAGGACTCGATGGTTGCTATGAGATGGTTATCAAACATGGAGGGGTGTTCCTCCACGAGTTTATGCCCTGCTGATCAGAGGGTGGGGTGTGCTCTGAACCTGTTGAGGCTCGGGGCGAAGGATTGGTGGAGAGTGACCACGAGGTTGTTTTTCTGATGCGCAGAGGGCTGCGGTTTCATGGGACCAATTCAGAGGGATGTTCAGTACGCGCTAGGTTCCGCGGGATGAACAGGAGAAAGTGGCTCGGAAGTTCTTTAAGCTGAGGCAGGATTTGGAGTCGGTGACTGAGAGCACCGGGGTGTTTATTGAGAGGGCGATGTTTTGCCCTGAGTTCGCTTCGGAGCAGGCTCAGATGTCCCGAAATCCGAGTATGCTCAAGAGGGGGAGTATCAGACAGTTCGTGTCTGCGCAGAGACGCGAGACCGTGTTGGTATCGCAGGAGGCCGCCATGTGGCGTGAGTTAGAGGTTGAGTTGCAGTAGCGTGAGATGAGGCAGGCCCCGACGCAGTCGCAGTCGGCGCCGAAACGGTCCATGACCGTAGACGTTGAATAGCAGGTTGGGTTATAGTGGTAGCAGTGAAGAGTTCAGACGAGTTTTGCAGTGCGGAGAGTATCGTCTGTATTGAGAGTAAGTCCCTGTTCTTGGGACAAATCCGGCGTTGGATACGGGTTGATGAGTGAGATGAGAGGAACGATGATGCTGCGGTGCAGTCTACGAGCCAGATATGTTCTCGAGCAGTGCAGGTGCTCAGTATTAGATCAGTATGGGATTTGGAACGATTAGAGGCAGCTGTGATGAGAAGTTCTTGGAGAGTTAGCTAGAGGATCAGAGTTTAGGGGATTGATTGACTCCATAAGGGGAGGGACTATCGGGTGTTGCACAGCACTTTTTCTGGATCAGATACGACTTAGCTGGTGAAAGATAGTCGTGGGTTGATTGTATACTAATTGGTGTTGGTTCGAACCCTAGTGGGGGAGAACCGGGTGCAGTATGTAAGAGAGTAAGATTTGTCAGGAGTAGTAATAAGTGGAGTATAGAGATGCAGTAGGAAAGCATGAGACTATAGGTGTCGATGATCGAGTAAAAAAAAAAAAGGGGTTACATCGGAGCTTGCGGGTCCGGTGGTACATGCCGCAAGTGCGGAAAGGAGGGGCACTGTGCGCGGGACGGTTGGCAGTCAGTGCCAATTCGGGATTTGAGGAGGACAGAATGAAGCGGAGCCCCAGAGGGCTCAGGGTCGTGTTTATCTGCGTGCGACAGAGGGAGACGGAGCAGTGCCGGAGGCAGCGGCAGGTATGATGCTTTCGGGATGTCTTAATTGTCTTGCATGGATGTGGCGTATTGTTTGTGCTGGTATCTTGTATGGATTTCGATGCGGTATTCGTTGTTTCGCGGGTCGGGCATGGTTATGGATTGGTGCTTCAGGTTTTCGCTTTGGCATTCGTTATTCCCTGATGGTTGGGTATGGTTGTAATTGGTATTTTAGTGTCTGTAGTCTTGTGCGGTTTTCGATGTGATGTTCATCCTTTGGGCAGATTGTGAGTTTGGTTATGGGTTGATGTCGAGGATTCCCTTGGTTATTGTTCGTGAGGGTTGTTAGGGGAGATGCGGCACTGGGTTGATTGTCGGGTAGCATCTGCAGTGGTGGAGTGGATAATTGGAAGATCGGATTCTTTTGAGCGGATTGATCATGGAGGAGATGTGTTTTGCTGAGGGTTGCTTACGCTTGTGGGAAGCAGTCAGTGGGTAAATGTTCTCTTTGTGCAGGATTGTTCTGAGAGGTCGTTAATGACGATCGGTGGCAGTTAGTCAGTGCTTTAGTGGGGGAGAATTAGAAATTCTCCGGGAGATCGATAAGTATGTGAGGGTGCTTAGCTGCCGGGATTCAGCAGTGTTTGTCAGCGTAAAGTATAGGCCGACGAGAGCGAGTGTTGGATATGTAGGGCGAGATACAGACCTAGGGCATTTGATTGTGGAGGCCTGAGAGGAGGTCGGGATCGAGCTTGAGTAGGTAAACGGAAGTTTGCGATCAGAGTATTGGTACGTTTGGGGTACGTGATGGTTGTACTGCATTAATCCCACGGGATTATGTTGTGCATGTTTCTAGAGCTGGAACCGGAAGGTTCCCAGAGTTAGAACCTGAGGGTTCGCAGAGTTGGGTGTACGGACCCACAGAGATATAGCCTCGAGTGGCTAGTAGGTGTTATGAGAGTCGGTCCAGTCATACTGGAGACTCTGTTGGTATTGCTGGAGTCGGGGTGGCCCCGCGATTCTTCCAGGAGTGACTCGTCGAGTCAAAGGGGATACTCGACGAGTAGAAGGGGAATCTCAGAGGATTGAAGGACGACCAGACTCGCCGAGTCGCCAGGGAACTCGCCGAGTCCAGTCGAGCTGACATTGGACTGTTGACCAGAGTTGACTGGTGTGATTCTTAGGGTCAGTTAACGTGGAAGATAGAAGTATTAAATAAGGGATATATGATGTTACAGGGAGCTTGTAGCTCGGAGGATCAAGTGCAGGGAATTTTTAGGAGTTGCTATCTTCTAGTGTCCGCGAGGTGAGTCTTCTCACTATACCTCACCCGGAAGGGTTTGATTGTGTGACCGGAAGGTCAAGTATGTTGTGTGTTATGTTTATATGCTATGAATGGAAAGTTAGCTGCTACGCGTATTATACATGCTTATATATGGGCCGGAAGGCAAGGTATTATGTGACAGAAAGGTCAGGTATGATATGTGATATACGTGCTTTATGTGTTAGAGTATTTGTATTATGTGTTATATACGTATGGGCCGGAAGGCGATGTTATGTGGATCGAAAGATCCGGGCCGGAAGGCAACGTTATGTGGATCGAAAGATCCGGGCCGGAAGGCGATATTATGTGGATCGAAAGATCCGGGCCGGAAGGCAATGTTATGTGGACCGAACGGTCCGGGCCGGATGGCGTATGTGCGTAAGGTATATTGGGGAACTCACTAAGCTTCGTGCTTACGTTGTTTATGTCATGTTGTTCCAGGTTTTTACAGTAACGCGGGATGGCAACGGTTCGATTGTACACACCGAAGAAAGAGTTATGTTTTGGAGGATCCTGGTCTTCTTTTATAACGAAAATGAAACTACGTTTTGTAATTTGAATGCGAATAAGAATTTAAACAAGTGTTTTTAATATTAAATTGATTAATTAAATGAAAATTTTATTTTTTGGAATTTGGGCTTTACAATATATATATATATATATATATATATATAATGATGAAAAATAGGAAGTAAATAAACTGAAATGTATTTTAAATTTAAATTTGAAATAGAAGATAACATACCTTATAAGTTAATTTTTGCAGAGATATCATTTGACTTATGAAAAGTCGCTTACTATGTATAATATCAGTTAGAATCAATTAGAAGATTAATATGGTAAGCAATTAAATATTCCAAAACATGAATAAAGATTCTATAATTATAGGCTATTTGAATTCTATTTAGGGAATATGATGTCAGCAAATTGATCTAACGGTAGAAAATATAAGATTGAAATACAATCAAGGGCCCTGATTGCTTCATTGGTGAATTAAAGATTCTCTTTTAATAATATTTATAGATTATATGCGATATAGTTTATTTTTTTAAGTAAAAAGTGTTTATTACATTTAACTAGTGACTTTTTGTTGTTTGTATGGTGATAGTTTTTCCTAAAATTTCAAAAAAAAAAAAAAATTAAATCTTCAATATGTCCTTTTATACTTATATAGTTAAAATTTGATAAATAAGTAATTGTTTGATTGTATAAACTCTTTAGCATTCTATATATAACTTATAAAAATTAAAAACACACATAAAATTAAAACATAAAAATATGGAACACTGACACACTCTAAAAACATAATTATTAAGACTATCTCCAACTTATCATCATTTTTTCTACCATAAATGGTACAAAAATAGGGTAAATAGTATTTTATCTCAATCATACTCAATTTTCTATCTCATTTTTACCCCAAAAATATATTTCTAGAATATTTTATTTTAATAATTTATATATATTGACAAATACATCCCTCTACTAATTATATTTTAACAAATATATATTAGATTTTTTCATTACAAAAGTATTACAAACTATATTATCATAAATAAAATGTTTATATAATAAATTTAAATTAATTATTACTTTATTATAAATAATTATTAAATAAATAAGATTATATTTATAATAAATATATCCAGATCACGATCATATTTGATTACTATATTTTATAAATTATGTTATAGTGTTTCAAGTGTTTAGTATATATTTATTTTTTTTATATGAATTCTATAAATAAATTTTAAACTCTATATCTATGATTAATTAATATCAATTAGTATATAACATTATATTACAAATATAAAATATTGCATTTAAATTATAATTAATAGATAAAATAAACTAGAAATATGTAAAAGAAAAATAAGAGAGACTAAATTTGGCAACCAAAACTTCAACTCTATTTTTAGATATATGAATAAGATTCCCCCGTTGAGATGAAAATGAGATATGATTGGAGAAGAAAGAGCAAGAAATGGAGGGAAAATGAAGTTTCAAGTTGGGTTGGATATGCCCTAAAAGATATAACTATACCATCTAAATTATCAATTTCACAACCAAAAATTATGTCAAAACATTTTTTTTAATCACTTAAAATCCTTGATATATATATATATATATATATATATATATATATATATATATATATATATATATATATATATATATATATTCAAGAAATACGATATTTTTATTTATTTATTTAGTATAACCGATAACAGATTTTAAACTCTTTAATTATAGCGATTCACATTAATTAAATTATATATCATAAAAACTTTCTTGATAATAAAGGATTACATGATTTTTCTACATTATCATTATTTAAAACATTTAAGTATTTCAAAATAATTTGAATTTGAATTTGAGAAATTTCATAAAATAACCATATCTTAAAGGTTGTTCTCACCTTTTAAATATAAAATTCCGAAATTTGTAAAAATGGCCATAAGATCCGCAGATGATGCTCTGAGGATCGCTTAATGGCTCTGAAGATTTGTTCTTGAGCAAAACATAGTGCCAAATTTTTAGGTATGAAAATGTAATTACTTGGTTTTTCAAGTTAATTATATGTTGTTAGTGTGTATGATAATTATATGAATGTATGATAGTTTAATGATTAGTAAATCCCAAATTTTTGCCCGACTTTTTCCATGGAAATATCATTTATGCGAAGAACAGATTCACATGTGTTTTGCTCAAGAATAAGAACATATCTACAGAGCCCCCTCTGGGGATCGATGTTCATCTCTGCGAAGTTATTACTTTTTTAAGTAACAAAAATTATTAAAAATGATTATTAAGTAACAAAAATTATTAAAAAAATAAACTTGTTGATTTTGGCACTATGTTTTGCTCATGAACAGATCCTCAGAGCCATTAAGCGATCCTCAGAGCCATCTCTGCGGAACCCTAAAGACCCTCCGAAAGATTTTGTCATTTAGTGTTGCCATCCCATTTCCGCATAGGTGTGCTAAGATCCTTAGAAGGGTAAACAGATCCGCAGAGCACCCTCTACGGATCTAATGGTCTTTTTACAAATTTCGAAATTTTATGTTTAAAAGGTGAAAACACTCCTTAATATATGTTATTTCATGATTTCTCATTTGAATAACCTTTTATAAAAGAAAAAGGGAAATTTTAATAAGACAAAATATCAAAAATGGTCTTTGTCATATGTCGAAAATTGCCACTATAATCAAAAAAGGTTTAAACTAACACAGATGCAAAAATGGAAATTTGAATAACCCTTTGTATTTTCTTTTTTTTAAATTTTATTACAGAAATAAGAAAAGGAAAAAAAATCCCTACACTCTCTCTCTCTCTCTCTCTCTCTCTCTCTCTCTCTCGAAATTCAAAACACTTTAAGATTTAAAACACATATACATTCATATAAACACTTAAAAACATGTACGTATATTTATGAACAACAGTTGATGCCGACATTATCCGTCATCACAACCACCCGTTGGCTACCAGACTCTTCCACCACAACCACCGTCCGACACTAGTATCTATCACCACCATCACTATCAGACACCCATCTTTGCTGGAAAAATAAGAACACCGCCACCATCACCCGCTATGATAGAACCCCATATGTTCATCGATGGAATATCAAAACGTCATCATAGACACTGCCCCTCTCCTTCTCCGACAGTGTAACGTTCTCTCCACCAACGCTAACACCGTCTCTCTCCTTCTTCCCTCCCACCATCGCCTTTCTAATTTTACAAAACCCTAGGGTCGCCACCCTTCTCATCCACAACTAGGGTTTTTGTCTTCAAGATCTGCTAAGCATCAAGGGTTTTCATACGTCTCCACCATTTTCATTTGGATCGGTTTACATATACTGACGATTACAAATGCCGCCAGATCATCATCGTAGCCCCTTTCTCAGATCTACATCGCCAACCCCTTTCTCAGATATATGTTTCCAGCCCTTTCTAAGATCTTACATCGATTCCGGAGAAGAAAGATCATTGTTGTGTTCGTCGATTTACATCACCATCACCCTCAACCATCATCTTCGTCGAGTTGAGGATCAGAGCTAAGGTTTTTAGCATAGCAAATTTGAAAAACAAGGGTTTTTGTCACAGTAAATCTGAAATATGAGGATTTTCGTTGCGGGAAAAACAAGGATTTTCATATCGATGTTTTTTAGTGATGGCGGTGGTGTTCATATTTTTCGGCGGTAGTAATGTTCTTATTTTCCGGCAATAGAGGTGGTTATATATATATATATATATATATATATATATATATATATATATATATATATACATATATATATATATATATATATATATATATATATATATATATATATATATATATATATATATATATATATATATATATATATATATATATGGAAAATGAATGATTAGGGCAACACATATTTGAACCAATGAAAATATGACAACACATCACTTCCACAATAACTTCCACAATACATTACTTGTAAAGAAAGAAATGGACACGTGTCATTTGATTATTAGTTCCGGTAGATATTGCCCTAGTTATTTGTTTTCCATAGAACTCATTCCTATATATATATATATATATATATATATATATATATATATATATATATATATATATATATATATATATATATATATATATATATATATATATATATATATATATATATATATATATATGTTCAAGGCCCTTGCTAAGCATGACCCACAGATGGTAATTTGGGGATTTCCTTCCATTTTCTGACTCTTGAAGAAAAATATTTGTTGTTATGTGTAAGCATATCAACGGGTAACTTTAAAGTGTTGGTGTTTAGAAAAAACTACAAGTGTATTGCTATTATGGTTATAAAAATTTATATGTGCTATTAACGACCCTTTTTAAAAAGACATTGTATATTTTGTTTAAAATTGTAAATTCCATTGTTTTTTTAGAACAATAAATCTATTCTATTCCTAAACTACTCCTAATTCCATCTATGTCTTCAATGAGACTTGAATCCTCAATCTCTATGAGGGAAAACAACACCAACTACCGTTGGGCTAGAAGCCCTTTGATTGTAAATTCCATTGTTAAATGGTGTAATTTACCCTTCATCTTTTAAACAACATCACACATTGCCCCACACACATACACATCCGCATGCATAATGTGCATATATTTATGTGTTGTGCGTTTGTTTTACCTCATCCTTATAGTTTTACGATAAAGATGCATTCTTAAATTTAAAAAAAAAATGAAAGTACAATGGTATAACTTGCTAGGTTTCTCATTTTACAATGTCTTAAAAATAAAAACCTATCAAAAAATCAACATGGTAATAGAAAAATGAAAGTTGATTTTTGTATTGGAAAATTGATTGTTCTTTCATGCCATGCATCAAGTTAACCATCCATGTGTTACTTGTTCAAATGATAAGAAAAAATAAATGAATAAATAATTGTAAAAAGTCAAAATTTATGCAACAGAACTTGTGAATATTCCTTATTTGTTGCATATTTGTTACCTTGTTGGCCCTAACTATATATTCTCTAATAAATCTGAGGTTAGCTGCATTTAACTAATTCATTACCATTATTACTACCTATATAAAAATCATCACCTATTGAAGATGCAATTTACTACTGGCTACAATAGATGTTAAATGAATAGTTCAACGAGTCTTTCTAACCGGGTCAACAACACCAAAAAAAGAGCAAGACCATGTAAGTGATATAGTCATGTAAAAAAGTAATTACGATGTATAAAATTACCTTTGAAGCAAGGAAATCCCGGTTGGGCTGGTATGACCAGATTGCACCCCTGAATTATTATTTTGAGTGTAATCTTCTTCTGAAAGCCTTATTACTTCCGCACAAATATGTGGTGCATTAGTTGCAGCAGTCGGTGATCCAATAAAACTTGATAGCAATATAAATTATGGGCTAAATGCATGAAAAAATAACATACTGTCATTTATTTTTCAATTATAGTGTCTTACTTCTATGTGTTTCATAAAACATTGACCTTTGAATACTATTCCTAAATATAGCATCAACGTATTTTCAATATGTTTCTTATTAGGACATTATCTTTGTAGAGCTTTTGGCCCAAGAATTGGAAGTACTGATGCAAGCTTTGTATTGGGGACCGGAAAGCTTTTGCTTAAGGTTTGAAAATTCTTGTTTTCGACATTCATTACTGGGCGCTTTGTATTTTTCTTTAGATAGTGTTTGGAATGGTCCAATACGCGACTCACATCATGTATAAAATAGATTATACCTCATGAAAGTACCAACTAGTGACTGGATAGATTTGATGTGATAAAAATTTGAATTGGATGGTATGATCACATTACCAAAATTCAACTTTGAGACCTACAATGTATTAAAGAGTTTGTTGTGCGTTAGGATTTATTAATTCCTAACTTTTTGTTGTACATCTCGTTATATTGTTTTCAAAAGATTATGAATTTTATGCATGTGGTTGTTTTGTCTCATTGTCTGTCCTTTTAAAGTTTTAGGTTCGCGTGATTACTGATAAAAAAGATACACGTAAATTATTATGTAAAATGACAGAAAGTTCGGCATATAATTGCTGATTCAGACTAAATCTTAGAAAGAATTTGAGCACAAGTTTTCTAAACTAATAGTTTATTGTGATGTTGGGATAAAGAAAAACTCAACCAACTTACTAATTTTAGCTCTATGACTACTATGTTATGTATGAATCTCCACTGTGAAAATCCACTAACCACAAATCTACATTTGGCGTGAAGCACTGGTACTCTAACATAATCACTTTTTATTATACAAACCTACTACGAATTTAATTTTCCCAATAACATAAATTGAAATACAAACTGTGCCATATTTTTGTGTTAACTCTTGCGGTCTTTTCAAAGTTATATGCAGATTTTTTAAGCTTAAAGTCTTGACACATCAACTTTGCTTCATGAAGATCAACTTTCGGATTACTATTAGCATTTTTGAGTATATCTAAAGGTCCTGCCACCATTTTACCCTTCGTTAAAAAGTCATGTTCACTACCTCTTTTACCCTTGAAGATCGGATATTAGAAGTCGTTAAAGTGAAATTATAATGCTCCTGGATGCATCAATATTACAAAGCTAAATTTGGAATTACAACATAAAATAGATTGATATTTCTACAAAACCAAAGATCAAACCTCAAGAACAGATATGGAAAGGTTCAATCAGATCAACGTGTTGCTGCTATCAAAGACTTGTTGCTTTTTTGCTATTTTTGTTCCTATAATTCATTCCCTTATAGACTAGTTTTTTACTGTTTAATCCTTTTTTTTCTTTTTCATTTCTGCAATGTAATTCTCCTAGTTTCCTGCTGTTTTTTTTAGTTTTATTTTATATAATATTCTAGGGCTTTAAAAAAACTTTCAAAAATCAAATAAAATAGAGAATTCCCAAAAAAGCTAAACCCAACAATTAAAAAAAATGATGAATTATACATCATTAAGATTAATACCTAGGGAATACAACTACATTTGTCGCTCGTGAAAAGATTGAATTGGTCGACAGCCTGTAAAGGAACATTATGAAAATCCAAACTCTTCCATGACCTTGCTTAGCAAAGATTATAGAAACTACACAAGAAGAAATGGTCTCAAAGAAAAAAAAATGATGATTATATGATAGATGACATTTATAATATAATGGATTAGTCAAGTACATCCTCTGAGTATAATATATCAATGACTCTGAAATTAGACTAACAATAGGGATTTGATCAGGTTTATCATCCAAAAAAACTGCATGAAGAAGTGTACTTATAGATGAATTAGGCTGTAAGAGGAGAATACACAAAGTATCAGTGTCAATCATTTATATATGATGAAAAAGTAGTGTATGAGTAAATGAGCAGAATTACGACCTTAGAAACAAGCAGCGTGTAAGTCCCCAAAAACTAAGAACCAGCTACTGATGAACACAAAGAACAAACCAAAATGATAAAGTAAGATGGAGTAGAAGTAAGAACGGTCCAAATTGCACACGTTTATATTGGCTGCAAACATCTGGTACAATGGACTCGAAAACACACATACGACTGTAAACTGCAATAGTAATCTGACACCTACTGGCACTATATATAGGGAACAGTGGCTGCAAACATGTTTACAGCCGTAAACGTGTTTACAGCCGCAAACACACCCAACCGTAAACTCCACCCCAACTGTAAACCCTTACAAATACATGAACAAATACTAACACAGCCTATACAAATGAATGTCTAGCTCAAACCAACAAAATATGACCTAACAGTCTCCCCCTTGGTTTGAGACTAGCATAAACTCAATCTTTTTCAATGATCAGCACGTCAGATCTTCCCATTGCCCCCAACCACATCTTCTTGTTAATAATTTCAACGATCATACTCGTAAATTCTTTGGCGGCAACCTCAAGGATCTCATTCTTGACCACTATTTTATGTCGAGCCAAGGTGTGAATGTCACGTTCACCAAACTGAATGAGATCCTTTGCCGTAACGACACGAAAAACTCCAGTTGGGAATTTGATCACAGCAGTGGCTGTGGCCTCGTCAAAAACCCAATATTCCATATCTTGAAGAGATCCATCACGGAAATGCTGAATAATGGGAATTTCTTTCATCTGCTTTGTAGGAGGCCACATCACAGTCTTCATGGATTTGTTGGCTTTTGGATCTATAACATCTTTGGCCTTCTTCACAAAAGATTCTGCTGTCTTCATTCCATCAAACTTCCTCTTCACTTGATTCTCTAAAAAGAGTTTGAAGTTAGTCCCTCGAGGATCATTTGATGGGTTATGGAAGTGAGCATTTGCAAGTTCAGTAAGATCCACTTTTGTCCAAGAACCAAAATCATTCTTGTGCTTATAGTATTATGAGTTTTCACTCTTCCTTTTTACCACCCAAATATTTAATTTGTCATGAAATCCCCACATCAATATTCCCGACGGGTCACCATATTTAGTTCCGAACCACTTCTTTTCCAGCTCAGTCACGGTTAATTGAGGTTGGTCTCCACGAACATTCTTGTCAGAATTCTTCATAAAAAGCCATTTCCTTTTCCTTTTAGAAGAGACAAGCTTATGGGCTAGCTTTAAAGTAACTTTGGGATTAGCTTGAGCATGTTCGACTTCGTCAACAATACGAGTGGTTCTAACAGGTGAAGGATCATCGAGTGGATCTTGTTGAGATGCTTGGGCAGGGGCACTAAGAGGAGTCTCGACTGCACTGGTCTCTCTGCTGGATGTTTTGAATTTGTCTCCAAATTCACTAATCAACTTGTTCTTTAAATCAAAGTATCCAGCTGATAGAGCGCCAAGATTGAGCTGTAGAATTGAAATTTTTTGAGATTTTTCAAGATTTTCCTTTTAAAGATCAGAAACTCTAATGTCTAGAGTTCCTATCAAAATATCTTTCTCGATAATCTTCTGGTTTAAGATTCCAATCTCTGCTCAAAGCTTGAAAATTAATGGATCAACTCCCCTAGAACTCCCTACACCAATAGATACTCCTTTACCTCGAGGTGCAGGGTCAGAATCTTGTTGAGCTAAAAACCTGGCAAGCCTTTCCGAGGCAACATTATACGCAGGTTGGGGAGTTGATGAGCCACCAGGAGCAAAAAGAACTCCCGGTTTCAAAAGGTGAGCGAGCAATGTTGGGCTCCTCATGCACAGTTTGGCTGTCAGAGTGGGTTGGTTTGGTTGGAGTGTCAGTTGCAACGGACTATTGAATATTCTGAGCTTGTTCCCTGATAAGCACCTGACCTCAGATCGGCTCTTCTCCTTTTAAGTGGAGGCTGGGAGGCTGGTATCTCATGAAGATCACTCTCAGATGGCATAATGACTGGAGTAGCATCTGCTCGGGGAGGAATCCAGATTAGCCATAACCTCGAGCATCTGATCAGTTGTTGGAGGTGGCACTTTAGGAATGTTAACATCTCCCCCTGTCTCCGTTGAAGGATTTAAAACATCATTGATTTCATCAAAAAAACAAACTGAGATCCTCATTGCTAGTCTCGAAATCAATACTCTGCTCAAAATCAAAGTTCAAGTCATCATTGTCATAGCCTGATAAATCATCACCTTGAAGCATATCAGTTCCATCATCATCATCCTCATCATCATAAAAAACTAGGACATCATCCTCTCAACCCATCTCATTATCACCTTCATCATCCTCATCATTGTCATCTTCATTTGTTACTGGCACATGTTCTTTTGCTATAATTGCAACAGGAAGAACAACATCTTCTTCATGATCAGAAACAATGACATCATCATCTTCATCAATTGAGGAACTTTCTGATTCAGAAGCTTCGCCAATCTCAGAAAACTGACCAAATTTCTCCAACAGCTGCTTTCCTTGAAACACTAATTTTTTACCCTTATGGTTTTGCTTCATTAAACCAAATGTGTTTTGCACCCATATATTTGAAATCTAAGGAATCACCTTTCCTTTCTAACTCTGGATATTTACTGTCAAAGATCATCTGAAGGAATCTTGGATACATCAAAAATTTGTCCTTCCTTTTCCCTTGTAGATTGTTCTTCAACTCATTCAACACATATCTTGAAAAATTGAATTCAAGATCCATGATCAAAGCAACTATGGCGCCAGTGTTCAGAAGGGAAATATCATCAACACTTGTTTTCCTGCCGGAGATGCAAATTACAAAGGAGTGAGCAAGAAAACGCCAATATGGAGGCAAAAGCTTCTTCATTGTGGGAGGGAACACTCCTTCATAGCCCATTCTTTCAAGAACCTCTTCAGTCTTTTCAACTGGAATTTTAGTCGGAAATCCTAGCTGGTCCTCAATTTGAAGCACATCGCGAATAGTTTGTTCTGACACCACAATCTTTCTTCCTTGGATGACAGATTCCACTATGCTTTCTCTACTTTCTCCTTCATTAATTGAAGCCTTGTCCCAAAACTACATTACCAACTCCTGATAAATGATTGGATTCGTTTGATAAGCATGAGTAAGTCTGCAAGATCTAAGTCCATGAAGCATGGACCTAAACTCTTGATGTCCTGCTGGAGGATCGGACAGGTAAGCAGCAATGTTGTGACTTTCCTTAAAATTCAAGTTAGCCATTTGATCTACAACAAAACGAGCCAAATGAGAAAATCAAGAATTTAAGCAATTAAATATTTTTTTCCCAATTACAAGTTGATTTGGCCTTAAATTAATTTTCAATTCATATGAAAAACAAGTATATAGCTGGAAACGAGTTTACAACTGTCAACATGTTTACAATTATAAACGTGTTACAGCTGTAACCGGTTTAATGGTGGTAAACGCGTTTACGGCCGTAAACGGTTTAACGGCGGTAAACGTGTTTATGGCTATAAATAGGTTTATGGTGGTAAATGTTTCCAGATCGACGACGAACACTTTTTGGCATCAATAATCCTGCAAGAAACGATCGAATCAAGTTATAGATAGCATTGTGGGTCTCGCAATCAATATACCTTAATGAATCGAGGCTCAATTTCTGAGGAAAGAATAAACAGATGATGAATCAAAATCAGAAGATGAGAGAATACGGGAAAAAGGAGTTTGCAGTTCTAAACAATTTTAAGAGGATAGTGGGATTTGCAGCTGCAAACTCTCCCTTTTATACCTTATACCAGATCCGGCTCAAAACCCATGGGCGGCAAACCAAAAGCCTTAAATTCAAACCCAATACATCCAATACTTAATTAAAATGAAAACATTTTGAAGACATAAAAAATAAAATAAAATCTAAAAAATTAAATTCAAACTAACATTTTTTTATTTTTTTATTTTTTTATTTTTAATTTTTAGAAAATAAAAAAATAAAAAATAAAATAACTCTAAAAACATTTCACCATTTCAAATTTCATAATTTTGGGATCAAAGTTTTGAGATAACCTTAACTTGTTTTTCAGTACCTTCACCTTCAAGAATAGATCTGATCAATTGTCGATATTGTGGTCCACTTAAACATGAAAGATTGTGATAGTATTTGACAGATAATAAGTGGCAAGACTTTTGACCCTATATACCTAAATAATACTCCTAAAGGGACCATTTGGCTGACGACGACCAAAGATATTGTTGTCCACCTAAATTTAGCAGCGAGATCTACAGACAACCTATTAAATGTTCAATTTTAGATGTACTAGAATGTGTTTCCCACTTCCTGATATACCCTGGCAATCAAGAACTTCCAAAGTACTCCTTACTTTAGATGAGCAGAAAATTATTAAGGAAGAAGGTAGATTTAGAAATGCATATGCTATATTCCCAGGTCGGATATCTTCTAATCACGCAGAGGGATTAACATATGTCTAACTTAATTAGAGGGATTGAGAAATAGAATTTTGCATATGCTATGTTCTAGGTCGGCTAAACTCTTATCACTCAAAGGAGACAAAATATGACTAACATACAAAAAGAATTGCATATAGAAGAAGTTGCATAGAGATAGAGTTGCATATGTTGTAGTCCAAGTCGGATCTCTTCGAATCACAGAGAGAAGACAACATATGACTAACATAAAGAAAGAAAAAATAATCTTCTATAGACCTACTTTATCGGAATTCCCCAGTCGCCCTATCAGTACCGGAATTAAGGACATGAGACCATACATCAAGGAAAAGTTAATCCACAATTCTAGATACATATTACTTTAGTGTATCCCACAAGTTCCCACGTATATCTCACTGCTCAATCTACCCGAGCGTGGTACTGTTAGACCAAACAGAACTAACTACGTCCACAAAGTCAATTCCTTTCGGTTGTTAATCTATGTCTAGTCCTTTTGAATCTTTCGTGCCTACCAACACATTGAACACAAAACCTAGACAATTCAGATTCAGTACTTTACACAAGTTAAAATTGTTTGTTATCACTTGCTTAATATCACTTCCTAAATAAGCACCTGCAAACGAACCATCATGAGACAATATTTTTGGGTTTTTGTTTTTATAATTTTTTGTGTTTTTATTTTTCCCCCTAAATTTGTGCATGGGAAAGAAAAGAAATAAAATGCGCAAATTTAAACTGATAACGTCTATCCAAAAAAATTAGTCTTCAAAATGGATCAAATTTTTAAAAAGCTCACAAGCACATCAAATCAAGCTTTGTTGAAAGGTTTGGTAAACAAATCCGCCACATTGTTATCAGTGTGGATCTGTTCCAAATGAATGACCGAGCGCTTATAATAATCTCGAATAAAATGAACCTTGATGTCGATGTGCTTGGTTTTTGAGTGTTGGACTGGATTTTTACCAATTTGGATAGCAGCATCATTGTCACAAAATATTGGCGTTTCAAGAAAATCCAAACCATAATCGAGAAGTTGCTGTTGAATCCAGATGACTTGTGAGCAACACGCAGAAGCAACAACATATTGAGCCTCAGCTGTGGATGTTGACACTATTTGTTGTTTCTTACACTGCCAAGATATCAACCGGTCTCCCAAAAATTGACATCTCCTGATGTTGATTTCCTATCAAGCTCACATCCTCCATAGTTATTGTCAGCAAATGCATATAAATCAAAATCGGGATTTTTAAGATACCAAAGACCCAATTTAGGGCTACCTTTAAGATACCTAAAAATCCTTTTGACAGCAATTAAATGAGAAAGTTTAGGATTAGTATGATAATGCGCGCATTGACAGACTGCAAACATGATGATGGGTCTGCTGGCCGTTAGATACATCAGGGAACCAATCATCGAGCGGTAGTCTGTCTGATCAACAGGCTCCCCCTTTGGGTCAGGAGACAACAATGGTCTTTCAGCCATCGAAGTTAGTGCTATCTTTGAATCTTTAAATCCAAACTTCTCCAGCATGTCTTCAACGTATTTACCTTGATGTAACAGGATTCCAGTTGAATCTTGTCGAACTTGAAGCCCTAAAACATAGTCATTTCACCCAACGAATCCATATCAAATCTTTTCTTCATGACAGTCTCGAACTCTTTGCACAGCTTGGAACTTGTCGACCCGAAAATGATGTCTTCCACATAGATTTGTATAAGAATCAGGTCTGCACCCACATGCTTGATGAATAAGGTCTGATCGATCGTCCCTCGTGTATACCCATGCACAAGCAAGTGCTCTGTAAGAGTTGCATACCAAGCTCTGGGAGCCTGATGTAACCCATATAGAGCCTTGTCCAACTTGTAGACATGATTCAGAAACTTGGAATTGAAAAACCCAGGAGGTTGATCAACATAAATTTACTCTTTCACATCTCCGTACAAGAAGGCGGTCTTGACATCCATATGATACACAGTGATGTCCATGTATGAAGCATATGCAAGGAATATACAGATGGCTTCCAAACGTGAAACCGGAGCATATACTTCTATTTAGTCTAGACCCTCAATCTGCGTGAATCCATGAACTACCAATTGTCACACCCCCGAACCAGACGGAGGAAACGTCCGAGGGCTGGTGTGACTATAAATTGAAATATCATCACAATGAATATACATGAAACATAACACAATCATCACCAACATTACATATTACAGCTGGCATTGTTCACATCAAGTACATTGTTTTACATTACATAATTCAAAAATATAAATTGTACGATAATTGACACTTGCATACAAGTAACCCCAAACTACTCTTGTTAGTTCTTCAGCTTAACGATTACCTGAGAATACAAGTTATTTTGAAAATGGTGAACATATATAATGTTGGTGAGTTCATAAGCATGTTTGATTGAAAAGCTTTCTATTGGTTGTATGACCCAGAAAATCTGATATTTTTTGTAAAAATGCTTTGAAAAAGATGTAATGACTAAGTATAAATGTATGTGTGATTTTCATTGTAAAATCATGTGTAAAAATCCAAATTCCTTGTATTATATCTGTTATGAGAAAAAGGTAATGATTAATAGTGTTTCCCCCCAGAAAATCCGATATTTTCTAATTTATAAAAATAGTCTAGTTCTTGCATCATCGTATAAGTTGTTTTGTATTGACACGATCGAAGGGTTTAATCTCCGAAATGTTAAGATTGTATTGTATCTCTATGTGAGCCATTATAACCATGCATGATAATGACTAAATTGCTTGTCTTGGCATTTTTCCAAACGCCAGTATTTGCTCAAGGTTTTGTCGCCCTAGACTGGCCTAGTCTAACTGTAGCTAACAACTAAGGCATGGGGGGTCACCCCGTATAGATCTATACACAAACTCCCGCTCTCCCTCCAGGAAAATCTGGTTATAACTACAGGCTACGATTGTACACTCAATGGTGCCAACCGACAAATCTCACTAGATTCTCAACCTTTCACGTTTGTTATGTTTTTCACCATATTTAATGTTTACGTGTATGTTGTAGGTTTTCAAATCCAAAGGTATGTATATAAATATCCGAAGTTCAGTAATTATGTAAAGGTATAGCCACGATCTACTAAGCATGTGATTTTTCAGTCCATGCCCAATTAGCATGTAAATGGACCACTAAGGCCCAATAAACATGTAAGAGGGTAATTTTGGCCCAATAGGCATGTAAATGGACCACCAAGGCCCAATAAACATGTGATCCGTAGCTCAGGCCCAAATTAACATGTAAATGGGCTACAAGGCCCAGTAAACATGTCATGGAAAAAATTAGGCCCCAGACACACTTGAATGGGCCCTTAGGCCCATTGGCCATGTAACGAGAGTATTAGGCCCAATAAAAATTGTTATCTATGTATTTCGTCCGTTCGTTATTATTTCGTTGTTTGTTTTAGCTCGAGATTTACCAAATTGATATAAAACCCATCTTTTAGTAAAAATGGCGTTCTTGGCCCAATATGTCACAAAGCTTCAATTAAGGCCCAATTTTAGTAAAAATAACACTTTAGTCCATAAATTTATAAAAAATTGTAATTTCACCCCAAATGTTTAGTAGTTTACGGATTTGGTCCAAAAATTCATATTTTGACATTCTCGACACATTTTTGTAGAAAATTACATTTTTAGCCCCTTGTTTGCATAAAATGACATTTTCGGCCTAGTTTTTATAAAATTTATATTTTTGGCCCAATTTAGAAATAAATTTTATTTTCACCCCTAAATTTGTTTTATTTACATTTATGGCTCAAACTTTGATTAAATGATATTTTCAACCCCAAAACTCTTATTTTTCGCAAATTTGGGCCCAAAACCGTGAGGCACAAATATTAAGCCCATTAGGCTAAACTTTAAACTTTTGGCCCTTTGAAAAGTATGGTTATCATAAAAACCCATTTTTATACAAGTATGACTCGTTTGATCCTTATAAAACCGAAATTGTCACTTTTTTCCCTTATCTTTTGTTTTCTTGACAAATATGACCCTTAACAAGATGTTTGCTTTGAATTTTCATATCTTAAACATATAAAAACTTTTAACTTGATAATATGATGTATAAGGTGTCTTAGTTCATGAATTTTTACTCAATGTTGCTTAAGATGTCGAGATGTGTTAAGATCTAACACATTTTTACAAAATAAACTAAGAAATCACACATGACATGCATAAAACACATAGATCTACACATTTTACTTGTATTCTTCCCCAAAAATCATGTAAAAACAAAAAAAGGGGGTATGAACTCACCTTTTCTTGTTTTTCTTGGTTTTGAAGATGAAGTGGAAGAGGTTTCGGCTCCAGCAAGTCTTCAATGGATAGATCTCGAGCTTATGGGGTTTTCTAAGAGTGTGATCACCAAAAATGTTTAGAAGGAGTGTTCTTAACATAAGAATGAAGTTATATAACTTGGATATGTAGGGACTTACCAAAGAAATATGCTTTTTGGTGGAAATCTCCTTGAAACAACTCTAGATCTTCAAAAATTTGGAGAAGAGAGGAGGTTTTCTAGAGAGAGTGTTCTTGAAAGATTTTTGAAAGAAAATGAGGTAGTGAGGGTGAGGTTCGGCTGAGAAGAAGAAGAGAGAACAGACAGGGAGTGAAGTGATGTGCACGGAGACATGAGAGTGCGTGTGTAACACCCAGACTCAGAAAGACCAAGAAAAGAAAGGAAAAGCTCCAAGTCAAGAGCCAACTCATCAAGTCCAGGGAGGAACTCGACGAGTCGGAGTGGGATCCGGGGCATGGAGTAAGTGACCGACTCGACGAGTCGTCTAGTGGACTCGGCGAGTCTGGTCTGGACGAGAAAAACCCTAATCTCGGAGGTTGTGCCCTATTTAAAGAACATTACATCCCTTCCCCAACCTCTTTACTCCCCTTTGAGATCCAGAAACCCTAAATCATGAGTGAGAGCCCTTGGAAGCAAATTGGGACCTAGATAAGGGGTTTTGTGAAGAGTTATTGAAGATCAGGAAGCTTGGAGCAAGGGGCATTGTAGAGATTTGGATTGTTCTTCATTGGGAGGTCATCCTTGAGGTAATAAGCTGCTGCTTTGGCTTTATTGCAATTAGATCTATCATATGTTTGAGAATTGGGGCATTTTGGGCATGATTGAGATCTATGTCAAGCTAGAGGCCTAGATCTGAGGTTGCCACCTCAGATCTAGACTTGTGATGGTCTAGAAGGCCATAAAGCTTTTGTCAATAAGTTGTTGGTGATGCCCCTTTGTCATAAACCCTAGTCCTAGAGTGTTCTGGGCCTATAGCTCCCTAGTTTCACGTAAAGTTTCTCACTTTATGTGAGGGATAGACTGTAGAAGAGTGGATCTATGGATTGGAACCCCTGCATGGCTCAAAAAGCCACTATATGGATTCAGAGCTGAAGAGACTCGGCGAGTCACATGGGTGTACTCGGCGAGTTTTATGAACATGAGCATGGACTCGGCGAGTATGAAGAACAACTCGACGAGTTTGTTGAAGATTGCCTTGGACTCGGCGAGTCTGTTCTTGGACTCAGCGATTCTGGTCACAGAACCTCAACCTTTTCTGGTTAAGACGCAGATAAGTGAGTTGAGTGGTGACTCAGTGAGTAGGACATGATAGGACTCAGAGATCATTGAACTCGACGAGTCTTGGGGTGACTCGGCGAGTTGAGTCGTATTTTGAGAGTTTCTGAGTTTAAGAACTTGGCGAGTCTATGAGTTGACTCGGCGAGTTGAGTCAACTAGAAGGTTGACTTTGACCAAGACTTTGACTTTGAGTAAAGTTGAATTAGTTTGACTTCTAGAGTTCAGTTTGGAGCTAAGTGTTATATTGATATTAGTAGCTTGGGGAGCTAGTGGAGCAGCGGTTCGGAGAGTTGTTAGACAGCAGCCAGAGGGTTATCAACAAAGTTCAGCAGTGCAGGTGAGTTTCCCTTCGTGTGAATGGGTCTATGTATACAATGCCAGCCCATGTAGTTATGATTAGGAAGACCCGGGGGTTAGCCCTAGGCACAGTATGCTAGTATGACATTCGAGACTAAGGTCCAATGTTAGCGGGTGGGTGCCCAAGGATTGGTTTGTATGATAGTTATACTTGTTGTTTGTGTGATATATGTATGTGCTTGGTAGGGAGGTGAGTGTGGGCGAGGTCCCGTATCTCACCAATAGTAGAGTGTGGACGGTGTTCCATACCTCATTAGCAGTAGAGCAAGGGCGAGGCCCAAGTTCGGAAAAGAGTGAGTGTGTGCTGGGCCCGTATCTCACTGTTAGTAGGAGCGTGGACGGGGTTCCATGATTCATCAGTAGTAGGACAAGGGCAAGGCCCAAGATAGGCGAGGCCTTAGTACAGTAATCTAGTAGAGTATGCTAGTTATGTGTTGTGATATGATTGTATGCTAGTATATGTTAGCGGGCGGGGCACGGAGACAGGCGGGGCCTAAGGAAAACATATCTGCATGCCGAGCGGGGCTCGAAGCAAGGCGGGGCCTGGTGGCGGACGGGGTCCGATAGCACGCGAGGCCCAATGCAGCGGGCGGGACCCTAGTATGTGGTTATGTGCTCAATATTATGTATGGCATGAATGGATGAGTAGATATGTATGGTATGTGGTAGGTTGGGGAACTCACTAAGCTTCGTGCTTACGGTTTCCAGTTTTGGTTTCAGGTATTCATTTTTCAGAAGAGGAGCTCGGGAGGGTTGCAGTGCACACACCATGGTAAGTTAGCCTAGGATGTTTACTCTGATAATTAATCAAGTGTTTTGGAAATGAAACTACGATTTTCATATAAACCCTTTTTGTATGTTTGAATGACTTAACGCTATGACTTAGTAATGTTTTGAAAAGAAATTTTTAGACTCGAAATTTGGGATGTATCAAGTTGGTATCAGAGCCTTGGTTTGATGGATTCGGGCACACTATCGGGTGTGTCTGAACTCAAACTGAGGAAGTGGTATAAAATTTTCCAAAAGAAAAACCATATTTATAAAAGGATTTTGAGGAAAGAAAAGGGTTTTAGAAAAAGCAAAAGGAACTTTGAAAAGAGAAAAGGGTGTGGTGCATGCAATCAGCCGAGCTCAAGTAAGTTCTCCCAAATTACCCATACATGTTTATGTTATGATATGATTATGTGATTAGCATTCTAGATTTAGGGCTAAGGATCTAAGAGGATACCTTATGTGCCTGTTATATGCACTTATTGAGCTATATGCTAGCATTGGTTAGACAGTGAAAGGATAGCCTGTTTAGGTTATGCCTGATTATGTGAGCTTATAATGCATGCTAGTACAGATTCTTGAATTTTGATAGAACTGCTTAATTATGTTCTGGTTAGATTTCCCTTTGGTTTGAATGATGCCTGCTTTGTGCTTTGTCGGTATCTTAGTGATAGGACTTAGCTATTAGGTGAATGTGTTAAGTCACATGTGACCAGGATTAAATAATCTTAGAGTGCTGGATTTGGCCCTATTGCGTAGCTCTTGTCTGAGTCCAACCGTTGTAGGGATGAGTCCTTTACTCAAAGAATTATCAGAGCCTCGTTACATGTGATGATATTTAGGTGATGGCTAAATGGCATTACAATGAGACCTTCAGCAGCTGAGGACTGGTTTAGGTCAGATATTTCCCTAGGGTAGGCCTAGGATGAGTTTAGTGCTGGGAGCAGTGGTAGTCGTGAAAGTGACTTGGTGGACTCGAGGGAACTCTTGTGGAAAGTACGGATAGATTTGGAAGGTAGTATAGGCTCGTACTACTAAAATCAGAGGATCCGTACTCGATTCAAGAGGGGCCGAGATAAAACCAGGGAACTTGCAGTGCGTGTGAGGTCCCTTAGCAGTGAAGTGTATTTTGATGATTGTTATGGCATGCTTTCAGTTTGACGACATTGCAAGATGGTCCATTGGATGGATCAGGTGTCAGAGAGGGGTCAGGATCGGGTTCAGGGATCAAGCAGCTCGAGGAGCAGATGAGAGAGTTTGTATCAGCTGAGATTACGCGCGGTATTCTTGACCAGACTCCTGTGATCTTTGGCACAGTCAAGGAGGGCATCCTGGAGATTTTGGATGAGAGGCTTAGAGCGTTCGTGTAGAGTTGATGGCTATGTTGGGAGCACGTACTTTGACTTTCCGGGAGTTTAGGGCTTGTGGAGCTCCAGGTTATCATGGGGCTAGGGACCCCATTGTCAATGGCAGATGGTTAGCTGATGTCGCCAATGCTTTTCGTTCTAGCCAGTGTCCCAAGGCGGACAATGTTCGACTCGCCTCTTTTCTTCTAAAGGACAGAGCTCGGGATTGGTGGGAGGAGGTTGGTCATGCCATCAGGGATGATCCCGCATTGGACACGATGACATTGAGTGATTTCTCGGCCAGGTTCAAGGCCGAGTTTGCACCGATTATTGAGGTGCAACAGTTAGCCTGAGAGTTCCAGGATCTACAGCAGACGACCGAGACGGTGGCAGAGATCACCGCCAAGTTCAGGGAGAGGGCTCTTCTTGTTCCACAGTATGTCGCGGATGAGGAGATAAAGAAAGCCCGATATCACGATATGCTGTGAGACGACATCAGAGACATTGTGAGTCGGTCCAGCTGCAAGACGCTGGAGGATATGATTGCTCGGGCCAAGGAAAGGGAGATCGATCTGGAACACCTCGGGAAGAGGAAACCGGAGGAGGTTCAGGTATCTACGGGATCGGGCAAGAGGCCCAACACATCAGACTCTAGATCGATAGGTCCTCAAGATTGGGGCCGTTGTGGCAAGTGTGGCAGGACACACGAGGGTGCGTGTAGGAGTGGCAGCGGTGGTGATTCTAGTTGCTTCAAGTGCGGCCGGATTGGTCATTTAAGCAGAGATTGTACTGCTACCACCACCCGGGGATCAAACCTGTTATGTTTCCATTGCAGTCAGAGGGGCCACAAGAAGGCCCAATGTTCGAGTTTGCATTCAGCAGGACAGGTGATAGCACCTGCCCCTGCAACCATGAGGATCACCGACGGCCGTCAGGGCCGGGCAGAGACGCCTGCAGCGAGGAGCAGGGCGTATCAGTTGGTTTCTGATGAGGTGTGAGTAGCCCGATGTGTCAGGTACATATCTTCTTTCATTTCTCTATCAGCTTATGATATGGACTTATTGTTATGGTTCTGCATCGGTATTGATAATGATACTTCGGAATTTTGCGGCCTGCTGGTGATTGATTTATATACCTTCTGCATACCTTGGATGTTATAATGATAGTTGGAGGTCATCTCCTTTAGAGTGGGTTACTTAGGATGCATTATCTGTAGCATGCATGTGAGGGGCTTGGTAGTGCCTCGCTAGTTCGGGAAGGTGTCGATTGGAAATGGGTCGGTTAGATACCCAGTTGTGGTAAGTCGGGTTTTCAGCGAAGTGACTAGGGGATGGTAGGAAGAATTGGAAATTCTTCTAAGCTGTGAACCGTGAGGAGCTATTCAAGTCGAAGTGGGGGAGAGCCATCCGCGTGGCCAAGGATAGAAGTAAGTACAAGACTGGGGTGGTTTCATAGTCTTGGTAACGAAGGAAGCGGCTCAAGTGGCTGTTTGGATGGAGGATTAGGTTAGTTGGGAGTTGTAGAAACTTTCCAACCTTGAGTTTGTGTATTCATGTCTAGCGGGTGACTGGTTCGGGAAAACCAGGTCGCAGAGCCTTCGCCAAGTGCGAGTTTAGGCGGGATATAAGACTGCGGGTAAGCCGTAGCGTTCATTAGCAGTTTAGTTCGTGGAGTGTGGGCGGAGGCCCGTATCTACTAGTTCTCGGAGTGTGGGAGGAGGCCCATATCTCCAAGTCATCACGATGGGGATCAGGAAAGGCTAAGTCATTGAGGTTTAGTATGGAGTTGGCCTGCATAGCCCTAGTTAGGTGAGGCCACTCCAGTATGCAGTTGGGTGAGACCCGTGGGCGAGGCCCGTATGTTAGCAATAATATAGGTGAGACCTAGGAGCAGGATTGCTCAGTAGGGTGGTTTGGGTGAGACCCGTGGGCGAGGCCCGTGCGACAGTAGTTAGGCAGGTGAGACTAGAGGGGAGGACCGCTCTAGGATATAGTCGGGTGAGACCCATGGGCGAGGCCTGTGAGATTATAGCAGGATATGTGGGACCTGATAGGGACCTTAGAGTCAAGATATTGGATCGAGGATCCCAAGACTTGTTGCCCCAGAGTGGCAGGATAGATAGAGCAGTTTAGATAGCCGAAGTTTCTTCAGAAGTCGCTGGGAGCGACTAAGAGATTGTGCTAGTTGTAGTGACCGGTGAGTATCCGGTAACTCAGTTATCGGTAGAATCTGTAGAGGGACCAGGGTGGTCTCGGTCCATTCGGAAGGCGAATGAGAAACGATAGGACTTTAAGGCAGGGAAGTGACGATAGAGAAGTATTGTGTAGGACAACTACTTGACCGAGGAGTGCTACGCCTCTCGCAGCAGTGTTGAATAATCTCAGAATGAAGGACTTGACCCTGATGTGCAGCTCTCGTATGAGTCTAACCATTGCAGGGATGAATCTTTTACTCGAAGGATTATCTGATCTATTCGCTGGGATGGGTACTCAGCACTAAGTTATAGTAGTAAGAAGTATTCAGTATGTATCGGCAGTAGTGACCAGCACCGGGAGTAACCGGAGTAATGGATACCACGAAGGATATGTCCTTCATAGTGATGGAGGAAATGATTAGTTATGGAACATTGCCTTGGGAAGGCCAGAAAACGCGCAAGGAAAAGGGAGGGGAACCCCTAGGATTTAAGCATAAGTACTCGGGGAGTACTGGAAGGATTGTCAGTTGAGTGAGTTGTGTGCTCAGGATTGGTGGGATTAGAGTGCATCTGAGGATTGATAACTACAAGGACTAGTTTTATTCTGGGTAACCGGGCGGAAGGTCCATGGAAGTGGTCGGCCGGAGTTATATTCTTCAGGCAAGGGTGATGCAAGCGGATTGCAGGACAGATGGCCGTAGCGGACTTCGAGGACGAAGTCTAGTTTAAGTGGGGGAGAGTTGTAACACCCAGAATAAAAAAGACCAAGAAAAGAAGGGAAAAGCTCTAAGTCAAGAGCCAACTCGTAGAGTCCAGGGAGGAACTCGACGAGTCGGAGCGGGATCCGGGGCATAGAGTAAGTGACTGACTCGGCGACTCGGAGAGTTTGGTCTGGACGAGAAAAACCCTAATCTCGGGGGTTGTCACCTATTTAAAGAACATTATATCCCTTCCCCAGCCTCTTTACTCCCCTTTGAGATCCAGAAACCCTAAATCGTGAGTGAGAGCCCTTGGAAGCAAATTGGGACCTAGATAAGGGGGTTTTGTGAAGAGATATTGAAGATCAGGAAGCTTGGAGCAAGGGGCATTACAGAGATTTGGATTATTCTTCATTGGGAGGTCATCCTTGAGGTAATAAGTTGTTGTTTTGGATTTATTGCAATTAGATCTATCGTATGTTTGAGAATTGGGGCATTTTGGGCATGATTGAGATCTATGTCGAGCTAGAGGCCTAGATCTGAAGTTGCTACCTCAGATCTAGACTTGTGATGGCCCATAAGGTTATAAAGCATATGTCAATAAGTTGTTGATGAAGCCCCTTTGTCGTAAACCCTAGCCCTAGAGTGTTTTGTGCCTATAGCTCCTTGGTTTCACGTAAAGTTTGTCACTTTACGTGAGGGATAGACTGTAAAGAGTGGATCTATTGATTGGAGCCCCTACATGGCTCGAAAAACCACTGTATGGATTGAGAGCTGAAGAGTCTCGGCGAGTCACATGGGTGTACTCGACGAGTTTTGTGAACATGAGAATGGACTCGGCGAGTTGGAACAATAACTCGGCGAGTTTCTTGATGATTGCCTTGGACTCGGCGAGTCTAGTCGTAGAACCTCAACCTTTTTCGGTTAACATGTAGATCAGTGAGTTGAGTGGTGACTCAGTGAGTTGGACAGGATGGGACTCAAAGGTCATTAAACTCGACGAGTCTTGGGGTGACTCGGCGAGTTGATTCGTATTTTGAGAGTTTCTGAGTTTAAGAACTCGACAAGTCTATGAGTTGACTCGGCGAGTCGAGTCAACTGGAAGGTTGACTTTGACCAGGACTTTGACTTTGACCATAGTTGAATTACTTTGACTTCTAGAGTTCAGTTTGGATCTAAGTGTTATATTGATATTAGTAGCACGGGGAGCTAGTGGAGCAGCGGTTTGGAGAGTTGTTAGACAACAGCCAGAGGATTATCAACAAAGTTCAGTAGTGCAGGTGAGTTTCCTTTCGTGTGAATGGGTCTATGGATACAATGCCAGCCAATGTAGTTATGAGTAGGAAGACCCCGGGGGTTAGCCCTAGGCACAGTATGCTAGTATGACATTCGGGAGTAAGGTCAAATATTAGCAGGTAGGTGCCCAAGGAATGGTTTGTATGATAGTGATACTTGTTGTCTGTGTGATACATGTATGTGCTTGGTAGGGAGGTGAGTGTGCGAGAGGTCCCGTATCTCAATAATAGCAGAGTGTGGACGGTGTTCCATACCTCATTAGCAATAGAGTAGGGGCGAGGCCCAAGTTAGGAAAATAGTGAGTGTGGGCTGGGCCCGTATCTCACTATTAGTAGGAGCGTGGACGGGGTGCCATGATTCATCAGTAGTAGGATAGGGGCGAGGCCCAAGATAGGCAAGGCCTTAGTACAGTAATCTACTAGAGTATGCTAGTTATGTGTTGTGATATGATTGTATGTTAGTATATGTTAACGGGAGAGGCCCGGAGACAGGTGGGGCCTAAGGAAAACAGATATGCACGCTGAGCGAGGCTCAAAGCTAGGCGGGGCCTAGTGGCGGACGGGGTCCGATTGCGAGCAAGGCCCAATGTAGAGGGCGGGAGCCAAGTGTGTGGTTATGTGCTCAGTATTATGTATGGCATGTATGGATCTGTAGATATGTGTCGTATGCGGTATGTTGGGGAACTCACTAAGCTTGGTGCTTACGGTTTCCTGTTTTGGTTTTAGGTATTCAGTTTTCTGAAGAGGAGCTCGGGAGGGTTGCAGTGCACACACACCATGGCAAGTTAGCCTGGGATGTTTACTCTGATAATTAAAGAAGTGTTTTGGAAATGAAACTATGATTTGTCATATAAACGCTTTTTGTATGTTTGAATGACTTAACGCTATGAATTAGTAATGTTTTTAAAAGAAATTTTTAGACTCGAAATTTGGGATGTTTCAGCTTGATTACATGATGAATAATGCCTAGTTATCCTATAAACAAAAATGAGGTGGCATGGTTTACACAGGGGCCGAAAATCGGCCAAATGAAGTGAAAGAAAATAGCATTGGGCTCAATCTCTTGGCTTGTTCGAAATCATGAGGCACATAGAGAAAATTTTCGGCCCATTGGGCCCTTAGGGTAGTTCACGGCCCAAATGGCATAAAAAAATAGGTTTTATGGTACATTAGGGTTAATTGGGCAATTATGGCCCAATAAGGCCCATTAAGGGTAAACCAATTCATTTTAGACCAATTATGGCCCAAAATGTTAAGTTTCATGAAAGTGGGTCCAATTAGAGCCCATTTAAGGGTCCTAAGCCCAAAATAGTCAAATTGGAAGCTTATTGGTCCATTAGGCCCATTTAAGAAATCCTAGTCCGTAATGGACTTGAACCTGGATCTCTAGGGTTTTCAACTCCCCAATTGACCATTTGAAGTGCTTTGTTTTAGGTTTTGAATTTTTTGGATGAGCCTTGATCGAATTTGTTGTCATTAAAATGAACATATTGCATATCATCAAGTTAGGATTACAAGGATTATCATAGGTGACATTTATATGATCACATAATTTCCTGAGAAAATGTCAGTTGTGACACCAATCTAGCCTTATTGCACACAATCACTCCAGAATCGTCTTGCTTATTTCTAAACACCCATCGCATGTCTAAAGACTTCTTGCCCTTTGGTAACTCAACCAGCTTCCAAACACCCATTTTTTCAAATTGATTTAACTCTTCATGCATCACATCAACCCAAATTGGTTCATTTAACACCATTGGCACATTCTTGGGCTCAATCTGATAGATAAAGCAAGAATAGAGACATGTATTGACATCTCCACTCCGACTTCTCGTTTTAACACCTTCTCCCAGTGGGCCAATGACATTTTCAGTCGGATGATCGCGTTGAATTCTTTTTGGGATTTCATGGCTGATATCATTGACTGAGACTGGAAGTGTGTTGATATTAAAGAATTTATCTTCAGCTGAATCGCACGCCTCAGACGATCTAGGATAGTGAGAGGTACTCGCCACATATTCATTTGAAATTGGTTCAGGAAAGAGAAGCTCCATGAACGATTGAGTAGCAGCGGAAGTATCCCTTGACATGACTTCTCTTTCAGCAGGAGTAAGAGGAGTGGCTTCACAATCAAAAAAGATTCCTTGACTTGGAGAACTTGAGGAAGTACTTGGAGCAGCTTCATCCACTCTAGGAGATGCGGGAGTCACCAGGGGTGGTCTGTAGACAACATCTTCCTCTTCATCTTCAACAACTGTACTTGAGCACGAGCAAGAACATGAAACATTATCGGAATACATATTGAAAGATTTAAACAATGATGCATAATCAAATAACCAGTCGGGTCCAACTCTTGCATCTGTCTCATTCTCCTGCAGCCAACGTACGTCATAAGACTCCACAATTTTCTTGGTGGCTTTGTTGTATACTTGGTAGGCACTACGTGCGGCGTATCCCACAAAATAGCAGTCATCGGCCTTTGAGTTGAATTTGGGGTTGGATTCGAGGTGAAGAAGGGTGCAAGGACATCCAAATATTTTGAAATGAGCGAACGATGGCTTGTGATTGTATAATATCTCGTACGGGGTCTTCATCTGAGCTTTGTTGATCACGACTCGATTCTGAACGTAACAAGCAGTGTTGATCGCCTCAGCCCAGAAGAAGACCAGCAATATGGAATCACAAAGAATCGACCTTGCAGTGTCCATCAGAGTACGATTTCTCCGTTCTACAACACCGTTTGGTTGTGGTGTTCGAACAGAACTGTACCGACGCAAGATTCCCTTTTCTGCACAGAAGTAATCCAGAACTGCATTCTTTAACTCTGTGCCATTATCAGTTCAGAGCGCCTTCACCTTTTCATTTGTCTGATTCTCAATCATCAGAATGAACTTCTTGATCAAGTCAGCAATCCCACTCGTTTTGGATAGAAAGAAAACCCATGTGAAACAAGAGTAATCGTCAATCAAAACAAGATAATAAGAGTTCTTGTTGATGATGAGAACGTTGGCTGGACCAAACAAATCCATATGCAACAATTAAAGAACCTTGCTGGTTGAACTGACCGTCTTTGGCAAATGTGGCTTGCGGTGATGATTTTCCTGAGCACATGCCACACACTTTTCAAAGGTTATGAAGTCCATGACTGGAAGACTATGCACAATCTCATTTTTAGCAAGGTGATTGAGGTTCTTGGCATTAGCATGGCCGAGACGATGGTGCCAGAGCATGTCATTGTGTTCTGAGACTTTAGAGAAAAGACAGGTGACTTGTTCTGGAATGTTATGATTCATGTCAATAACATAGGCATTCCCTTCTCTTTCAGATCGAACCAAAATCCATTCTTCAGGTATGATGATTCCAGGCTTTAGAATAAGATATTCATTATTCGTAAAATGAGTCGAGTGGCCCTTATCACAGATCCGAGATACGCTCAACAGACTGTGTTTCTGCTCAGGAGCATAGTTAACGTTCTCAAAGCTAAGCACACCATTTGTGACTATACCCTTCTGAGTGATCTTTCCTACTTCTCCTCCCGCAAAGGAAACAAACCGCCCATTAAAATTCTGAACGTCTTGTCATTGGGAGATGTCTCCTATCATGTGCCTGGAATAACCATTATCGACATATCAAGGTCTGACGTTATTCCTCCGTAGCTGTTCCTGCACGATGTGCGGGATTAATTAGATTTAGGAACCCAGGTCATAGAGACACTGGGTTTTCCTTTGTAAGAAACAGAAATAACTTTTTCATTTGACAAGATAGATTTATCACCAAATACACACATAGAACGTTGAGGTGATTGGACATTTGAAACTTTTGGCACCCATTTATAGTTAGTTTTAGAAACCTTAACATGTTTTTTCGAAATGTTTTTCTTTGGTTAATCGTTTGGATTTCCGTCTAAGATTAGCCAAAGACCCAGATGATGACTTTGACGATACCGAATTTGGCTTAACCACTTTCGGTCTCGTTAAAGTACCTGTTAAATTTTTGTTTAAAAACCTTTTGTTCTTTTCAATATTAGCCCATTTTCTTTCTTTATTAATGTTCCGATCACCATCAATTGAATGAAATCTTGAGGATTTTCTCTTAAGAGATCTTCCTCATGACTCATTCACTCCTTTTTGTGTATAAAAAGGAACAAATACATGGTTTGGACAGTTTCGTGAAATATGACCAGGGGTTCCACAGTTGAAACATGTATGTTTCTTTACATGAAAGTTTTTACCGCTCTTTTCTAGTTTAGTGACTTTATTTCATTCTTTAATTTTCCCACATGTGCATGTGCATGATTCAGAATGAGTGACTGGGTTAGGTGGCGTGCATGTGCCAGTGGCAGATTCATGAGATTTAAATTTATTAGACACATCACCACATTGTTCAAAAACATCTGAATCATCAGTTTTCACAACAACATCATCAGAAACCAATACATTAGTTTTCAAATTTGAAACAAAAACATCAGTGTTCATAACAGAAACATCAGATTGCAACACAACATTATTATCATAAAAACTTTATCTAGTTGCTTTCTTGCCTTGGTGTAAGGGTAAATTTTCATGTAAATCGGAAACATTAGTATCCTTTACCCTAGAACTACTCTCTGGCACGAACACAGCTGGTTTGCAATATTCTAAATGTGCCTCTCTGTCCATTTCTTCCCGAGTCATAGGGATAGCCAAATAATTGTGATTAAAAGAAGGAGGAACACTATCATACCCTAGACCCTTTTTCTGATTACCCTTAAACTTCAAGTGCTTTTCAATCATGGTCTTGAATTTCTCGCTTGACACATCAAATCTTCTAAAATGAAATTCTGCATTTTCAAACTTGTTTTTCAATGTGTTAGGTTCAACTGTCAAGCTAGCAAGTTGTTCCTTAACATATTTATAATTTGCAGGAGATTCACTAATCTGTTCCAGGTGAGAATTCTCAGGTTCTGAAATTTTCAATGCTTGAATTTGATCTTCCCATCCAAATGTCTGATCCACTACTGCTAAATTTGCAGGCTCATTGTTAGATGTTGTTCCTCTGTTGTTCATCACTGGTACCATTATCGTGTCATGTTTTAATCTTCTATCTGGCTTAGGACAATCACGAGCAAAGTACCTTGGCTCGTGACAGTTGAAACATCTTAAATTTCCTTTGTTAAACCCAACCTTCTCATTAGCATTCATGCCTAGTTGTTTTTCCCTGTCTTCTTAGCAAACTGCTTAGCCCTAAAAACCATCATTGAAGTCTGCCAGGTAATGTCCATTTCCTCCACATCCTCAGGGTTAATTTGGTTAAGATCAGCAAATGAAATTTGGGGAGGAAGGTCTCCAGCTACGAAGGCATTGAAAATTTACTAGACTAAAGGCTAGAGCCATAGTCTCTTCTGCTTCCTTAGGAGTGGATACAAAAGGAGGAGCTTTTGAAGAAGAGGCTGAATGAGAAACAACATGGATTTGAGCATATGGAATGGATGATGGTATGGTATGGGTTTGTGGTACAGAAAAAGCCTGAGTTTGTGGAGCAGTGAAGGATGAAAATGCATTATTCAATGAAATTCCCAAATTGGCTTTTGAGTAGGAGTTCACATGATTTATCTCTCTTTGCTTATCATCCAAATTGCAAGCTTTAATGACAACCATCGTTTCCGCCAGATTGATTCGGTTGAGATCTTTGGTTTTCTTAATTACAGAGACGTTTTTGTCCCATGACTTGGGAAGAGAATTCAACAGTTTCTTGTTAATCTCATATCATGGTACAGAAATTCTAGCTGTGCTCATTTCAGTGGTGAGTGTAATGAATCGTAGGAGTTGAGCCTCAAGAGATTCTCCAAGAACATGGTTAAACAAGTTGAACTTTTGACGAAACATGTCTTGTCTGCTTTGTTTCATATCTTCATTTCCCTCCTAGAATTCTATCAGTGCTTCCCAAAGTGCTTTTGCAGAAGTATATTCCCTGAATCATTGAGCGATGTCAGGGGATAAAGCCATTGTTAGAGTTGCCAAAGCCTTTTTCCTGTTCTTCAATTTTTTCAAAATCCTCATCCGTGTAGTCTTCAAACTCTTTGTCAATTACATTTCCATTTTCAAGAGTAGTAGTGATTCTAACTGGACCCTTAAGAATTTTGCGCCAAATCTTGAAATCTTTCATTTTGATGTACTTTTCGATTCTGTATTTCCATTCAGGAAATCCTTCGGTAGACAGAAGACGTGGAATTCTTGTGGTAGTTCCTATGATTGAATCCAACTCCTGATGAATTACACTGTTTTGTGGTTCCATTTTTTTTATAATTTTTTAATTTTAATTAAAAAATATAGTTGATCAAAAATCAAAGAGAATCCCAATCCGAGAAAGGTTTACAACTGTGAAAGGTTTACAGCTGAGAAACGTTTGTAGCTGCAAATGGATTACACCTGAGAAGGGTTTACCACTGAATAAATTTTACCGCCGCTGAGGGTTTATGGCCGTAAACAGGTTTATAGCCAGGAATGGTTTCCAACTGAAAACGAGGGTTTACAACTATAAACTGATGAACATATTACAACAGTAAATGTCCAGATTTTTGACAAAACAAAGATTTTGATCTTTTTAGCCTTGAATTCACAGTCAGTAATAAAACCAAGCAACAACAGCAGCAACAATGATGATTTGCAATAAGAAGCTTGAACAACCACCAAAAATGGATGAGTTTACAGCCACATTTACAGCTGTAAACTAAGCTTGATCAGATTTGACACTAGATTGGCTCTGATACCAATTGTAAGTCCCCAAAAACTAAGAAACAACTAGTGATCAGCAAAAAGGAGTAGCTGTAAGAACGATCCAAATTGCACACATTTATATTGGCTGCAAACGTCTGGTACAATGGACTCGAAAACACACACATATGATTATAAACTGCTACATTAATTTGACACCTACTAACACTATATATAGAGAACAGTGGCTGCAAACACGTTTATAGCCGTAAACGTGTTTACACCCGCAAACACACCCAACCGTAAACCCTTACGAATACATGAACAAATACTAACACATCCTATACAAATGAATGCCTAGCTCAAACCAACAAAATTTGACCTAACAGTCTCCCCCTTGGTTTGAGAGTAGCATGAACTCAATCATTCTCAATGATCAGAACTCATGACAAAACCCAAAAAACTACCGAATTAATTAAAGAGATTTAAAATTGTAATAACAATCAAAGAATGATCACAAATGCATAAATAGAGATAGAGCACCATTGATTATTAAAACATGGATTACCTGGATAATAGGTAAGAATCGAGTTATTTTTCTAATTTGTTTAAGAATTAATGACTTAAATATCAAGAACCTATTAAAAGTATTAGTTATTGGTGTCATTTGAAAATTTTGATACCGATTTCTTGTCTCATCATGCTGTATTTCATGAAGCGTTGTTGGCATGAAAAAAATCAAGTAAAGATTTAAAGAAAAATTCATAAAAAAAAAGTTGACCTCCAAATCGCACACAGAGTGACTTTCATGGAGAGAGAGAGAGAGAGAGTGTGTGGGTGTGTGTGTGAGAGAGAGAGAGAGAGAAGCTTCTTGGAACCAAAACAAATTGAGAGTCCAAAGAAAATGATGGTTGTTGGTTTTAAGCTTTTGGTGAGAATGAGAGATTACCAAGGAGAAGTAGATGACATAAGGGTTAAATAGCCTCCTAAAAAACAAAATTCATGATTAGTATTGGGATCGCAAACCGGGGAGGGAGGAGTCTGACTGTCAAAGTTGATAAAATGTTGGGGTTGCCAATGGATCAAATATTAATATGTAAGTTCATGATTAGGTTTCACGTTTTACAGGGCAAAATCAACACCGAATCCAAATCCAACTACCGTCTCAGATAAAAGAAGGTTACCCTCTTCAATGCATTCTACCGGTTCATTTGTGGAGTGCAGGACGCACTGAATTACAAAATAACCTAAAAAACAAGACATCATTCAAAATGGAACATGAAAATGACTTACACCTTTCCAAGTTCAACTTAACAATGGAAAGGAAAGGAAATGGGTGGTTCCCAAGTTCAACTTAATAGTGGAAAGGAAAGGAAATGGGTAGAAGTAGGAAGAAAGCAAAATAAATTGGTATTCCCGAGTTTCATGAACACCCCGTTCCCGAGTTGTAGCAAAGAAAAGAAGAGAAGAGAAAAGAAAGTAAGGAGAGAAAAGAAGAGAAAAGAAAGGAAACAAAATTCATCTTTTGTGTTCCCACGTTGGAATGAAGTGGAAGGAAAATTAAACATTTTGTTATTTCTCTCCAAATCCTTCCAAATCGGAAGGAAAGTTAGGAAGGAAAGTGGTCATTCCATTTCCTTCTAGCTCATTCTTTTAATGTAACTCAGGAACACCAATTTCCTTTTCCTTCCTCTCACTTCCACCTATTTTATTTATTTTCTCTCCTTAAAATGAACTCGGGAACGGGGTGTAAAGAAAGGAAATGAAAGGAAGTGGAAGGAAATTGAGTGATTATTTTCCCTCATAACTTTCCTTCCAATTTAGAAGTATTTGGAAAGAAAGAATAAAATGATTAATTTTCCTCTCACTTCTCTCCAACTTGGGAACATAAAATGCATATTTCTTTCCCTTTCCTTTCTCTTATTTTCTCTCCTTACTTTCTTTTCCTTTCTTTTCTTTTGTTTTGGTAAAACTCGAGAACGAGACGTTAGAGAGGAATGGTGGTGGTACACCAAGGAGTGGGGGAGCGTGTCACCAAAATAGAATACAACGTTGTGGGAAACATAAGTGTATGTACCCAAAGGAATCAATGTTGAGACTTGAGATGTATATGCATTTTAGAGGCAGGAATTAACACAATCGGAATCCAACCACCTTCTCAATAAAAAGATGTGTCTATTTGAGTTCTGTTGGTTCCAAATCCATCTCAACAGTTCGTTCAAAAAATAAAAATCCTCACTAATAAATTGACACATCAAAGTAAACATGAGGCGGTGTTAATAAGTTTGGATGTCTATGGCGTCATTCAAAAATAGAGGTTGCGTGGCGTCATAATAATCCTCCAAAACCGATGTAAAAAACACCACACAACATAGTTTTAATATATAGTATTTATTATAATTATATATAGTAATTATGAACCTACCTCTCTATCTCTCTCTCTCTCTATATATATATATATAAACATCTTAACTTTCAGAAAACAATACTTATTGAATTTCTTAAGTTCATGTTTCTAATACTTAGTGCTTTGATAATCCTTTATCAATGCTTCTTGAACTTATGCACCTTTGTCTTCGATAGTTCATATGTGTGTCTAAACAATTAAGACTAATTGCCAAACCTCACAATTCAAATTATGGAAAGGGATGCCGTAACCATGATTGAATTTGAGAATGCAATTTTACAATCACTATCTTCTTAAAATCTCTCTTAGTGAAAGCATTTCTTCACAATCATTTTCATGAAGGAGGAAATCTTATGACACTTAGATTTGAGCGGTGTATGTGTTCTTATCCATGTGAATTTGTTAAAACTAAAGTTTACGACAAATTCAAACTCTTATGGATCGAACTTTCTTGATCTCGATTTCTTGCCTTTATGGTAGCACAGCTGCCCACCATGTCTTCCAAGTAGTTAAGCAACTCACCCTTTCCTATCAATGTACCTTTCATTGATTAAGGTGCTTTGCCTTTTATGCGTTCAAAATGAGAACTCATAGAACTCACATGCATAATTAACTCGATTGGATTGGCACAGAATCAAAATAATGTCAACACGATAGGTTGTAAACCTCAACTCGTGTGCTAGTGATGATCGATAAGGTTTATTTGATTTGTTCTTGAAACATTTCAAGACCATTAAGACTCCCACTGACTCCTTGACATATACGATTCTCTTGTCAAAACATTTCTTGACAAACAAATATTCAAGAGTTAGTGTAGCTTTTATCAAAACTCTTCATAAATTGGTCCTAGTTGGTCTTTGTCTTATCCAAGACATCACAACTTTCCACATTTGATGAATGTTTCAAACCTTCTTAAGACTTTTCACTCAATGTCACAATCTTAACTTTAAGACTTGTTATTGGAACGAAGTATGATTGACTTATTGATTTAACCATTTCTTCAATTCTTTGATTCCTCTTCTTGGGCATACAATTGTACTAAGACTCACTTAGAGGATCAATTTAGATATGGTTCTTAATCATTAAGACCTATCATAAAGCATAAAAGGTACTCTCCCTTCATCTTAGAATGGAGTAACTTTTATCTTTCTGCCTACTTGATTCTTCTTATTCGTTCTGCTATTGATCTAAACCCTTTAATCAATTCAGAATTACACTTAATCTTGTAAGTATAATCATATTTACTAAGCCTTTAGTAAATCATGACGAATATCTTTGTTACTCTTATGGTGGACTTTGATCAACACACAACTTTGTGTACTCGATCTCCTAGTCCTTCACTTGACACTTTGTCAATGAATTAGTCTAATTTCCAAATACGAAATTTCTCATTCATCGTGCATCCACGTTGCATGATTCAAAGTTTCTGTCTAATTGAAACTTGGGCGATGAGAAACTCTCCCTATTTGGTAAATTCTCGACTTTCTATAAATAACATAATAAGAACCAAATCCATTATTGCTAATAATAGAAACATTTTAACATCAATTTTTCATACACGCCATTATAAGGATAAATAAATAAAATTTAAAATCAAAACTTCTTTTATTGCGGAAAAACTTATGCTAATACATCTTTCTTAGCAATTTAACTCTAAGTAGTAGCTCAAGAATCTAATCTTCGAGAAACGCGATCGAAATCCATTCCTTCACGGTTAGATTCTGCTCACTTCTTCCTTTAAGCTTCCTTTCTTTTCTTCGATCCTACAAAACATCAATTGTAATCTTATTACATTATGTATTAAGAATCTAGAACAGAAGCTTAAAAGAGTTAGTAAATGGATTTTACCTATATTAGAGCCATACGTTTCGACTCTCCCATCTCTTAGATCTCTTAGGTAAATAGGGCAGCTTCGTCTCCAATGCCCCTTCTATTGGCAATAAAAGCAAATCGACTCTTTTGGAACAGGACATGGAACTACTTCAGACATCACCTTTCTCTTATGATCAAACTTTTCGATCATAGCATGTCTTTCGTTGCCATTGTCTATATCCATAGAGGTCTCGAAGGCAGATTCACCAATCAACTTTGCTTTTCTATAGCGCCAAATCATTGCAGATTCAGCAGCAATAAGCATATAGGTGAGATCTATAAGGGTCACGTCGTAGTTCATCATATAGTACTCTCTTACGAACTCACTATATAAGTTGGGAAGTGACTGAAGAACCCAATCAACAGCCATTTCCTTACAGACAACGGATCCCAACATTCTTAACCTATCAATGTGTGACTTCATCCCTAGGACGTGTGCACACACCGACTTTCCTTCTTTATGTTTACTTGCCAAACGGGTTTGAGTGATCCTGAAGTTTTCAAGCCTTTGAATTTGTGGGTTAGGGAGAATAATTGGAGGAGGAGGAGGAAGTGAAGCATGATCTCTTGTTCCTCGATCGAATCGTGGAATATCATCTTCATGTGGAATGCTTGTTCCACGGGATTTGGGAAGACCATAGTTGTCGAACTTTGACATCTACAATACGGGAGAAAACAAATTCAAGTTAGTTGATTGATTGAGTCCTTAGCAAATCACCCAAATGAGATACTAAGGCTAGGACCCAACACAATATTCTACAACTCGGGAGAGGGATGCCGTAACCCTAATTGCAGAATATTTGAAGGTAAGTGAATGACGATTCACTAATTTCCACCATGAAAAACGAAAAAGAAATTTAAGTTTTAAATCTTATGAAAACTCCTAGATCCTTTGAGATACATTGAACTTTCAATGGCATGTTTATATCTCGATATGCCCCTCTTGTTTGTGACTGGGATGCCAAGGATCACAAAGCGGGTGTGAATAACCATGCAAACTACATGGTGCCCTCACATGTTACAGTCACCTATTCAATGTGCCAGTAAACCACACACGCTCCACCGAACTATGACAAACATTGAGTCACCCTTTGCTACCTTTGCTTAGACCCATTTAGTGTGCCGGTTAACCACACACGTTCCACTAACGTCTTCGCAAGGGCACAAAGTGTAATTTCATGGAATTGCATCAATTCACTTTTGCCTAAGTAACTAAGATTGGGAATTTTATGAAAGCATTTAGTTACTTTAGTAATTCATTATACTTATAATGGAAGGTTTCGTCCTATCCTACCCGTTCGGCTAACGACCCTCCACTAGTCAAGAGTGCGGTGGGTAAGAGTGGATACCCATTCAATCGCCATTTTATAGGCAATTTCCTTAAACACCCCTTATAGACCAGCTTCGTGAATGAGGCCTACTAACGGTAAGACTGACTTTTAGTTATACATATATATAATGTTAGACTTTTAATGTTATATATAGCATAGGGTGTATTTTATAACTTTTAAAATACTATGTGGTTAACTTTAACAATTACACTTTTAATTCAATTAAATTGTAAACCAAAACTTTTATGGATTTATTAAACTTCTTTTAATTATACACCTTAATTAATTAATAAAACCATAAGGGTGTGATTTGAACCTTTTCAAAACAATACTAGAGTTTTAGAATTTAACATTCCTAATTAAACTTTTAATCAACTTTTAAATTCCAAAACTTGAGGGCATGTTTTGAAACCTTTTTTTCAAAACATTAGGATTTCAACTATTTAAATTTCAAAACAACAAAACTTTTGGGTTCAAATTCAAACTATAAAACCTAAGGGGAAAATATGAAACTTTTCATAACAACAAGGATCAAATAACAAATAATTCAAATTAACATTTGATCACATAATTATCCATATTTGATTTATTTAATGATTTCTTGCAAAACAATTTATCAATTTAGTCAAAATAATTAATCAATTATCTTATAAGGAAACAATTATCTTATTAATTGATAAATATCTTCAATTAGATCAAAAATATAGTCAAATATATCATATAATTGGATTAATATTGATCTAACATGATAAGGTAACTATCCATAAGCAAAAACAGCAAGAAATCCCGAAGTACCCTCCATCTGACGAGCTGACTCGTCGAGTCAGGCTTGGACTCGTCGAGTCTGCATGGACTCGGCGAGTCCAGCCTCCAGAATGCAAAAAATCGAATTTTTCAGTTACAACAAGCATCAATACAATAGAAACCAACCAGTCTCTGATACCACTGATGGGTTTTGGTCATAAGACATCCTATGTGCTCATACAAACCCTAATGCTTGGATCTAGGTTTCTCTATTGTACATGCTTTGAATCCAAGACTATAAACCCTAATTCTAGCATATGGAAATCAATACTAACATATAATTAGGTTTAAGATATTACCTTGATTGTTATGTAGTAATAACAATCCCATTCCTCCTTGAATTGACCTTGGAAGGCTTAGAGTCACAAGTGTCACTCCTCTAATGGTTCACAAACACCATAAGCAAGAGGATGAAGAGGAGAGAGGTTAGAGGCTGCCCAAAAACGTGTGAAACCCTAGAAAGTTGCTTGTCCACGTTTTTTGAGCCTTAAGGGTTCTTTATATAGTGAGGCTATTAGGGTTATCTAACAAGGAAACCCTAATTTGGTTGCTTAAGCCCTAAGAAACCCATAGACTCCTTTAATCAAGCCCATGGACGATTTCCTTATGGGTTTCCCCATAGAATTCGTCCACCTCTTGATTCAAGGCAATCCATGGCCCAAATTGCAATTATCCTATAATTACAATTCCAGTCCCTTAAGTTTAATTAATCTCTTTTAGTCACAAAACTAATTACCAATTAATTATTGACTAATATTAATTAAACAATATGATTTCTCCTTTAATATATTATTCCCATAATATATTAATAAATCATATTTAATCCTTTCTCTCCATAATTCATCCTATCAAGTTGCTTTGGTGAAGGCAACCCAAAAGGACCATGCACCATCGGGTCAAGTACATACCAAAATAGTTATGGACTTAGACACTAATCCAACAGTATTGACATTCTCCTGTAGGATTCAATGATGATGGGAATGGAAGAATCAATGCATAATCGATAAGGACCAGTTTAAAGTTTAAGCATAGTTTGTATAGATAATTAGGAAAGTACAAAAGATGTAGAAGCATGTGCTTTCTTACTTCATTACTGTCTCTCTCTCTCTCTCTCTCTCTCTCTCTCTCTCTTTATATATATATATATATATATATATATAGAACTACTCTTTAGATATCTACAGAATGGGAGCTCCCTCAAACCTATACAAGATAACTATACAAGTCTATATAGGCAAGAACAACCCGAAAACCCATATTATAAGGTGTAAGCCTAAGACACCATACAATGGAGAGCTTTACACCCTAACATTCTGCACCACAAAGTATGGAATGGATGACCCGACTTCAATCTCCAAAAATGAGAAATAAGCGAATAAGACTTCAAGCGTGAAAAATGTAGAAGCAACCAAAAAAATCTTTAAATCTTCAATGGTTTTCTAATCTAGGTTCTAGAATGTGAGACAATACAATCCAAAGCATCAAAAGGTAAATTAGAGTCCTTGAGTATCCAAACTGCAAGGATAACTACCCATGTTTGAGCCAAAAAACACATCCCAAAAATCTTCATTATGTCCAAACCCTTCACAGAACATGGAAACCCCAAACTACTTCAAAAAATACAATTCAAATCACTTCTTAAACAACTTTTCCTCAATTTCACTTCGGTCTCCAATCATAAAATGATTATTCGTCAAAAAATAAATATCCTAAATCTGATTAGCAATCGTAGCTCTCATAAAGCCGCTGTCGAACTCTGATGTGTCCATTAGATAAGGGATCGTATAATCCTCTATTCTGCAAGATATCATGTAGACAAAGACATGGAATTAAAGTCATACTCATTGTCCAACATTTTGTTTCCCGATTTCTGATTTGTTTGACATAGAGCTTAATTGAACACATCAATTGAGTCCAAACTGGACCCGACACATAAGTGAAAACAAAATCATAGAGGGGCCCAAGATATTGCTTTTAACCTTCTTAGGATAAAACGAACAGATAAACTTCAATATATATGCTTGTACTAACTACTCGTTAAACCATACACAACAGCACATTTTATAACACCAAGTTACTGATGCGTTTTTGCACTATCAATGTACGAGCAACTTATATATGTTGGTTTGAAGAGTATATGATATTATCATCTCACAATCACTCGTGATAAATTCCATGAAGTGATCCATGTGAGTGTCGGTTAAATCCAATACTCAAATCTTATTTCAAGAGCACTCATAAATGTTTGTAGCAAACTTTGCTATGTCTAACTCCTTAGACAATCTTACAAAAACCCATTCATGAAAGTCTACTTTCACAACCTACTTCCAAAGTATGATCGACTGTGGATAGTTTGAATAATTTAATTATTCTGAAGTCAAAACATGCAAATTGAAACAGTAGTAAATAATTGACACAAGATAGTAACTTTACTTATAAATAAAACTCCTTTTATTCAATCATCAAATGGTAATTACAATTTAGCTATTACAAGTTTCTAAATATCTATCTAATCATTAAAACGAATATCGTCCTTCAGCCCGATACTCCTAGCGTGCTGCAAGTGCTTAACCCTATTCAGTCCCTTCGAAGGGGATCTATTGGGTTCTCCTCTGACGATACCCCTTCATTATGAGGAGTCCTTCTTCTATTCGATGTCTTATGAAGTGATATTTTATGTCGATGTGTCCAGATCTGCCATGATCCCTTGGTTCCTTGGCTAAGGCGACCGCACCCTCATTGTCACATAAAATCTCTATAGGATCGTTTACAACCAGTACAACTCCAAGGTCTCCAATGAAGTTTTTTTAGCCATATCGCCTCCTTCGACGCTTCACTTGCTGCTATGTACTCTGATTCACACGTTGAATCAGCTATAGTTTCCAGTTTGGAACTCTTCCAAGTTACTGCTCCTCTATTCAAGGTAAATACCCAGCCCGACTGAGAGCGGAAATTATCTATGTCGGTCTGAAAGCTGGCATCACTATACCCTGTCACTCTCAAGTCATCACTCCCAACGAGGGTAAGGATCCAATCCTTAGTCCTCCGCAAGTACTTAAGAATGTTCTTTACTGTAGTGTAATGAGCATTACCAAGGTTCCCCTGATATCTACTAACCATGCTCAAAGTAAAGGCTACATCAGGACAAGTACATGTCATGGCATACATGATCGAGCCAACGGTGGAATCATATGGTATTCGACTCATTTCTACTATTTCAGCATTTGTACTTGGACTCTGAGTCTTACTCAGTTTGGTATTGTTCTAGATAGGTAATTATCCTTTCTTGGAAGCCTCCATGCTGAAACGTTTCAACACCTTGTCCAAGTAGTTACTTTGACTAAGTCCTATTAGCCTTTTACTCCTGTTTCTCAATATCCTTATCCCTAGAATATAAGCAGCTTCTCCGAGGTCCTTCATATAGAAACACTTCCCAAGCCAGGACTTAACCTCCTGCAAGGTTGGGATGTCATTTTCTATGAGCAGTATGTCATCTACATACAACACCAGAAAGCTAACTATGCTCCCACTATCTTTGACATATACACAAGACTCATCCTCGCTTCTCGAAAAGCCAAACTCTTTGACTTTCTCATCGTAACAAAGATTCCATCTGCGAGATGCTTGCTTCAATCCATAAATGGATTTCTCAAGCTTACACACTCTACTCGGATACTCTGCATTGACAAAACCCTCTGGCTGATTCATGTAAACATCTTCAGCCAACTTCCCATTAAGGAAAGCAGTTTTGACATCCATTTTCCATATTTCATAATCATGAAATCTACCAATGGCTAGCATAACCCTTATAGATTAAATCTTAGCCACTTGTGAGAAGGTCTCATCATAGTCAACTCCAGGAGTTCGAGTAAAGGCCTTCGCAACCAATCATGCCTTATAAGTGTGTACTTTCCCATCCATATTGGTCTTCTTCTTGAAGATCAATTTGCACCCGACTGTATTACGGCTTGGTACATTGTCAACCAAGTTCCAAACTTGATTGTCATACATGGACTGAATCTCCTTGTCCATCGCTTCTTTCCATTTTGCAGACTCGAGGCCTACCATGGATTCCTTGTAGTTGTTAGGTTCATCCAAATTTACCATTGTACTATCACTAATAAGTGTTTCACCTTCAGTAGTAATATAGAAACCATAAAACTCAGGTGCATTCCTAAATCTACTAGAACGCCTTACAGGTAAGGACTCGTCAATTGGTTCAACAGGAGTTTCCTCCTTGGGTTGAGCACTAGTGTTTGAGGTTCCTTCATCACTTAACTCTTGAAGCTCTTCAATGTCAATTTGCCTCCCACTGTCCTCTTGGCATATGAGTTCTCTCTCACGAAAGACTCCTCTCCTCGCAATGAAGACAACATTGTCACACGGTCTATAGAAGAGATATCCAAAGGATTTCTATAGGTAGCCGATGAAAATACATCGCTTACTACGAGGTTCGAGCTTTTCATGATCTTCTTTTCTCATAAAAGCCTCGCAACCCCAAACCTTAATGTGGTCTAACGAGGGAACCTTCCTTGACTACATTTCGTGAGGTGTTTTGGAAACCTTTTTAGTTGGGACTAGATTAAGGATGTGGGTGGCAGTCACTAAGGCATACCCCCAGAATGAGATAGGTAACGAAGCTCGACTCATCATGGAACGAACCATGACCAATAAGGTTCTATTGCGCCTCTCAACCACCCCATTAGGCTGTAGTGTCCTAGGTGGTGTCAATTGTGAAAAAATTCCACATTCCTTAAGATAATCGTGGAACTCAGTACTAAGATACTCTGCTCCTTGATCAGATCAGAGCATTTTATCTTCTTGCCTAATTGATTCTCTACTTCTTGCTTAAACTCTTTGAAATTTTCAAAGGTTTTTGACTTATGCTTGATTAAGTAGACATACCCATATCTACTATAATCATCAGTAAAAGTTACATAGAAGCGGTTAGCATCCATTGTGGCGGTTCTGAAGGGTCCACACACAATGGTATGTATGAGATCCAACAAACCCTCACCCCTTGCACATAAACCAGTGAAGGGTGACTTGGTCATCTTTCCAAGCAAACAAAATTCACAAGTGTCAGTCGACTTTAAGTCAAATGACTCCAAGACTCCATCCTTTTGGAGTTGTCTATGCGCTTTTTGTTGACATGTCCAAGACAAAAATGCCATAAGCATGCTTTATCCAAACCATTGGATGAATCGATGTGCAATACATTTTTTCCAAGTTATCTACAACCATCATAGTTTCGTATATACCATTACAAGTTCATGCTTCAAAATAAAATCTACCATTATAATAAGCATCAATACTACCAATTTCATTATTAAAAGAAAAGGTAAAACCCTGATTATACAATCGATGAAACGAAATAATATTCCTCGCCATATCTGATGAGTAGCAATAATTATTCAAATCTAAATTTAGACCACTAATAAGCAATAAACAATAAACTCCAATTTTGGTGACATACGACTTTTTCCTATTCCCCATGATTAAGTTCATCTCCAGTGCTTCACATCCTTACTTTCTTTTAGACCTTGCAAATTAGAACAAATGTGAAAACCACATCTTAGATCAAGGACCCAAGAATTAGCATGTGATGTGTTATTAGACAGAATAGTATAAATACTTGCGAAAGAGGGCTTGATCTTCCCATCCTTTATGTTCTGCAAGTATTTCGGGCAACTTCGATTCCAGTGCCATTTTTCATGACAATGGAATCACACTGCTTCCTTTGGATTTAGAGAGGGGGTGACAGAACCAACTTTGGTCCCACTAGAAGATGATCCAACATGCGACTTTCCCTTGTGGCTCTTTGAGGTGCCTTCCTATTCTTTCCCTTCCCATGTCTAATTTCCAAGACAAGGGCAGCAGTAGTAGGAGTAGGTACAACAAATTTTCCTTTCAAACTGCTTTCCGCAGTTCTCATGAGACATTGAAGCTTGTTTATAGTGACCTCCTCCTTGTTCATATGATAGGTCATATGAAACTGATCATAACAAGGAGGCAAAGTGTCTAGAATAATGTCAATGGACAACTCTTAATCGAAGTTGACATTCAACTTCAGCAAGCGGTCCACAAATCTTTGCATCTTTTGCAAGTAGGATGTGATAGACTCTCCATCCTTCATTTTGTTCATGATCATGGAGGCTATGATTTCATATCTTTCCTACCTTGCACTTTGATGGTACCTTTCCTTAAAATCTTAGTGCATTTCATAAGGCCAAAAGTCCTCATATGACTTTTGAAGCTCAGCAGTGATGGTAGCAATCATTATACACAACACTTTGGTTGCGTCCCTTTCATGAGTCTTATACTCAAAAATCTATTCGAGAGTAGCAGTAGCTTCATCAATCTCCTTAATCTCATTATCAAGGACATATTCTTTGTCCTCGTAACTAATAGCCATTTCGACGTTTCGAGTCCAATCATTTAAGTTCGATCCATCAAATAGGACCTTCCTACAAAGGTTCATGAGGGACAAAGAGCCAGAAGCAGTTGAGTTTGAAGTAGGAATGAGTTATAAAATCGGAAAACCGGACCGGAATCGGAATCGGAACCGATATAAACGGAAAATGCTTAAACAGTCCAGGTATTGGGTTTATTACTCTTATCCGGGTTCCGGGCATTTCGGGTATGGGTCCAACGGGTCCGGTTAATCCGGGTTTTTGCACTGGTTTTGTTTAAAAAACCGGAACCGGGTTTAATGGACTGGGTCCGGGTTTAGTGGGCCAAGGATCCGGTTTAGGTTTATTGTCCAAGGAACCAGTATAGGATCAAGAATCGGAATACGACTGGTTTCTTTTCTTTTCCTGTGTTGTACTTGCATGACGACGACAATCACCAAAATGTCAATGAATCGATTTTTTAGTCTCTACCTCACATGACAAAATTTATATCATTTGGTATCTGAATAACCTATTGATTTTTTATTACTTTTATTTTAATAAATGACGGATGTTTATAACTTTTACATAATAATAATTTTTTACTTAGTCAACTTGTTCTTGTTACTTTCGCATGCGTGTTATGAATGCCTTTCATCATTTTAATAATCATATTAATGAATGTTTCTTTTTGATCCATGTTGTGGTAAAATAACAGTGAAAAGAACATAACACAAGTAAGAAAGGGATAATGGTTGGGTCCAAGTCCACGTACGGTACATACTCTCAATTCTCATTACATTATTTCTTTTAAAAAAAGGAATGGTGGATATAACTCATCCATATTATGAAGTATGAACGTACACTACATATTACATAACCTTTTAATTCTCATTATGCATTCCACATTCCACAATAACATTAAGCCAACTTTGATATTACGTTACTTTTTAAAAAACAAATCAATGCGGTAAGTAACCTAAATGTAATTTTTTGTATTTATAACGGTTGAAAGATTATGCGATTGAGGTAATTACAAAAAAAAATCCAGGATTTTCGGTTCTAAACTCATTTTACCCGGTTCCACATTACCCACTTTGCTATTTCCGGGTTTTTCAGTTCTAGACCTACCTTACCCATACCGGAACTGGAACCGAACTGGAACCGATTCTTATATACCAGTCCGTATTCTAGTTCTAAAAAATCTCATTAACTGATTATGGGTTTTCCGAGTCCATGTCCATCCGGTCCGAGTTTGGACCCACTTTCATCCCTAGTTTGAAGCAGTGTTTGAAGTAGATATCTGAAAAAGGACAAAGTTTATATTAGATAAGGATTCTTAATATAACACCCAAAATGGAATATTAAGGCTAGGAACCAACACAATATTTTACAATTTGGAAGAGGGATGCCGTAGTCAATTGCAAAATATTTGAAGGTAGGTAAACGACGATTTCCCAATTTCCTCTATGAAAAACAAAAAAGAAGATTAGGTATTTAATGAATTGAAATTCCTAGATTCTTTTGAGATTCATTGAACTTTTCAATGACATCGTTAAATCTAGATTATGCCTTTCAAGTTTGTGACTGGGATACCGAGGATCACAAACAAGGTGTCAATAACCATGCAAATATGCTTGGTACTCTGAATGTTACAAATCACCTAATCAATGTGTCGTTTAACCACACATGCTCTATTGATCCATGATTAACATCAAGCTACCCTTTGCCACCCTTGCTAGTCCAAAATTAGTTTGTCGATTAACCACACACACTCCACTAATGACTTAGCAAGGTGCAAAGTGCAATTTCCATGGGCACCATTTTCACATTTTTCCTAAAGTAACTAAGATTGTGAATATATAAAATTTTAGTTACTTTAATAATTATCATTATATTTATTAGTGAGAATTAATGTCCTATCCTACTTGTTTGGCTAACAACCCTCCACCAGTCATGGAAGCGGTGGGTGAGAGTACACATCCATTAAATCACCATTTTATAGATAGTAACCTTATACCCCCTTATAGACCGGCTTCGTGAATGAGGCCTACTAATGGTAAGACTGACATGTCTTATATATATATATATATATATATATATATATATGTGTGTGTGTGTGTGTGTGTGTGTATTAAACTCTTAATATTATAATAGTATAAGGGTTGAATTTTAAACTTTTAAGATTCTAGGGTTTGGAATTAAAGTTTCATAAATGAGACTCTTCAAGTTCCAAAACTTGAGGGCAAGTTTTGTAACTTGTCAAAACTTTTGATTTCCATAACTTATGGACATGAATAAGACCTTTCAAATTCCAAACTTGAGGACAAGTTATGAAACCTATCAAGATCTCTTGAATTCTATAACTTACAAGAGTTAATAGTTTCATGAATAAGGACTTTTCATATTCCATAACTTGAGGTCAAGTTATGGAACTTTTCAAGAAACATATATATCAAATTTAACTAATCAAATTATCACATAATTCATCAATTACCAATTTGACCTAGTCTGATTCATATTCCAAGATAACTTCAAATTTTACAAATAATTAGTTTTTTACAAAATCAAGTAATTATCTTAAAATTTGACAACATGCACGTTTTTGGATGGGGATAGACATTACCATACTAGTAAAATCAAATTTTATTAACAAAACAGTTTGTGGTAATGATCCTAATCCAAAATAGGTCAAAAACTTGAAAATTCTACCATTTGATGAACCAACTCATCGAGTGCCTAATGAACTCGACAAGTTCATCTTCAGAAGGCACCTACTTGTCGAGTTCATAGATGGACTTGTCAAGTAGGCCCTGGCAGAATCCAAAATTGTCATTTTTCAGCTTTTGAAAATCACACAATTGCATCAATATAATAGAAAACATCCATGGCTCTGACACCATTGTTGGGTTTTATGTACTCTAACATCCCTATGATGCACATACAAACCTAATGCTTTGGATATAAGTTTTCTCTAATTATACATGCAACATTGGTTTCCAAAGCATGAAGCCTAAAATAGTATACAAAATTTGACATATGAATCATATATAAAATAAGTTAGAAGATTACCTCTTGATGTAGCTAGTAGGACTTTGGCCTTAAGTGAGCTTAGTACCCCAAGTGTTGTGACTCAAACAAGTCACAAACACTAATAAACAACTAGATGAATCTGAGAGAGATTTAGGAGACTAGAAATCATATTCTCTTCTTGAAATGCAAGGTGGTAACCGATTTTAGTGCATAGGGTTACATATGTATAGTGTAGAATTCCAAGAGTCATGTGTAACCCTAATCTTACACTTAAGCTTATGATCCATGCATTTGATATGGATTAACACTTCATGGATTAACCCGTAAGCATAGCCCATCACAAATCAATCATGGATCATTAGCCTAATCCATATGTATTACTTGATTTACATAATCAATCCCTATTAATTTAATTAGTCTCTTTTGATCACTAAATTAATTCCAAATTAATTCTTGGTCAATACTAATTAAATAATATGATTTCTCAATTAATATATTATACTTATAATATATTAATAAATCACAAATTAGCTCTTACTCAAATATCTATCTATCAAATTGTTCTGGTGAAGGCAACCTGAAATGGACCATAATACTATCGGGTCAAGTACATACCAATTATAGTTATGCACTTAGACACGTAATCCAATAATGTTGAGATGGGAATATTTATTGGAATCGGTAATTGCTAAGTGTATGCTTTAAAAATTATATACGGTTAGGATTTGATAGCCCTAGAATAATTGATTTGGCTTTATTTTATGCCCGTTGTTTGGTTGTGTTTTTAGGGTAGAGTTTGTTATTTGATAGTCTATTTGATCTTATTATGTGTATAATTTGTATGCATAAGGAAACCGGTAATAAGGGTGGACTTCGTAGCATAAGTTTTGGTGTGTTGGGTGAATGTTCTATGATAGTTCTACGGATTGGAGTGTTACTGCACGAATGCTTCTTGCTTTGTGCTTTGTGGAAATCTTGGATGATGGGTGCCAGCTACTAAGTGAATAGGAAGGTATTCATGAGTTGGATGACTGGAATTATGAAGAGTTCTTCAGTAGTTGATGGCAGAGTGAAGTGAGGAACCTAGGTGAGCCTAGGGGTATTGCAGTGGTAGTTGTCATGTTGTTTAATGAGCTTTAGTGCATCGTTTTAAGAAGGTGATTTAGAAGATTCAAGATGATTCTTGAAGGAAGTATGTGTTGGATATAGTGTCTAAGCCCATAACTATATTTGGTATATACTTGACCCGACCTGGCATGGTCCATTTGGGTTGCACTTCACCCGAACAATTTATGGATAATATTTGAGAATAGTACAAGTTATGATTTATTAATATATTATAAGTTCTAATATATTAATATAAGATCATATTATTTAATTAGTAGTGATCTATAATTAATCTAGGATTAATTTAGTGATCAAAGATATTACTAATTAAATATGGGCTTCTATATTTATATAGTGTGGGCTTATGCTTATTTGGAATGGGCTAGGCTTGGATGGAGAAGTCCATGGATACTCCATGGAGCTTTAACCCATGGATCTCATGGAAATGAAGAGACATGGGTATTAGGGTTTACATGGATGTAACCCTAATCCACCACACTATATAAAGGAGGCTTTGGCTCTTGAAATCAAGTTAGTGAACACTAGTTTGACACATGTTGAGGTGAGGGCCGATTTCAAGAGAAGTGTGACTATTCTCTCAGAGTTCCAAGTTTGTGGTGATTTGTGACTTTCATTTGAGGCATCCACATTATTGGTTCTAGGCTCTAAAACTCCAAGGAATCAACTACAACTACAAGGTAAGTGTTTCTACTAGCTTTATTTGATTCAAGTTCCCCATGCCATGCTAGTTAGGATATAAGCCTTGGAAAAATAATTATTTGCATGTATCATAGACAAACATAGATCCAAGGTTTATTAGGGTTGCATGTAAACTTAGGAAGTGTTAGAATGCTCAAAACCCATCAGTGGTATCAGAGCCTAGGCTTTTTTGTTTGATACTTGTTGCAATATGCTTGAAAAAGTCGAAATCTTGTTGTCTGACTGATGGACTCGCCGAGTCCATGGGGGGACTCGCCGAGTCCACTTGTATCTTCAACCTACTCGCCGAGTAGGTTCATGCACTCGACGAGTAGGGTCGACAGAGTGCAGTTTTTCGACTTTAGTTGCTGGAAATGGATTGGAAACATTACCCTAAACTATTTTGGTACTTGAAAACTTGTTTTAGCTGGTGTAATGTTTTTTCTAATTCATTTACAACAACTAGTTATCAAAATTACAAAGTTTAATGTGATTTTGATTCTTGAAAGTGTTCATATTCATGTTCTTGTTCTTATGAAGTTTAGATGATCATAGGAATTATTTGTAACCTATGTGGTAGTTTAATTCTTGATCATAATGTGTTTTAATGGAGTCCATAACTTGTCCTCAAGTTATGGAAAACCAAAAGTCTCTTGGATTAAAAAACCATTAAAAGAACACAAGAGTTAGAAAAATGAAAAGTCCTCATTTTATTACTCTATTAAGCTCATAAGTTACAAGATATGAAAAGTTTTGAAAGTTTACAAAACTTGCCCTCAAGTTTTGGAACAAGTAAAGTCAAGTTAAAACTTTAGTTCCAACCCTTAGAATTTTAAAAGTTAAAATTCAACCCTTATACTTATATTATTATGATTTAATAATTATATATATATATATATATATATATATATATATATATATATATATATATATATATATATATGTATAAGAACAAAGTCGTCTTACCGCTAGTACGCCTCATTCACGAAGCCGGTCTATAAGGTGGGTATAAGGTTGTTGCCTATAAAATGGTGACTTAATGGGTGTCCACTCTCACCCACCGCTTGCTTGACTGGTGGAGGGTCGTTAGCCGAACGGGTAAGACAAGGACTTATAAATTCTCATTCAAAGTATGATGAATATTATAAAGTAACTAAATGTTTTATTAAATTCCCAATCTTAGTTACTTTAGGAAAAATGTGAATAAGGTGCTAATCCATGAAATTACACTTTACACTTTGTTTCAGTCGTTGGCGGAGCATGTGTGGTTAACCGGCACACTAACTTGGACTTAACAAGGTAGGTAAAGGGTGACTTAAAGGTTTATTATAGTATCGATGGAGCGTGTGTGGTTTACCGGCACATCGATTGAATGATAAACTTTAAAGGGTACCAAGTGATTTGCATGGTTACTTCACACCTCGTTTTGTGATCCTCGACATCCCAGTCACAAAACCTGGAGGGCACACTCGAGATTGAAACATGCCTTTGAAAAGTTCATTGAATCTCAAAGAATCTAGGAATTTCTAAGAACCAATCAAAGCCTAATACTTAAATATTTCGGTTTTCGTGGTGGAAATTGGTGAATCGTCATTCACCTACCTTTCAAATATGGTATAGCTTAGATTACGGCATACCTCTTCTAAGTTATATTATATTGTGATTGGATCCTAGCCTTAATATTACATTTGGGTGTTTTATTAAGGACTCTCTTATATCTAAACTAATCTTGTTCTCTTCTTTTTAGATGTCTTCAAACAATGCTGCTTCTGGCTCTAATCCTAATGGCTCCTTTACCCTTATGAACTTGTGTGGGAAAGTCACCTTTGATGGATCCAACTTCAATGAGTGGATCAGAAACATCAGGATGATTACCCGCTACGAGGACAAAGAATATGTCCTTGACAAGGAGCTTAAGGAGATTGATGAGACCACTGCAACTCCTCAGAAGATCGCTGAATTTCGGGCACATGAAAGGGATGCTATGAAAGTGGCTTGCATCATGATGGCCACGATGACAGCGGAACTCCAAAAGTCTTATGAGGATTTCTACCCTTATGAAATGCACCAAGATTTGATGGAAAGATACCATCAAAGTGCAAGACAAGAGAGGTATGAAATCATCTGCTCCATGATAAAAACCATGATGAAGGACGGGGAATCCGTCACGAGCCACATGCAGAAAATGCAAAGGTATGTGGATCGTTTGCTGAAGCTTAATGTGAACTTCCCTGAGGATCTTGCAATAGATATCATTTTGCACTCCTTACCATCGTGCTATGATCAATTCCGCATGACATATCACATGAATAAGGAAGAGGTCACACTCAGCAAACTTCAGGGACTTCTCAAGACCGTAGAATCAGGTCTTAAGGGGAAGTCGGTTGCTATCACTCCTACTCCAAACTCAACTCCGGTTTTGGCAATTGGGAAAAATCGATGGAGGAAGAGAAAGAGATCCTCGAAGGGTACCAAGGCTCGGACCCTTGATGGCTCTTCTTCAAGTGGAACCAAGAAAGGTTTCGTCACTCCTTCTTTTGACCCAAAAGAGGCTGAATGCTTCTATTGTCATGAAAAATCTCATTGGAAGCGGAACTTCCCAAAGTACCAACAGGGTGTGAAGGATGGGAAAGTCAAACCCAACCATGCAGGTACTTACACTATCATTTCTAATAACTCACCCCATTCTAAGTCTTGGGGTCCTTGATACCGGTTGTGGTATTCATATTTGTTGTGACTTGCAGGGACTAAGAAGAAGTGAGAATGTGGAGCAAGGAAGAATAAACTTGATCATGGGGAATAGGAAAGCTTTACCTGTTACCAAGATTGGAGTTTATACTTTATCGCTAAGTAGTGGGTTTAATTTAGATTTGAATAAGTGTTGTTATTCGCCAGGAATGGCAAGAAATATTATTTCCTTTCATGCTTTGTACAAACAAGGGTTTACCTTTTCATTTAATAATGAAGTTGGTTCTATAGATGTTTCCTATAATAATGTTTTTTATTTTAAAGCATTACCTTGTGATGGTGTGTATGAAGTTGTATCTGTTGTAGATAACTTGGGAAATAATGTTTTGTGTATTGATTCTACTAGTAATAATAACTTGGATAAAGCATCATTATGGCATTGTCGTCTTGGACATATAAGCAAGAAACGCATAGGCCAACTCCAAAAGGATGGAGTCTTGGAGTCGTTTGACCTAAAGTCAGATGATAGTTGCGAATCATGCTTACTTGGAAAAATGACAAAGTCACCCTTCACAGGCTCGTGTGAGAGGGGTGAAGGTTTGTTGGACCTTATACACACGGATGTGTGTGGACCATTCAAACATGCCACAAGGGATGCTAATCGTTATTATTTGACTTTTACTAATGATTACAGTAGATATGGATATGTCTACTTAATCAAGCATAAATTAGAGACTTTTGAGAGGTTTAAGGAATTTAAACAGGAAGTCGAGAATCAATTGGGCAGGAACATTAAGATGCTTCGATCCGATCGAGGAGGTGAGTATCTTAGTTCAGAGTTCCTCGACTATCTTAGGGAATGTGGGATTGTCTCACAATTGACACCTCCCAGGACACCACAGTTGAATGGTGTGGCTGAGAGGCGTAATCGAACCTTGTTGGATATGGTTCGTTCCATGATGAGTCGAGCTACGCTACCAATCTCATTCTGGGGGTATGCCTTAGAGACTGCCGCCCATATTCTTAATCTTGTCCCTACAAAGAAAGTTGCCAAAACTCCTCACGAGATGTGGACTGGCAAAGTACCTAAGCTAGACCACATCAAGATTTGGGGTTGTGAGGCTTTCGTGAGACGCGAGACTCATGATAAGCTCGAACCTCGAAGCGAGAGGTGTATTTTCATCGGCTACCCATAGCAATCCTTTGGTTACCTCTTCTACAGACCTAGTGACAATGTGGTCTTTGTAGCAAGAAGAGGAGTCTTTCGAGAGAGAGAGAATTTATAAGCCAAGGAGACAGTGGGAGGCAAATTGATCTTGAAGAAATTCAAGAATCAAGCGGTGAAGGAACTTCAAACACTAGCCCTCAACTTGAGGAGGAAACTCCTGTTGAGCCAGTTGATGAGCCTGTACCTCTGAGGCGTTCCACGAGAGTTAGGAATGCACTTGAGCATTACTATGGTTTCCATATTACTGCGGAAGGTGAGACACTTATTAGTGATGAGACACTAGTAGGTCTGGAAGAACCTAACAGCTACATGGAAGCCATGGCAGGCCCTGAGGCTACTAAATGGAAAGAGGCCATGGATAGCAAGATACAATCCATGTATGACAATCAAGTTTGGAACTTGGTTGAGAATGTACCTGGTCATAAGACTGTAGGGTGCAAGTGGGTCTTCAAGAAGAAGACCGACATGGATGGTAAAGTACACACTTATAAGGCGAGACTGGTTGCAAAGGGCTTCTCTCAAATTCCTGGAGTGGACTATGATGAGACCTTTTCTCCAGTAGCCAAGATTAAGTCTATTCGGGTTCTGTTAGCCATAGCTGCATTTCATGACTATGAAATATGGCAAATGGATGTCAAAACCGCTTTCCTTAATGGAAAGTTGGCTGAAGATGTTTACATGAGTCAGCCAGAGGGTTTTGTCAGCAACAAGTACCCTAATAGAGTGTGTAAACTCGAGAAATCCATTTATGGATTGAAACAGGCACCTCGCTGGTGGAATCTTTGCTTTGATGAGAAAGTCAAGGAATTTGGCTTTTCGAGGAGTGAAGATGAATCTTGCGTCTATATCAAGGCTAGTGGGAGCATAGTCAGTTTTTTGGTACTGTATGTGGATGACATACTACTCATAGGAAATGACATCCCAACCCTACAGGAAGTAAAGTCCTGGCTTGGGAAGTGTTTCGCTATGAAGGACCTTGGTGAAGCTGCCTATATCCTAGGGATAAAAATTTTGAGAAACAGGAGTAAAAGCCTAATTGGACTTAGTCAAAGTACCTACTTGGACAAAGTGTTGAAAAGATTCAACATGCATAACTCCAAGAAAGGTGAGTTACCCATTCAGTGTAACGCTAGATTAAGTAAGACACAAAGCCCTAGTATTGAGGCTGAGATAGCAGAAATGAGTCAATTTCCTTATGCTTCAGCTGTAGGATCGATCATGTATGCTATGACGTGTACTCGACCTGATGTAGCCTTTGCTTTGAGCATGGTTAGCAGGTATCAGGCGAACCCTGGAAAGGAACACTGGATTGCGGTAAAGAATATCCTCAAGTACCTGCGAAGGACTAAGGACTGGGTCCTTACCTTCGGTGGGAGTGATGACTTGAGAGTTGTAGGGTATAGTGATGCTAGTTTCTAGACTGATAGGGATAATTTCTGCTCTCAGTCAGGCTGGGTCTTTACCCTAAACGGAGGAGCAATTTCTTGGAAGAGTTCCAAGCAGGAGACAGTGGCTGATTCCACTTGTGAATCAGAGTATATAGCAGCAAGCGAGGCAGCAAAGGAGGCGATATGGCTAAAGAACTTCATCGGAGACCTTGGAGTTGTTCCAGCTATAAAAGAGCCAATGGAGATTTTCTGTGACAACAATAGTGCAGTTGCCTTAGCCAAGGAACCAAGGGATCACGGGAGATCCAGACACATCGACAGAAAATACCATTTTATCAGACATCGAATTGAAGAAGGACTCCTCATGGCGAAGAGGGTATCATCGGATGAGAACCCGGCAGATCCCCTCACGAAGGGACTGAGTAGGGTTAAGCATCTCCAGCATGCTCGGAGCATAGGGCTGAAGGATGATATAAGTTTTAGTAGTTAGATAACCCAGAAATTTGTAAAGTGTAATTGACATTTGATGATGAATAAAAGGTGTTTTATTTATGAGCAAAGTGTTGCTATCTCTTGTCGATCTTTTACTATATTTCTTTTGCATGTTTTGACTTCCAGAATAATTATGTTTGGTATATCATATTATTCAAACCTCCACAGTCGGTCATATGTCGGAAGTAGGTATGAATCAAGACTGTCATGATTGGTTGCAGAGGTCTAAGGTGTTAGACATGGCTACAACAATCATGAGTGCTCATAAGTTCTGAGCATTGGACTCAACCCACGCTCACTGGAATCACTTCATGGAATTTTATCCCGAGTGATCGTGAGACGGTAATATCATATAAGTCTTCAAACCTAGAGATATGATTTGTTACTTACGAGTTGGTTATGCATTGATTGTACGTAAACGCATTGGTAACTTGATGTTATAAAACGTGCCTTTGTGTGTAATTCAATGAGTGGTAGAACAAACATATGAGTCGAAGTTTATCTGTTCCTTCTTGGATTAGAAGCTGATATCTGGGCCCCTCGATGATTTTGTTTTGACCTATGTACCGGGCCCGGTCAGAACTAAATTGATGTGTTCAGTTGAGTTCTATGTCAAACAAATCGGAAATCGGGAAACAAATGCTGGACAATAAGCAAGACAATGTTCCATGTGTTTGTCCGGATGATATCTAGAACAAAGGATTATATGATCACTTATCTAAATGGCGCGTTCTAGTTCAACAGATTTTAAAGAGCTACGATTGCGGATCAGTTCCTGAAGTTATACTTACAAATATAGTTACTAGACTTATCCAAGTGGGAGACTGTTGGATATAGTGTCTAAGCCCATAACTATATTTGGTATATACTTGACCCGACCCGGCATGGTCCATTTGGGTTGCACTTCACCTGAACAATTTATGGATAATATTTGAGAATAGTACAAGTTATGATTTATTAATATATTATAAGTTCTAATATATTAATATAAGATCATATTATTTAATTAGTAGTGATCTATAATTAATCTAGGATTAATTTAGTGATCAAAGATATTACTAATTAAATATGGGCTTCTATATTTATATAGTGTGGGCTTATGCTTATTTGGAATGGGCTAGGCTTGGATGGAGAAGTCCATGGATACTCCATGGAGCTTTAACCCATGGATCTCATGGAAATGAAGAGACATGGGTATTAGGGTTTACATGGATGTAACCCTAATCCACCACACTATATAAAGGAGGCTTTGGCTCTTGAAATCAAGTTAGTGAACACTAGTTTGACACATGTTGAGGTGAGGGCCGATTTCAAGAGAAGTGTGACTATTCTCTCAAAGTTCCAAGTTTGTGGTGATTTGTGACTTTCATTTGAGGCATCCATATTATTGGTGCTAGGCTCTAAAACTCCAAGGAATCAACTACAACTACAAGGTAAGTGTTTCTACTAGCTTTATTTGATTCAAGTTCCCCATGCCATGCTAGTTAGGATATAAGCCTTGGAAAAATAATTATTTGCATGTATCATAGACAAACATAGATCCAAGGTTTATTAGGGTTGCATGTACACTTAGGAAGTGTTAGAATGCTCAAAACCCATTAGTATGGATAGGTCTAGAAGGTAGTATTGGGCATGTACTACTGAAAGCACATGATACATACTCAAATTGGGGAGAGTCTTAGAGAATCTAAGAAGCTTAGGGAAAAGCCATTCTTGAGTATGTTATGAATTTTTGCATGATGGTATTTCAGTTTGGTGATGAGTTTCCAGGAAGGAGGTTTAGGTTTTGGTTCTAACTCAGGTAACAGTACTGCGTCGATTAGCGAGCCGACACGGGAATTCATCTCGTTGGGGATTACCCGCGGTGTTTTGGAGAAGACTTCTATGGTCTTTAGTTCCGTCAAGGAGGGGTTTTTAAAGATCTTGGATGAATGCTTGGGAGCATTCCATGCTAAGGTTTTGGCTATCGTTGGATCTCGCACTCTTTCTTTCTATGAGTTTTGGTGCTTGTGGAGCTGATGTATTCTATGGGGAGAGGGACCCCGTTTCCAATAGAGGGTGGGTATCATATATGGATAACACGTTCAGGATAAGCTTCTGCCAAGGAGGTGAAGGTCAGATATGTTTCCTGCCAAGGAGGTTTAGGTTTTGGTTCTAACTCAGGTAACAGTACTGCGTCGATTAGCGAGCCGACACGGGAATTCATCTCGTTGGGGATTACCCGCGGTGTTTTGGAGAAGACTTCTATGGTCTTTAGTTCCGTCAAGGAGGGGTTTTTAAAGATCTTGGATGAATGCTTGGGAGCATTCCATGCTAAGGTTTTGGCTATCGTTGGATCTCGCACTCTTTCTTTCTGTGACTTTCGTACTTGCAGAGTTGTTGTATTCTATAGGGAGAGTGACCCCGTTTCCGATAGAAGGTGGGTATCATATATGGATAACACGTTCATGATAAGCTTCTGCCAAGGAGGTGAAGGTCAGATATGTTTCCTGACTACTGAAGGTTAGGGTGTGAGACTGGTGGGAAGAGATTGGTCATGAGGTGGGTGGTGATGTAGGTTAGACTATGTTATGGGATGATTTCTCGATCAAGTTCCAAGTTGATTGGCCTTAGAGATTGAAGGTGCAGTAGTTGGTGCGAGAGTTTCAAGATCTCCGCTAGACTACTAGGATATTGACAGAGATCACTGCCAAGTTCCAGGAGAGGACTTTATTGGTTCCACGATATGCGATAGACGAGGAAATTAAGAAGGTGACGTATCATGATATGTGGCAGATGATATTAGAGAGTTTGAGAGTATTTCAGGGTGTAAGACCCTAAATGATATGATTTCTAGAGCCCGAGAGATGAAGATCGATTTGGAGCCCCAACAAAGAGTTGTTATCTGCTTTTTTGTTGCTTGGATTTTATATTGATTTGGGTAAGTATTATCTTCGGGTTATTGCTCTGTTATCATTGGGTTATATCTTCGGGAATTGTTTCATGAATTTTGCATGACATGAATCATTAGTGGTTCATTGAGGAGATATATGTCGTGTAGCAGGTTCCAATGTGTTCGGTTGCTATTCTGGTTTTTAGTCAGAATTGGTTTGGGGGTATTGTGTGGAAGGCCTTTAGTCAGGATTCAGCAGGTCAGTCCTTTGGTAATCCTCAAGGTTCATTGTTTTTAGTATTCACTCTGGTAGGAGTGGCATTTGCCTATGGAAGAGTTGTTGGGTACGAACACTACCATTGCTAATTGAGGAACAGTAGTAGGAAGATGGTGGTTTTAGTTGCATGAGTTGTTTGGTTATTGATAATGTTAAGGGAGTTCTATATTTTCTCAGGTTGCAGTCGATTAGGAACCAATAATTCTTTGAAAATGGAAGTCGGAATAAAGATTCGTTGGTTCAGGGCAAGGATTATGGTTTTAGTCACTAGCATAAGAACTCAGGAATGATGTCATTGCAGGTGATCTGGATTATCAGGTTGGTTAATATTATCCTTCATGGTTTTTGGATTTGGTTGATCATGGATTTGGCTACCAATGGAATGCTAGTATTGTTTAGCGCATGGTATAGGCAGTCCATTCTATTTGAGGGACACAGGTCAAAGAACTATAAGGATTAAGAGGTGATAGACCTTTGTCGAGTCCAAGTGGGGGAGACTTAAATGGTTGTTCAGATTGAGGTTGTGTTGGTAGGAGATGAGGAAACTTCCAATTGCAAGTTGACATCTCCATTGTGACCCGAACTCCTGAATGGTTGCAGGATTTGATTCAGGATGCATGGTATTGTGATGATTTAAGTGTGGTAAGGCTATGGGTGGTATCCATGGTTGGTTGGAAGTGTTGTAAGACTATGATGGGATCGTATCATTTACGAGTTCGAAGTAAGCTATCGTTGGTAGTGGTCATGTGTGTAAAGGGGGAATCAGTTTGTGCCATGGGCATGCCAGTCCGGATTGTCAAGGAGCATTTCTTTGTTATAGGTTGAGGACCATTGGGTTCCGAGGCAGATTCGGGCCTATGTAGCCCTAGATGAGTGGGACTCATGGGCGAGGCCTGTGTGATTATGGAAATTCAACTTGGATCTGGTAGAGACCATTGGTTCGAGGTTTTGGATCTTGAGTTGAAGGATCATGTGGATGATTAGTATGTGACACAGAGAGGTTATTAGGCTAGGTAACCTTGTTGTTGGATTCTTAGGAGCCTGGTGGTTGGATCAGGTGCGAGACAGGTAGTCTCGGAGATGGTCTGGGAGTCTTTATCATTGGTTAGGTGAGGGGTCGTCGAGAGTCAGTAGGTTGTGGTGTGAAATGCAAGTACATATTCATGGATCTCGGTCTATGAGTGTGGTATCAAATTGGTTTTGGAAAAAAATCTTGTGTCGGGTATCGCTCGTTTTTTGTGCAGGAATTACTTTTCAATGGATTAAGGATTAGAGTAGTTATATTCCAAGGGCATTAGTTGAAGGGTTCAAAGGTAATAAATGGATTTCGTTTTGGATGACGGATCAAGTCATGTGATTGTGTCGTGGATTGTTCCTATTTGTGAAGAGCATCAAGATAAGTCAGGGCGATATTATTAACTTGGAACTCAAGTGTGGAGTAGCTTATTATTCTGAGGAGAGGTCAGATCACTTGTAGTTGGGTTTCGATAATCTTAGAGTAGATGATTTGCTCCCGTTACAAAGCTATCATCTGAGTCTAACCATTGTAGGGATGACTCTCCTAATCGAAGTATTATCTGAGTCTAATATCAAGTATAAGTGTTCTGTAGGAATATTTGGTTTGTGATTCTGTTTTCTAGTGGGAATCTCAGGTATCAGAAGTTGAGTAGTCAGTTGGAAAATTAAGTGGAATGGAATTAGCTATGGTTTGGTATGGGCGGCCTTTCGGGGAGAAAGACCATCCTGAGACTTCAGATTTCAGGTTCAGTAGTCATGGTTAATTCCCAAGGGATTAATGTTGGATGGTGAAGGGATTCGTTCATCTACGAATTGGAGAGCCCTACGAGGGTTGGTTTCGGTTGCCATGGAAAGATGGTGGTATGCTCGGGGCTGTGGCTGTGTTGCTTAGGTTGTTGGGTGTGTCAGGAATGGTAAGGAATTATTTCAAGGATGAAATCTAATTTAAGTGGGGGAGGTAATAATCATAACTCTTATGTCTCTTCTGTTGAGTTTCTACCCTTAAGACTTCTTGACTATTGTCGGTGCTTAATCTTGCACCTGAGCTTTTATTCTAAACTTGATCTTCTTCATAGACTCCTGCTTCCTGTACTTTGCCTATCATAACAGACAGATGCTTCATGTTCTAATGACCTCTCTTGTACGGTGAAATGGCTAGACTCAAGTCTCTTTGAGTTAGAATCTAGAATGGAAGATACCATACTTCATGTTCTAATGTGATATGATCACTTTATAGCACCTAACACTTCTTTCTATAGGCTTCTTTAGCCTTAACAATGACTGTGATACTTCTATTGATTCCTTCATTTATCTTTTCCTTCAATATATTGGCTTATGTTAGGTGCTACATCGAACATGGTTCTTTATAACTTACTATGCAGACTTGTATTAGACATACTTGATACAATATAACTACTGGGGTCGGAATCACAATCATTTTCTTTAGTCATTACCGGAACGATGGTAATGACAGATACATTCAAAATGGAATGAACTATTAGTGACTTGGTACCTTGTGACTCTTCCTGATCCAAGTGGGATTCATATTCTTCTGATAGTATAGGCATCTACTATCTTTGACACATACTCATACTTATCCCAAGAATTGCCTCACAGCCCCAAAGTTCTTATTCCTAAATTCACACAAAGATTTGATATATACGAATTTGTCTAAATTATCATAACATATTTCCCTAGACTCCACTAGGATTTCATCCATTCTTATCGTTAACAACAGTTCTACTTCAACTTGGTTAGCGGTGGAAATGCCAAACGATCAGATGACTTTAGGAATTGACAATAAAAGCTCTATCCTTTTGCCAATCGAAATTGTACTTCTCCTATACCAGATGTATCAAAAAGGTGAAATACCATTCTTATGATATCTTCTGATATATACTATTCACTACTGTAAGCCTTCTTATTTCCTCCATTTACTCAGTCCTCTATGATTCCTTATCCTGATACATCGAAACAGGAGTTCGGTGTATCGAGACAAGAATCTACATAGGGAAGGTTTAGACGCGTAATTCTCCTTATAACTATAAAAAGTTATATATATATATATATATATATATATATATATATATATATATATATATATATATATATATGTGTGTGTGTGTGTGTGTGTGTTAAAATGTTGTAATTAAACATTTAGAAACCTGAACACATGAAACTTCCTAATTTTAGGTTGGCAACAGACCTTTAAACTTATTCAAATAATAGCAATTAAGATAGGCAACTATAGGGGTTAAAACTTTTATAGTGAGGTGCAAAAATGGTCCAAGTATGTATGGAGTTGAAATCAGTTTGTGTTCGACTCTATATTTAGTTTACAAGGTATTCTTCTATTTGAAGCTAAGACGTTTAGTCGTTGTAATTTTTTATAAGTACGTTTGTATCCTATAAATATGATATATATTAGATTAGAGTAAGAACTTTTTTGAACGTCATTCTATATTTTGTAATCACGAACTCCTGTACTTATTCATACTTGAATACGATTTAACCAGATTATATTTAGATATTGTGTTTTTAATAGTTTTCTTAGTGTCATTTATGTTCATAATCAAAACTAACACCCTACAATTGTTATCAGAGCGGGATTCTATCAATCGATTGTAGTTTCTCCTATTTTTCATTTTTTTTTTGAGTCGTTTGTTCCAATTCAATAAATTCCGCAATATGAATAAGGAAACTCGTTTTGGTCGATTGTTTTGCTTCAATTATGCACTATGTCTGTTGGATCGATTGATTTATATTCAATCTCAAATTGATTACTTAATTAGATCTCTTTTTTATTCAAAATCACTTTCTTCATACTACAATGGCGAACTTCAACTTGAACACGATGTCTAATATCTCAAATTTAATCGGATCATCAACTAAGTTTCTGATGCTGATTCTAGAGTACTATGAGGAGTGGGCTGATAGGATGGAAGATTATATGAATGGAATCGAAGAAGATCTAATGAGATGCATCAAGAAAAGAGAATTTTGTCAATCAATGTTGGTCAATATTGGTATAGCTGCTACGAATGAAGATATGATCACTCAAGGAAATAAAATGAAGGCGAACGATAAGAAATGTCTACATGAATTACGTGGTGCTCTTCCACCAGTAGTTTACAACTATGTCCGTTGATCCTCTAAAGCCAAGAAGATTTGGAATACCTTGAAAGTGAAGTATCAGGGAAATGAAAAGACAAAGAAGAGTTCTGTGAAATAGTGATTGCTCTAGTTGGGAGAGTTCAAACAAAAGAACAATGAATCAATCGAATCGTATTATGATCAACAAGTGATCACGGGGAATAGGAAAGCATCGCATGTCAACAATATTGGAGTTTATTCTTTATTGCTTAGCAATGGGTTAGTTTTAGAGTTGAATAATTGTTGTTGCTCGCCATATATGGTGAGAAACATTATTTCTTTTCAAGGTTTGTATAAACAAGGTTTTAGATTTTCATTTAACAATGAAATCGGTTCTATAAATGCTTTTTATAATGGTAAATTTTATTTTGAAGCATTTCCTTGTAAAGGTATATATGAAATTTTGATGGTTGTAGACAACTTAGGAAATAATGTATTGCATATTGATTCTTCCAATGGTTTGGACAAGGCATGCTTGTGGAATTGTCTTCTTGGACATGTCAACAAAAAGCACATAGCCCAACTCCAAAAGGCCAGTGTTGGAGTCATTTGACTTACACATGCGAATCTTGCTTGCTTGGAAAGATGACCAAGTCACCTTTCACTGGAACTTGTGAAAGAGGTGAGAGTTTGTTGGATCTCATACACACCGATGTGTGTGGACCCTTCAGATCTGCCACAAGGGATGCTAACCGCTTCTATGTAACCTTTACAGATGATTATATAAAATATGGATATGTCTACTTAATCAAGCATAAGCGGAAACCTTAGAAAAGTTCAAAGAGTTTAAGCAAGAAGTGTAGAATCAACTGTGTAGGAAGACAAAGATGCTTCGATACGATCGTGGAGGTGAGTATCTTAGTAACGAGTTCGACGACTATCTAAAAGAATGTGGAATTGTTTAACAATTGATGTCGCCTAGGTCACCACAGCTTAATGGTGCGGCTGAGAGGTGCAATCGAACCTTGTTGGACACGGTTCGTTCCATGATGTGTCGAGCTTCGTCACCTATCTCATTCTGGGGGTATGCCTTACTAGACTGTTGCCCGTATCCTTAATCTAGTCCTAACTAAGAAAGTTGCCAAAACTCCTCACGTAATGTGGACGGGGAAGGTTCCCTCGTTAGCACATATCAAGGTTTCGGGTTGCAAGGCTTTCTGAGGGGGTTCGTTCAGGGAAGAAGCCCAAGATATCTGACCACAAACCAAGGAGCCAGAAGAGATGCATCTACTGTGGCAAAAGTTAGCAAGTTGCATGAGGGGACGTGCAAGGCAGGGAGCTCAGGCTGATTCAAGGGTGGCCGAACTGGACATAGGAGTAGGGATTGTACATCTACTAACACCACCACGACAACATCAGATCCGGTTTGCTTTTAGTGTAATCATAGGGGACACAAGCGGTCCCAATGCCTGAGTTTAGCAGCTGTAGGGCAGTTGGCAGCACCCACCCCTACTACATTGAGGATTACAGACGGCCGTCAAGGCAGGGGTGAGGCGCCAATGGCGAAGAGCAGGACCTTTCAGTTGACAGCCGACGAGGCATGAGCAGCTCCCGACTTGGTAACGCGTATGTATCTTTCTCTTATCTCTTTATTGATATTGTTTTTTACTTATGTTTATATGTCTGTTATAGGATCGTTCCAAGTGAACGGTATATCAGCATTGGTACTGTTTGATTCGGGTGCCACCAATCTTTTGTGTCGCTCGCGCTCAGTAAGCAATTTGTAGGAGCTCTGGGGGAGCTGGATTGCGCACTTGATGTAGAGATAGTAGATCCATCAGGGTTGCAAGGGTTCACCAAGGATGTACTCTACAGTTATTCGATGAGCGGTTTTCAGTGGATTTGGTTCCTATTCCCCTGCGAGGGAATATGATTAGAGTGGGTATGGATTCATTGAGCCCCAATAGGGCAGTGATTGACTGCGAGTAGCAGCTAGTGCGAGTTCGCATTCCTAGTGGGGGAGGACTAGTGATCTAGGGCGATATGCCACAACGTGGACCAGTGTTTTGTTCAGCAGCAAGGGCGAGGCTCCACCTTCAACGGGGTTGCGCAAGATACATCGCCTATTTCATGGATACCCGGGATAAGTGTAAGGTGACAGTTGAGGATGTACTGGTAGTGCGAGAGTACCTAGACGTATTCCTGAAGGATTCACCTGGGATACCTACGGAGAGACAGGGTTGAGTTTAGGATTGACCTGGTTCCTGGTGCGGCTCCGATAGCTAAGGCACCATATCCGTTGGCTCCTCCCAAGGCGCAGGTGGCCTTCGAGACCCTCAAGTAGCGTTTATGTGAGCCACCAATTCTGACCTTGCCAGAGGGAGTTGAGGACTTCGTAGTTGACTGTGATGCCTCGATCACAGGCATGTGAGAAATTTTGATGCAGCGAGGTCATGTGATAGCTTATGCTTCGAGGCAGCTGAAGCCTCACGAGGCTAACTATCTGACGCACGATTTAGATCTAGGGGTAGTGGTGTTCGCCCTCAAGATTTGGAGGCATTAACTCTACGAGGTCCGTTGTACCATTTACACATACCATAATAATTTGAGGTTCGTCATGGATCAGCCGAATCTGAACATGAGGCAGTGTCGGTGGTTAGATGTGGTAAAGGATTACGATTGTGAGATCCTTTACCACCCAGGAAAGGCCAACGTATTGGCCGATGCCCTAAGCCACAAGGCGGTAGTGGCCCCGATCCAAGACATTTGTCTGAGGATGAAAGTGATCACTCCAATGCTGGAGCAGATTCGAGATGCGCAGGTTGAGGGCATTAAGGAGGAGCGACATAAGTGCAAGCGGATCATAGGCCATGTGGCCTCCTATTATTATGACAGCCGTGGATTTTTGACCCTACATGGGAGGGTTTGGGTACCGTACTGGGGTGGAGTATGACATATATTGATGGGTGAGGCCCACAAGTCCAGGTTCTTCATCCATCCTAGGGCGACAAAGATGTACAAAGATCTTCGACCCGATTACTGGTGGGCCTGCATGAAGCGAGATATACCCTGGTACATAGAGAGATGCCTGAACTGCAAGTCAAGGCAAAGCACCAGAGGCATCACGGAAGTATGCAGCCGTTAGACATCCCCGTGCGGTAGTGAGAGGACATTACTATGGATTTTATCACTAAGCTTCCCATGACCGGACATGGGGTTAATTCGATATGGGTGATCATGGATCAGTTGACCAAGAGCACTCACTTTATCCCGATCTAGGAGAGCATATCGGCCGAGTAGCTGGCCAGGATTTATGTGCGAGATATGGTGGCACGACATGGAGTGCGTGTCTTGGTGGTGTCAGATCGAGATGTCCGTTTTACTTCCAGATTTTGGAAGCGGTTTTATGACAAGATGGGTACCGGTCTTTCAATGTATTACAAACTAACGGACCGAGCAAGAGGATGATTCAGACTCTCGAGGACATGCTTCATGCATGTGTTTTGGATTTCAGTGGCAGTTGGGATATGTATCTTCCGTTAGCGGAATTTTCAGATGACAACAGCTACCACACCAACATAGACCAACCTCCCTTCGAGATGCTTTATAGGAGGAAGTGTAGGACCCCAATCTGTTAAGGTAAGGTCGGTCACAGGGTCATAGGGAGTACTGAGGTAGTACTCAAGACCACAAAGCGGATCTTGCATGCTCCAGACTGCTCAGAGTCGGCAAAAGAGCTACGCCGACAAACGGCGTTTGGATTTGGAGTTTTGGGAGGGAAACATGGTCCTCCTGAAGGTGTCACCCTGGAAGGGTGTCATCTAGTTCCAGAAGCAGGGCTATCTGGGCCCCAGGTATATCGGCCCCTTCAGATTCATTGCCCGGGTGGGCAAGGTAGCATATCTATTGGATCTTTCCACAGAGCTCATCCATATCCACAACATTTTCCATGTTTCCTAGCTATGGAAGTGCTTTGTGGATGACACAGCAGTGGTGCCCTTAGAGGATATTCAGGTTGATGACAACCTGAAATACATTGAACGACCGGTGCCGATTTTGGATCGCAAGACGAAGGAATTGAGGAACAAGAGGGTTGAGCTAGTGAAGGTGCGGTAGCAGCACTGTAAGGGTTCAGAGTGGACATGGGAGCCTGAGGAGGAGATGGGGGAGCACTACCCGGAGTTGTTTTCAGATGCAGTAGACTTCGAGGACGAAGTCTAAGACAATTGGGGGAGAATTGTAATGCATGATTCCCTGGTACGAATTTAATCTAATTATTTATTTATTTTAAAAGAAGGACTCGACGAGTTGGTGGCTCTAACTCGTCGAGTAGAGGGCATAATATGCATGGGGTTTGAGCTATCTACTTGGCGAGTCGAGGTCCCTGACTCGGCGGGTAGCTCGGCCGGGGTGAAACCCTAATTTCGGGGTTTTGCACCCTATTTAAGCATCCTAATCCCCGCCCCTTGGCCTCATTTACATCCTCCTTGTCCTAAACCCTAATCCACAAAACCCTAGAGCATTTTGGGAGTGTGTGAGACATTTTTGAGTGTTTTGTGTGTTCTTGAAGCCTAGAAGAAGAAGAAGGAGCTTAAAGGTTGAAGGAGAAGGTTATAGACCCATGGATTTCGTTCCATACTCATCACTTTCTGGTAATGAAGCTCTTAACTTTCCTTATAGTTCCTTAGATCTCTTTGTGGTCACTTTTATGGGGTTTTTGTCCAAGTAGTATGATTTATGAGTCATGGATGTCCCAAGTTGGTTATACTTTCAGATCTGGAGTCATTAAGGGCTGTAAAGGCATAAAAGTGCAAACTTTATGCCATTTGAGCCTCATGCAAACCCTAAGAGTGTTATTATGGTCTTTTAACCCCCAAAGGGGCCATGCATGGAAGCAAGCTTGAGACTTTACGTGGTTAACTAGTATCTAGACCCTAGATCTAGGTTTTCATGCTTTGGTTTGGAATACTAAGGCTGTTTGGACAAGATCTATGTCCTAAAGGAATTAGGGTTTTAGCTAAACCCTTCAAGAAGGGCTATCAAAGGGTAAAGTTGGAAACTTTACCCTTAGAAAGGTCATTTCCAGTGAACAGGCGAAGTAGGGGCTCTAGTTCTAGAGAACAAGGGCTTAATCTGTTAAGATCGCCAAAGAGGCAGAAGGACTCGTCGAGTCCGTGAGGGAACTCGACGAGTTGGGTTATGTTGTTCTGTTTCAGTTTATGGTAGAACTCAACGAGTCTGTAGAGGGACTTGACGAGTTGATTCGCCAAGTCGCGACTACAAGCAGCTCGGTAGAACATGCTGAGTCGGAAAAATGACTCGACGAGTTGAGTCGCGATTTCTGGATTTATGAGTTAAAAGAGCTGGACGAGTTGAAAGGTTGACTTGGCGAGTTGGTCAACTCGGAATGTTATCTTTGACAAGAGCATTGACTCTGACCAGGGGTAAAATGATCATTTTACCCTTAGATGGATTTTTAGTTTTCTGACTAAGTACTAATATATAGAGTTAATCGGGGAGTCGTTGGAGCAGCCAGCAAAGATTCCTCATGTTCGAGATCAACAAACAGTTTGAGAGGTGAGTTTTCCTCCGGTAGGAACAGGTCAAAGGCACCAATGTCGGCCCGTTCATGTATGTTAGCATATGCCAGACGTAGGTCCGACGCCGGGGATGGCCCGATGCAGCTTATATGTTCCGGACCTCGGTCTAATGCTGGGGCGAGCCCCAAGAATGTTGTATGCTTGATGTCTTTGTGATTCTTACATGTATTTGTTTGTATGTTCCGGACTTCGGTCCGATGTCGCGGCAAGCCCGATGAAGATTTAGCTTATATGTCATTTGTTATGTGTCGGACTTCAGTCTGATGCAGGGGCAAGCCCGAGGAAGCTTTATATGTTTATATGTTAGATGTTTATGTGTTATGTGCTTGTTGCTATGATATATGTATACCAGACTTCAGCCCGATGCCAAACTTTTTTCAAATGTTGGGTGGGGCCCGATGTTGGATTCGTCCGATGTCGGGCAGGGCCCGATGCAAGGGGAAAGGCCCAGTATATGCTATTATGTGTTTATTGTATGGTATGTGGTAGTTTGGGGGATCTCACTAAGCTTCATGCTTACAATTTTTAGTTATGGTTTCAGGTACTTCTGCTAGCAAAGGGAAGGGATCGGGATGATCGCATGGCACACACCACAGTTTTATAGTCTGGGATACTTTACTCTGATATTTGAGATGATATTTTGGTATTTGGACATTTGATGTGAGGTTTTGGAGATACACATTTTATGATGTTTACATGATGATGTGATATATGGTTTATTTAATGATGTAAAAATGAAATTTTTGGATCGTATTTTTTGGATGTTACTCACGGCCTCAACCTTGGTCGGATCGACTAAAATAACCTTCTGATTGACAACGTATCCCAAGGAAAATCCTCCAATACTGTGCTTTGGCTATCGGAGCCACACCTGGAATCAAATCGATCCTGAACTCCACCTGGCTCTCCGGTGGCACCCCAGGAAAATCCTCCGGGAATACATTCGAATATTCCCATGTAATCGGCACCTCGTCCGCAGTCGCCTTACCCTTATCTCGGGTATCCATGACATAGGCGACAAAGCCTGCACAACCGTGATGAAGGTGGCATATGGCCCTCACTGCAGAACACATGACCAACCTACGTTGTGGTCTCTCACCTTGAATCACCAACTCTCCCCCACTTGGGGTCCTAACCCAAACCAACTGTTGCTCACAATCGATCACCGCCTCATTAGGGCACAGCCAATCCATGACCACGATAACCTTGTTCCCACACAAAGGAATGGGAACTAAATCCACTGGATACTACTCACTGAACAACTAAAGAGTACAATCCTGATGAACCCTCGCGACCCTGAACTTCCTATCATAAAGAGGACAATCTAGCTCCCCTGGAGCTCCAACAAATATCTTGCTAAGCGCAAGAAATACAAAATATCGGGTAGCCCCCGAAAAGAATAATACCAAAGCAGAGATACCATTCACGAGGAACGATCCTAAAATGAAACACATAAACATAATGCACAATTCAATATAAATAAAGAGATAAGGAGGAGATGCATACCCGTCACAACGTCGGGAGCTGCACGCGCCTCCTCTGCTGTCAGCTGGAATTCCTTGCTCTTCGCCACTGGCACATTTGCCCAACCTTGACAGCCATCAGTGTTCCTCAATGTCACAGGAGTAGGTGCTGACACCGGTCCTGCCACAGCCAAACTCGAAGAATGGGATTTTTCTTGTGGCCCCTCTGATTGTACTGAAAGCAAAATAGATCAGATACCATAGTGATGGGGCTGGTAGCAGTACAATCTCTTCTGATGTGACTCGTCCAACCAGACTTGAAGCAGGCAGAACCCACCCCTCTGTACGTCCCCTTGTGCGACTTGTCACACTTGCCACAATGGCTATGACTACGTTGGCCTCTCTGTCCAGAATAAAATACCTTGGGCCTCTTCCCTGACCCCTCAGCAGTCACAGCAGAATATGACTTCCTCTTTCTCTCCATCTCCAAGTCATTCTCGTTCTCCCTATCCCTCGCTAGCATGTCTTCCATTGTCTTGCAGCTGGATCGGCTAACAAACTACCAAATGTCGCTCCTTAATATCTCATGATACTGGGCCTTCTTCATCTCCTCATCCGCCACATACTACGGAACCAGAAGTGCCCACTCCCTAAACATAACGGTGATCCCAGTCACCCTCTCATTAGTCTGACGGAGATCCTGAAAATCTCGCTCCAGCTGCTGCACCACGATCACCGGTGCAAACTCGGCTCAGAACCTGGTCGAGAAATCACTTCAGGCCATCGAATCAATAGCATCACCTCCCATAGCATGCCCTACCTCCTCCCACCAATCACGAGCCTTATACTTTCGGAGGTAGGATGCTAGTCTAACCATGTCCCCTTTGGCACAACGACTGGTACGAAAGGCGTTGGCAACATCTGCCAACCACCTGTTGCTCATAATGGGATCCCTAGCCCCATGAAATTCTTGTGCTCCGCATGCCCGAAATTCCCTAAAAGTCAGATAGCATGTCCCAATCAAAGCCACCATCTCAGCGCGAAAGGCGCTCAAGCTCTCATCAAGAATCTCCATAATACCCTCCTTGACCACGCCAAAGATCACAAGAGTCTGATCAAGAATGTTGTACGTAATCTCAGACGATATGAACTCCCTCATCTGTTCATCAAGCTGCCTAGCTCCTGAACCTGAGCCTGAACCCTCCCCGACACCAGAACTGCCCATTGGCCTGCCTCAGAATACCACCATATTGAAAATACACCATAAAACTATCACCATATTGGAAATCATAATTACACAAGCTCCTTGGCTTCATTATAGACCTCCTTGAATCGAGTACGGATCCTCTACTTCCAGTAGTACGGGCCCATACTACCTTCGACATCTATCCTTACTTTCCTCAAGAAGTGCCTTCACTTAGCCAAGTTACTCTATAACCAATAGATACAGAAGGAACTCATGCTAACCATCTCTAACTAGCTCACGAATACAATTACATATTACAAAGACAAGATAATTATTCAAATGAGAGGTCTCTCCCTACAACGATTGGACTCAGACAATAGATGTGCAATAGAGCTAGACCTAACCTTTTAAAATTATTTAGTTTTCATAATATGTAACTTAGCATATTCGCTTACTAACTAGCTGAGATTAGCAAGAGCTCCTAAAAGCACAAAGCAAGCAGCATTCGAGCATCAAGTAAATAGAACTGAGCATAACCTAACCAGGCCATCCTATCACTAACTGATTAGCAGTGTCATGCAAATCTATAAGCTCATACAACATGCATACAAACGCACCCCTCCTAGATCCTTAGCCCTAATCTAGCATGCAATTCACGATTCACAATTCATATATAAACATTTAAGAGTATTTTGGGAAAACTTACTTGAGCTTTGCTGATTACACGCACCACACCCCTTTTCTCTTTTAGAAATTCTTTTTATAAAAATGTTTTTCTTTTGAAAATCTCTACAAAATATTTAGTTTATGTTCAGAAACACCCGAGAGTTTGCCCGAATCCCTCAAACCAAGGCTCTGATACCAACTTCTAACATCCAAAAATATGTCCCAAAAATTTTCAATTTAAATAATAGATAAAATAGTAATTATCCATATCATCCAAACATTTGAAATAAACCAGTGTATCAATTTGTCATAAATCAGAGTAAAACATCATAACAAAATCCCAATGGTGTGTGTAATGCAGTCATCCCGAGCTCTTCCCCTTGGAACCAAAAGTACCTAAAACATAAACTGAAACCGTAAGCACAAAGCCTAGTGAGTTCCCCCAAAATAGCACATACCAAGCATGAGATAAACATATAATGGGCCATACCCATCATCGGGCCTCGCCCGGCTTCGGACCCCGCCCGACATCAAGTTGAGCTCGGTAAAACGGGCCCCACCTAACATACAATAACATATATCAAAATAAACACATACACATGCAATAATCACACACACACACACACACACACACATATATATATATATATATAGCATACATATATCCATCAGCCCCTGCCCGACATTGGGCCTTGACTCGGAAAACATATAAACACAACACATGCAAGACTCACGGAGACAACTAGCATACGAACAACATAATATAAACATGGGTCGGCCTTGGTGCCTTTGACCTGCTAAACCCGGTAAGGAAACTCACCTAGACCGTTGAAAGATAACAGGACAAAATCCCGACACCGAAAATCAGCTCTACACAACCCCTAAACAGAAACAATCCGTTAGATACGGATCAATATTTTAAAACCCCTTAAAGGTCAAAATTGGTCAAAGTCAAAGTCAACGTTCCAAGTTGACTCAACTCGTCGAGTTGTTCTTCAACTCGCCGAGTTTCCCCTTTAATCAGTAGAATCGGGAAAAGTCGATCCAACTCGTCGAGTTCGCCAATGAACTCACCGAGTTTCTTCAGGAACCACGCCTCTTAATCTATTAAGTCGCCGTTCTCAAAATTAACAGGTCCACCACTCAGATATGGACTAAAATATTGATTAGATAGGTAAAGTTTCCAACTTTACCCTTAAGAACCGTCCTAATGGGTATAGAACCCAAACCTTAAGTTGAAAAGGTTAAGGCTTAAACAATAAGCACTTATTCATCAAGACAAAGCTCCATAATACAGATCTGGTCCTTAAAGGCCGTTGTCACACGTAAAGTTTCCAACTTTACTCTCAAATTAATATGCTTAGAAAAGGCTCAAATGATCAAAAGAAGCCATAAGATGGACTTAATGCATGCATGGAGCTCTTAAGACTAGAAAGTTGGCACCTTTATGCCAAAAGAGCTCAAGAGGACCATAGATCTTGAAATATAGCATTTGGGACGACCTTCAACCCCACCAATCACCCAAACTTGGCTAAAAGCATCTTAACTAACCCAAAAAGAGATCTAATCAAATATTAAGTAAGGTTAGAACTTTATACAAGAAATATGCTAGAAATGATGCCAAGAATCAAGATCTTGAAGGCTCCAACTTGAATCACCACCTAGCACCAAGCTTCTCTTTCTTCCATGGCTTCAAACACACTAAAATACACTCTAAAAGGGATCGCAACACTCAAAAAGGCTTTAGGGTTTTGAGATAAGTCTAAGGGACTATGGAGGCTCGAAATGATGCGAACACTTGGGACTAAAGGTCTTTAAATAGGATGTAAAACCCTAAAATTAGGGTTTCCTTCTGAGCGGCCAACTCGCGGACTTGAGACTCCTCAACTCTTCGAGTTGCCTTACAAAATCCCACGACCAAAACAACTTCAACACGTCGAGTTGGGGCTTCCAGCTAGACTAGTTCTTCAGGAAAAATGCAATACTAGAATTAAAATCATACCAACAATAAGGCATTACAGAACCACCTATCGGTTATTTGTTACTATTCTTCATCTGTTGGAGCATTATAGTGTGAAACCTAACAGATTCCAAGCAATCCTTCTCCACAACTTATAAGGAAGCCTTGATATAAGCCAAATCTACCTGCAAGTGTTGAATCTGCTCATCATAACATCCATTTGATTTTGCTGACCTCATGTCTTCATTAAATTCTAATACTCAGCAGGTCACATCAGGTTGGACCAGCGATGCAACTATGAAATTGATTAAGCAATAAGAAGGATAATCTCAGAGAAGAAGATGATGAAAGGAACAAATATTTTCAATAACCAAATAATGGTCCTTGGGAATCCCTCTTTTCTAGCTATAAAGTTGGGGGAATGGTGACACATAGGCCACAGTCCATATAGGTGTCATGTCAACTTTGCTACACTTTAGCCAAAATTTCTCAATTACATGGCGTGGGTTGTCACAGTTATCATGCTATTTTTTCTACGATTAATTAAAATAGAAAATAATCATTTCAAATATATTATTCTTTTAAAATCTTAAATTTCATTAAACTGAAAAAGAATACAACACACCAAAAAAAAACATAGAATTCAACATTTGAAACCTAAAAATATAAATAACAAAACCATCAAAATAAAATAACAAAACCTAGATGTTATATTTTTCGTGCCCTCCTCTTTTTCTTTTATCGCCTTTTCTTTTTCACATCCTGTGAGAGCGCTAGTGTCTCTCATTAAGATCATCATGACACGGTTTTTTTCTTTTTCTTGTGCAACTGCCAAATATTGTTCCAAAGACCACTTGAATTTGTCCATTTTGGTTGGTAGTTGGTCGATGTCACTGGAATCATTTACCGAATCACTTTCTGTTGCTTTTCCCTTTCGGTTGGCTTAGTCTCTTCCCATTGGACGAGTGGCTTTTGGAGCCTCAAAAGGCACCTCCTCATTAAAACATCCTATATCCCGTCATTTCTTATTTCAGGGCCATGGGTCGGAAGTCGATTATGTAAAAGCTTTGGGCCATAAGGAGGTAGATATTAGACCTTGTGCAAGGAGGTAATGATGGTTGAGAGATCTAACGCTTGAATTGTGTTTTGTGATGAAGGGTAAAAACAGAAAAGTCATAGGTCGGGTTCTTGCATGAAATATGGATTTTTGTTCGAGAAGTTTTTAGCCCAAGATATTTAGATAATATTGTAGAGCTCTTCAACACCATTCTGTAGATATAAAGAACAGTGAAACGGAGTTGGAACGAAGAAACTACGACTGTTTGAAGTTATGGCGATTTTCAGGCTAGCCGTGTATGCTAGGCATACGGGGAGTACGTTGGGCATAATAGGGCATCTGTAACACCCCCCTCTGGCACGTATCACAATATTGTCCGCTTTGGGCCACTCGGCACGAGGACTTCCCAGGGGGTCACCCATCCTGGTACTACTCCCGCCCGCGCACGCTTAACTGCAGAGTTCTTATGGGATCTGCTGCCCTCACGGCTTTAAAACGCGTTGTGACAAGGAAGGTATCCACACCCCTTATAAGGACTGTTTAGTTCTCCTTCCAATCCGATGTGGGATCAGGTCTAACCCACCTTCACCCCCCATTATAGGGTTCGACGTCCCTGTCGAACACATCGACCCATGCCCTAGCTCTGATACCATTTGTAACACCCCCCTCTGGCACGTATCACAATATTGTCCGCTTTGGGCCACTCGGCACGAGGACTTCCCAGGGGGTCACCCATCCTGGTACTACTCCCGCCCGAGCACACTTAACTGCAGCGTTCTTATGGGATCTGCTGCCCTCACGGGTTTAAAACGCGTTGTGACAAGGAAAGTATCCACACCCCTTATAAGGACTGTTTAGTTCTCCTTCCAAGCCGATGTGGGATCACGTCTAACCCACCAATTGTAACGCCACGTTTCTGGTATGTTGCTTCCTTGGCATTTATTTAGAAGTTTTCGAGAGGGACTTGGCGAGTCTATAGCCCGACTCGTCGAGTAGGGACGAGATTTCGAGCACATGTTAGTCGGCGACTCGACGAGTCCATATTCGGGACTCGGCGAGTCTGCCTACCAGGTAGAAACCCTAAATCCCCGGGTTTGCACCCTATTTAAACCACCTTATGAGCTCCAAACTCGTCCCCTTCACCCTCAGAGCATCATTTAGCAAACTTTAATCATTTCCTTGAGTAATTGAGCATTTCTTGTGTGAATCTTGAAGTTTTGAAGAGAAGAAGGAGGCTAGATCCAAAGGAGAAGAAGAAGATCCAAGGTCTTGCACCCATTTCAGAGTTTATTGAGGTATTAACCGAATTCCTTCTGTTTCTATGATTGATTTCTCTTTAACAAGCATATTTAGCCTCTTTTAGCCATTTCTTAGCTTGTTCTTAGTAGAGAGATCACATTAGATTGATTAACCTTCGGATCTAGCCATGTTTCAGTTCCAAAATCGTAGATCTATCACCTTTATAGAGCCATTTTGCAAGATAGCCCTAAATCTACTCTTCTAAGTGCCTTTTTAGCCTTTATATCCCTTTTTCTGCGTATGTACACATAAAGTTGGAAACTTTACGTGGTAAATCAGCCTTAGAAACTCAGATCTATAAATTGTATGCGGTGGTTTTGAGCAGAATCGAGTTTTTAGAATCTGCATGCTTGTGACTCGGCGAGTCGTTCTTCGGACTCGGCGAGTCAGGTCGTGGGTCCCCGATCTTTACCCTTTGAGTGATTCCGAGTAGAGGCCAGTGAGCAGTAGGATGGACTCAGTGAGTCGGAGGTTAGACTCAGTAATAGAGGGACTCGACGAGTTGTTCATACAACTCAGCGAGTCCAAGACAATCTTCTTAGCTCGAAGAACAACTCGTCGAGTTGTTCATATGACTCGACGAGTTGGATGCAGATTGCCTGAGCTTTTGAATCAAGAGGGGGTACTCGTCGAGTCGATGCCATACTCGACGAGTAGCCACGAGTAAGGTTGAGAAGTGAGACTAGGGACTTGGCGAGTTGGCAGCCCAACTCGGCGAGTCAGGTCCACTGTAGGTTAACTTTGACTAGGAGAGTTGACTTTGACCAGGGGTAAAAGAGTCATTTTACCCAATGCAGTGATTAGCATCTGATTGAGTGTGTTTATGGATTCGTAGCCGGGGAGATACCGGAGCAGCAGCAGATAGCTTCCAGAGCCATACACACAGCAGCCAGTTCACGAGGTGAGTTTCCTTCCAGTAGGAACGAGTCTAAGGCCACAATGCCGGCCCGTTCAGTTAGCAATAGTTTCTGGACTTCGGTCCAATGCAGTAGTTAGTATGTTTGACGCCTTCGTAGCTCAGACAGGATTTATGTGATTATGCTAGTTGATATGTTATGCTATGTTGTGTTCAGTTAGTCCGGACTTCGGTCCGATGCAGGGGACGGGGTCCCAGTCAGTTTCGGACTTCGGTCCGATGTAGGGGACGGGGTCCCAGTCAGTTTCGGATTTCGGTTCGATGTAGGGGACGGGGTCCCAGTCAGATTTGGATTTCGGTCCGATGTAGGGGACGGGGTCCCAGATAGTTAGTCCGGACTTCGGTCCGATCCCGGGACGGAGTCCCAGTCAGTGGGCAAGGCCCAGTATGTGCTTTATATGAATTGTATGGTATGTGGTAGTTTGGGGGAGCTCACTAAGCTTCGTGCTTACAGTTTCAGTTTTGGTTTCAGGTACTTCCGCAAGCAAAGGGAAGAGCTCGGGATGATGGCATCGCACACAACACAGCTTCAGTTTATGTCCTGGGAGTTGATTCAGCTTCTTGATATGTTTGGATGCAGTTGTGATACAGTTTTTCTCACAGTATTTTATTATGGTTTTTGAAACACCAACGTATGGTTATATTATGTGATACTCAGTTTCATGCTTTTTGTTATAATAAAAATGAAATTTTTGGGTCGTATTTTTGGGTTGTTTCAAGTTGGTATCAGAGCCTTGGTTTGAGGGATTTGGATACACCTCCGGGTGTATCTGAACTCAAACTAAGGGAAAGATAAAAAGATTTTTCAAAAAGGAAAAATGTTTTCGAATGAAATCTTGAAAAGCACTTAGAAAGAAAAGATTTTTTTTTAAAACAAGATAAGGGTGTGGTGCATGTGATCAGCCAAGCTAAAGTAAGTACTCCCAAGCTACCCATACAAGTTTATTATTATGATAAATTGTTTCAGTTTCAGTAGAACAGCATGCTAGTATAGGACTAAGGATCTAGGAGGATGCCTTATGTGCCTGTTATATGTATTTCAGCTTTATGAGAATTGCATGCTAATATTGAGTAGACAGTAGTAGGATAGCCTATTTAGGTTATGCCTGGTAGCGCGAGCTCAGCATTGTGTGCTAGTACAGTTTCTCGTTATGAGAAGTAGATTTGCTTGAGTAGTTTCCGGTGTCCGAATGCTGCTTGCTTCGTGCTTTGTAGAACTCTTGGTGATGAGAGTTAGCCGTTAGGTGAATACGTCACGTCACATGTGATCAGGGTTGAATAATCTCAGAGTGTTGGATTTGGCCCTATTGCGCAGCTCTTGTTTGAGTCTAACCATTGTAGGGACGAGCCTTTTACTCGAAGGATTATCCGAGCCTCATCACATGTGATGGTATTCAGGTGATGGCTAATTAGCATTGCAAGGAGGCCTTCAGCAGCTGAGGACTGGTTTGAGTGGAGTCAGAGATTTCCCTAGGGCAAGCCTAGGATGAGAGTAGCAGAGATCAGTAATAGTAGAAGTGACTTGGTGGAGTCAAGGCAGTTCTTGAGGAAAGTACGGATAGATGTGGAAGGTAGTATGGGCCCGTACTACTGAAAGCAGAGGATCCGTACTCGAATCAAGGAAGGCCGAGACAAAACCAGGAAGCTAGGAGTAGTATCAATGATCCCTTGAGATATTTCAATTTTCTGATGTTGCTATGATGTGTTTTAGTTTTCTGATGTTACTCGTATCATTTTGGAGCAGACTCCTGTGATCTTCGGTTCGATCAAGGAGGGTATCCTAGAGCTAATGGATGAGAGGTTGGGCACCTTCCGTGCCGAGGTGGCGGCCATGATGGGGTCGCGCACACTTACGTTCAGGGAGTTCAGGGCATGTGGAGCTCCAGATTATCATGGGGCGCGGGACCCCATAGCGAGTACTAGATGGTTGGCGTATGTGGCCAACGCGTTCCGCACGAGCAGGTGTCCCGAGGGGGACAAGGTTAGATTGGCGTCCTGTCTTCTGAAGGACAGGGCACGGGATTGGTGGGAAGAGGTCGGACATACCATTGGAGATGATGCAGCGTTAGAGGCCATGACCTAGGCTGATTTCTCTACCAGGTTCAGGGCGGAGTTTGCACCGGTTATTGAGGTGCAGCAGTTAGCCAGAGAGTTTCAGGACCTCACTCAGACTACAGAGACCGTGGCGGAGATCACCGCCAAATTCAGGGAGAGGGCTCTTCTTGTTCCTCAGAATGCAGCCGATGAGGAGATGAAGAAGGCCCGTTATCATGAGATGTTGCGGAGTGATATCCGCCAGTTTGTGAGCCGGTCCAGCTGTAAAACGCTGGATGACATGATTGCTAGGGCTCGAGAGAGGGAGATTGATCTCGAGATGGAGAAGAAGAGGAAACCGGAGGCGGTTTCGGGTACAGGTGGTTCGGGCAAAAAGCCCAAGGTTTCAGATCACAGATCTAGGATTCAGCCGAGCCACGGTCGGTGTGGCAAGTGTGGGAGAATGCACGATGGGGTGTGCAAGGAAGGGAGTTCCGGCTGCTTCAAGTGCGGTCGGATTGGGCATTTGAGCAGGGATTGTACGACCCCTGCTACTGCCATTTCAGCATTAGATCTGATTTGCTTCCAGTGCAATCAAAGGGGACATAAAAAGTCCCAATGTCTGAGTTTAGTTGCAGTAGGGAAGATGGCTGCACCTGCCCCTGCTACTTTGAGGATTACAGATGGCCGACAGGGCTGAGCCGAGGCGCCAGTGGCGAAGAGTAGGGCTTTCCAGATGACAGCAGAAGAGGCTCGAGCGACTCCTGATGTGGTGACGGGTATGTATCTTCCCTTCATCTCTATATTATTATTGATTGATTATTTCTTATGATTATATGTTTTATATAGGGTCGTTCTCTGTGAACGACATTTCTGCTACGGTATTGTTTGATTCGGGGGCTACCCGATCATTTGTATCGCTAGCGCTTAGCAAGAGATTTAGTAGAGATCCAGGGGAGCTAGATTGTCCATTAGAGGTAGAGATAGCAGATGATAGGACCGTGAGGGTCGCCAGAGTGCATAGAGGGTGTTCTCTTCAGTTGTTCGACGAGCAGTTTTCGGTGGACCTGGTTCCTATGGATTGGCTGAGTCCCAATGGGGCGGTGATTGATTGTGAGCTACAGCTAGTGAGGGTTCGCACTCCCAGTGGGGGAGAATTAGTGATTCAGAGCGAGAGGCCACATCGCGGAACAACCTTTTGTTCCGCCGCGAGAGCGAGACGCTATTTTCAGCAGGGTTGCGCTGGTTATGTAGCTTATGTCTTGGATGCCCGGGAGAAGGGCAAGACGACAGTTGATGATGTTCCGGTAGTGCGAGACTTCCCGGATGTATTTCCCGAGGATTTACCGAGAATACCTCCTGAGAGGCAGGTTGAGTTTAGGATCGACCGGATTCCTGGTGCGGCTCCGATAGCCAAGGCACCGTACCGTCTAGCTCCCTCTGAGATGCAGGAGTTGTCTACGCAGCTGCAGGAGCTGCTAGACAAGGGTTTCATTCAGCCGAGCAGTTCGCCTTAGGGAGCGCCGATCCTGTTTGTGAGGAAGAAGGATGGGTCACACCGTATGTGTATAGATTACCGGGAGTTGAATAACGTAACGGTGAAGAACCGTTACCCACTTCCAAGGATAGATGATTTGTTTGACCAGCTTCAGGGAGCGTCTTGGTTCTCCAAGATCGATCTACGCTCCGGGTATCATCAGATGCGGGTTAGGGATGAGGATGTGTAGAAGATTGCTTTCAGGACCAAGTATGGTCATTATGAGTTTGTGGTGATGCCATTTGGGCTCACCAATGCTCCAGCCGCATTCATGGATCTCATGAATCGCGTGTGCAGGCCGATGCTGGATCGGTCAGTGATAGTATTCATAGATGATATCTTGGTGTATTCCAACACGCAGGAGCAACACGAGGAGCACTTGAGGGAGGTGCTAGAAGTTTTGAGGAGGGAGAGACTTTTTGCAAAGTTCTCCAAGTGCGAGTTCTGGTTATGCGAGGTGCAGTTCCTTGGTCATCTCGTCAACCAGAAGGGTATTTTGGTAGATCCGGCCAAGATAGAGGCCGTGATGCAGTGGGAGGTCCCAAAGTCTCCATCCGAGATTCGGAGCTTCCTAGGGTTGGCAGGGTATTACCGGAGGTTCATTCAGGATTTCTCCAAGATAGCAGTGTCGCTCACCCGACTGACCAAGAAGTCGGTGGTATTTCGTTAGGGGCCTGAGCAGCAGGCAGCGTTCAAGACCCTCAGACAGAGATTGTGCGAGGCTTCGATTCTTACCCTGTCAAAGGGAGTAGAGGACTTTGTAGTCTACTGTGATGCCTCAATCACAGGTATGGGAGCAGTGTTGATGCAGCGAGGCCATGTGATAGCTTACGCCTCGAGGCAGTTGAAGCCTCCCGAGGCTAACTATCCTACCCATGATTTAGAGATGGGGGCGGTTGTGTTTGCCCTCAAGATTTGGAGACATTATCTTTATGGGGTCCGTTGTACTATCTACACGGATCATAAGAGTTTGAGGTACCTTATGGACCAGCCGAGTCTGAACATGAGGCAGAGGAGGTGGTTGGATGTGCTAAAGGATTATGATTGTGAGATCCTTTACCATCCAGGGAAGGCCAACGTGGTGGCCGACGCCCTAAGCCGCAAAATGTCGGCAGCCCCTATCATAGATTTGTGTTTGAGGATGAAAATGATTACTACGTTGTTGGAACAGATCAGGGAGGCTCGGGTTGAGGGCCTCAAGGAGGAGAGGCAAAAGTGTGAGAGGATAGTGGGCCGAGTAGCTTCGTTTGATTATGACAGTCGGGGATTGTTGACGCTTCATGGGAGAGTGTGGGTACCGTACTGGGGTGGGGTACGGCAGGTGTTGATGGACGAGGCTCATAAGTCTCGATTTTCTATCCACCCAGGGGCGACGAAGATGTATAGAGATCTTCGACCCGATTATTGGTAGCCCTGCATGAAGCGGGATGTCGCTTGGTATGTTGAGAGACGCCTGACCTGCAGGAAGGTCAAGGCGGAGCACCAGAGGCCTCACGGCAAGATGCAGCCGTTAGATATTCTCGTGTGGAAATGGGAGGACATCACCATGGATTTTATCACCAAGCTTCCCAGGACCGCACGAGGGGTAGATTCGATATGGGTAGTAGTGGATTGATTGACGAAGAGTGCTCATTTTATCCCGATCCAGGAGAGCATATCGGCAGAAAAGTTAGCCGATATCTATGTGCGTGAGGTAGTGGCACGTCATGGAGTGTCAGTATCGGTGGTGTCAGACCGAGACGTCCGTTTTATATCCAGATTCTGGAAGCGGTTTCATGACAAGATGGGTACTCGTCTCCATTTCAGCACCGCTTTCCTCCCTCAGACGGACGGGCAGAGCGAGAGGACGATTCAGACTCTCGAGGACATGCTCAGGGCATGTGTTCTAGACTTCGGTGGCAGTTGGGATACGTATCTTCCGTTAGCGGAATTTTCGTATTACAACAGTTATCATGCGAGCATTGATCGACCTCCCTTTGAGATGCTTTATGGGAGGAAGTGTAGGACCCCGATTTGTTGGGGCGAGGTTGGTCAGCAGGTCGTTGGGAGCATAGAGGTGGTGCTCAAGATGACCGAGTTGATTCAACAGGTCCATAGTAGACTGCAGATTGCGCAGAGTCGGCAGAAGAGCTACGCCGACAGGAGGCGTTCAGACTTGGAGTTCCGGGTGGGCGATATGGTCCTTCTGAAGGTCTCACCCTGGAAGGGTGTCATCAGGTTTCGGAAGAGGGGCAAGCTGGGCCCCAGGTTCATTGGTCCTTTCAGGGTTTTGGCCCGAGTAGGTCGGGTTGCTTATCGGTTGGATCTTCCAGTAGAGCTTAGCCAGATCCACAACACCTTCCATGTGTCTCAGTTGAGGAAGTGTTTGGTGGATGAGTCAGCAGTTGTTCCCTTAGAAGATATTCAGGTTGATAGCAGCCTGAATTATATTGAGAGGTCGGTCGCGATTCTGGACCGGAAGACAAAGACCTTGAGGAACAAGGCAATTCAATTAGTTAAGGTGCAGTGGTAGCACCGGAAGGGGTCTGAGTGGACGTGGGAGGCTGAGGAGGAAATGAGAGAGCACTACCCGGAGTTATTTGCAGATTTAGCCGTAACAGACTTCGAGGACGAAGTCTAAGACAAGTGGGGGAGAATTGTAATGCCCCGTTTCTGGTATGTTGCTTCCGTGGCATTTATTTAGAAGTTTTCGAGAGGGACTCGGCGAGTCTATGGCCCGACTCGTCGAGTAGGGACGAGATTTCGAGCACGTGTTAGTCGGCGACTCGACGAGTCCATATTCGGGACTCGGGGAGTCTGCCTGCCAGGTAGAAACCCTAAATCCCCGGGTTTGCACCCTATTTAAACCACCTTATGAGCCCCAAACTCGTCCCCTTCTCCCTCAGAGCATCATTTAGCAAACCCTAATCATTTCCTTGAGTAATTGAGCATTTCTTGTGTGAATCTTGAAGTTTTGAAGAGAAGAAGGAGGCTAGATCCAAAGGAGAAGAAGAAGATCCAAGGTCTTGCACCCATTTCAAAGTTTATTGAGGTATTAACCGAATTCCTTCTGTTTCTATGATTGATTTCTCTTTAACAAGCATATTTAGCCTCTTTTAGCCATTTCTTAGCTTGTTCTTAGTAGAGAGAGCACATTAGATTGATTAACCTTCGGATCTAGCCATGTTTCAGTTCCAAAATCGTAGATCTATCACCTTTATAGAGCCATTTTGCATGATAGCCTTTATATCCCTTTTTAGCCTTTATATCCCTTTTTATGCATATGTACACGTAAAGTTGGAAACTTTACGTGGTAAATCAGCCTTAGAAACTCAGATCTATAAATTGTATGCGGTGGTTTTGAGCAGAATCGAGTTTTTAGAATCTGCATGCTTGTGACTCGGCGAGTCGTTCTTCGGAGTCAGCGAGTCAGGTCGCGGGTCCCCGATCTTTACCCTTTGAGTGATTCCGAGTGGAGGCCAGTGAGCAGTAGAATGGACTCGGTGAGTCGGAGGTTAGACTCAGTAATGGAGGGACTCGATGAGTTGCTCATACAACTCGGCGAGTCCAAGACAATCTTCTTAGCTCGAAGAAAAACTCGTCGAGTTGTTCATATGACTCGACGAGTTGGATGCAGATTGCCTGAGCTTTTGAATCAAGAAGGGGTACTCGTCGAGTCGATGCCATACTCGACGAGTAGCCACGAGTAGGGTTGAGAAGTGAGACTAGGGACTCGGCGAGTTGGCGGCCCAACTTGGCGAGTTAGGTCAACTGTAGGTTGACTTTGACTAGGAGAGTTGACTTTGACCAGGGGTAAAAGAGTCATTTTACCTAATGCAGTGATTAGCATCTGATTGAGTGTGTTTATGGATTCGTAGCCGGGGAGATACCGGAGCAGCAGCAGATAGCTTCCAGAGCCATACACACAGTAGCCAGTTCACGAGGTGAGTTTCCTTCCAGTAGGAACAGGTCTAAGGCCACAATGTCGGCCCGTTCAGTTAGCAGTAGTTTCTGGACTTTGGTCCAATGCAGTAATTAGTATGTTTGACGCCTTCGTGGCTCAGACAGGATTTATGTGATTATGCTAGTTGATATGTTATGCTATGTTGTGTTCAGTTAGTCCGGACTTTGGTCCGATGCAGGGGACGGGGTCCCAGTCAGTTTCGGACTTCGGTCCGATGTAGGGGACGGGGTCCCAGTCAGTTTCGGATTTCGGTCCGATGTAGGGGACGGGTTCCCAGTCAGATTCGGATTTCGGTCCGAAGTAGGGGACGGGGTCCCAGATAGTTAGTCCGGACTTCGGTCCGATGCCGGGACGGGGTCCCAGTCAGTGGGCAAGGCCGAGTATGTGCTTTATATGTATTGTATGGTATGTGGTAGTTTGGGGAAGCTCACGAAGCTTCGTGCTTACAGTTTCAGTTTTGGTTTCAGGTACTTCCGCAAGCAAAGGGAAGAGCTCGGGATGATGGCATCGCACACACCACAGCTTCAGTTTTTGTCCTGGGAGTTTATTCAACTTCTTGATATGTTTGGATACAGTTGTGATACAGTTTTTCTCGTTTTATTATGGTTTTTGAAACACGCAACGTATGGTTATATTATGTGATACTCAGTTTCATGGTTTTTGTTATAATAAAAATGAAATTTTTGGGTCGTATTTTTGGGTTGTTTCAGCATCCCTAATACATTGGGCGTACTAGGAGTACGTTGGGCGTACGTGATCAGTGCCTAAACCCTATTTTCATGATTTGAGCCCTATTTAAGCAACTTAACTTCCCCAAACCCACTCCATTCTTGGCATCCACCTCTCCAACACCCTCTCTTGAAATCCTAACCCTAGTTTGAGCCTTGTGAGAAAAAAGAATGTGTTTGTAAGTGCTTTGGAGTGTTCTTGGTGCACCTTGGCGAGGAAGGAACTCATTGAAGAAGCGTTGGTTGCATTGGAGCTTGTACATCCAAACCTTGTTCACCTTGATCTTTCTTTTGGAGATATAAAGTTTGAATCTTGATGATGAAATTGTTAGATCTAGCTAGTTTTGGGTGTTATGTGTTTTTGGTCACCTTAGGTGCATAAAGTTTAGATCTTGAAACTTTGTGACCTTGTTATGGATATAGTTGGAAACTTTATCCATCTAAAGATCATATTGATTCAAATCTGAAGGTTGGAGACTTGGACTTAATGAATTGAGTTGAAAAATATGTACTTTTGGTCCCTTTATGACCTAAAGACTAGATCTTGTTTGCTAGGACCATTCCAATGGATAAAGTTGTAAACTTTATCCATTATGGAGCTATTAGGAACCATAAAAATGTGATATTGGTCTTCTATCCCTTCCATGCAAGACTTGTAATGTCTTAATGGATTAATAAGTTAGGATTTTAGCTTTTGGACCTTCGCTAGCCATGGAAAGTCATAAAGGTGGAAACTTTATAACTTAAGACAATGTTTTGGGGTTAGATCTAAGTGTGGGTGAAAAGTTCATAAGGGATTAAGTGCTTAATGGAAATGACGGAACTAGCTCGAGTACGTTGGGCGTAATTTTCATACGTTGGGCGTATTAAGTCATCCCATTTATGTGGGGTGTAAGTTGAGTACGCAAAGCGTACTCAACCAGCCTTGGAATTTGACTTTTGTTCACTCCGTTGATCATTGATTTTTTTAAAAAGTTTGACTTTAGGTCAAACTTGAGGATTTTGATAGGTAATTAAGATTTTATATGGTTCTGATGTTAGTAGATCTGTAGGAGAAAGTATTGTATTAGGAAGCGTATCCTGGTATCGAGTATGTTGCTATGCTATTGTAACAACGTAAATTTTCAAAATAATTTTTCACTTTTAAAACATTCATTCATTCATAAAATAATGTCAAACACATTGTATCAAATGTTATTGTCACAAAACACCTCCCCAGAACGTCTACAAAAACTCTAATGCGTGTGTGTGTACGAATCATGTCGACGCCTTCCCGCGCTCATCGCTAGTACCTAAAACACATAACACAACAAAAGTAAGCATAAATGCTTAGTGAGTTATCCAAAATACCACATACAGCACATACGCCACTCCAGGATAATATACGACCTTCCGGTCGTTGTGTCTTAACGGGACCCTCCAGTCCCGTAGCTCGTTGGACCCTCTGGTCCGGTCATAGCTCGTTGGGCCCTCCGGCCCGGTCTGTATCGTTGGACACTTCGGTCCGGTCTATAACATCATACAACATACAAATATCACATAGCACATAATCTCATACATAACACATAAGACCCTCTGGTCAACGCATAGTACCACTCCAGGTAACGTATAGTGAGAAGACTCACCTCGATGTCTCGGTAACTCGCAAATCTCAGAAATCTCGGATTCCGTGCGATAAGACCTAGCCTCCGCCTAATCATATGAAATAAGTACTCAATATCAACACATTTCCCAAGGCTAGACCATCCCTTCTCTTAATACTCTTATGAGGGTAAAAGACCATTTTACCCTTCACATGGCTCAAATACCCAAAAGTTGACCAAACCCTAAAAGTCAACAAAATTCAACCTTTCAGGTTACGCTGCACGTACCAAACATGTACGTTGTGCGTAACCGATAACATCAGAGGATCGGGGTGCGCCACCCCCTACACTGCGCGTACTGGAATTACGTCCGGCGTAATACCCAGTTTCAGTCCTTCAGCTCTTGTAAATAGTTAAGACCCACGCCCAAGTTTTAGATCTGACCATTTCTAATCCTCCAAAACCATAAAGTCGATGACTTTAAGCCCTTGCATGGCTGAATAAGTCACTAGCACCCAAAACAACTGATTCTCTAACCCTAGAAGGCATAGAACTCAAGCATGACCCCATATCAACGACCAAAATGGGGACTTTATGGATCTAGACCACAAATACTACTGAAAAGGGACAGATCTTGGACCATGGAGAACCTTACACTCATAAAGTCTCCACCTTTGGGTTTTTAACCCTAGAAATGGCACATGCAACCACAACCAAAGAGAAGAGGAAAGTTTTGAACTTTATACCTCTAAATGCAGCTCCTTTCTCTGTAGATCTCAGATCCAAGCATACACTTCAAGCTTTTATTCTCCACAAGCTCCTTTCTTCCTTCTTCAATAACACACCAAGGCACTATTAGCTCCAAGAACACACACACTCACTAAGGATGATGGAAGGCTCTCTCTTAGGGTTTTACTCACTGATATGGAGGCTGAGAAATGAGCCTTAGCATCCTTTCAATAGTGCACACGTCTTATTAGGGTTTTGCATCTGGGCCGGGTACGCCCGGCGTTACTATGGGTACGCGCAGCGTACCTAGCGACTCCGCGTCCAAAATAAGCACATAAGTACGCGCAGCGTACCCTTCTAGTACGCCCAGCGTACTCACTTGCAACGTTTCCTCCACTCAAGGACCAGTCATGACCAATTCATAAAGAATAAGGGTGAAATAAATGTACCTGGATCTTGGGGTGTTACAATTCTCCCCTACTAGAACCAAACTTCGCCCCCGAAGTCTCATTCCACGAACAACTCTGGATGCTGCCCTCGAATCTCCGACTCTGACTCCCAAGTCATCTCGGACCCCTTCCGATGTTGCCATTGAACCAGAACCAGAGGCACTTCCTTGTTCCTCAAAACCTTGATCTTCCGATCGCTGATCGCCACCGGTCTCTTAGCATAATTCAGGCTCGCATCCACCTGGATATCTTTTAATGGCACCACTGCCGACTCATCGGCTATACACTGTCGCAACTGCGACACATGGAAAGTGTCATGAATCTGACCTAACTCTGCTGGCAACTCCAAACGATAGGCTACCCTGCCTACCCTAGCGATCACCCTAAAAGGACCAATATATCGGGGCCCCAACTTGCCCCTCTTCCTAAATCGGATCACTCCTTTCCAAGGAGAGACCTCCAGGAGCACGAAGTCGCCGACCTGAAACTCGAGCTCGGACTGGCGTCTGTCCGCATAACTCTTCTGACGACTCTGAGCGGTCAACAACCTCTGCCTGACCTGCTGGATCTGCTCTGTCGTCTGAAGCACAATCTCGGTGCTGCCCATCACGCGTTGCCCTACTTCTCCCCAGCAAATAGGGGTTCGACACCTCCTCCCATACAACAGCTCAAAGGGCGGCATGCCAATGCTCGAATGATGGCTGTTGTTATAAGAAAACTCTGCCAAGGGCAAATACGTGTCCCAACTCCCGCCGAAATCCAACATACATGCCCGGAGCATGTCTTCGAGCGTCTGAATCGTCCGCTCACTCTGCCCATCAGTCTGTGGATGGTACGCGGTACTAAAATACAGTTTCGTACCCAATTCCTGATGAAACTTCTTCCAGAATCTGGAAGTGAAACGTACATCTCGATCTGAGACGATCGAGATCGGCACTCCATGCCGCGATACCACCTCTCTCATGTACATCTCTGCCAACTTCTCCGCGGAAGAGCTCTCACTGATGGCCAGGAAGTGAGCACTCTTCGTCAATATGTCCATAATCACCCAAATTGCATCGACACCCCTCGCAGTCCTTGGCAATTTGGTGATGAAATCCATGGTAATCTGTTCCCATTTCCATTCGGCAATCTCTAATGGCTACAGCTTACCATGTAGACGCTGGTGCCCGGCCTTCACCCTGCGACAGGTCAAGCACCTCTCTACAAACCATGCGACATCCCTCTTCTTACAGGGCCACCAATAATCCTTTTTCAGATCCAAATACATCTTAGTGGCCCCAGGATGGATCGAGAATTTCGATCGATGAGCCTCTTCCATCAAAATTGTATGCGTGCCGCCCACGGACGGTACCCAAATCCGACCCTGAAATTTCATCAGCCCCCGGCTATCGGTAACTAATTCCGATACTAACCCGACAACTCGCTCTCTCTTCTAGCTTTTTGGCTTCACAGCCTCAGCCTGGGCCCCATGAATAATATCCAACACCGGGGTCATCACTGTCATTCTCAAACAGACATCTCGAAATGGGGCGCCCTCCGCCCTACGGCTCAATGCATCGGCTACAACATTAGCCTTGCCCAGGTGGTACAGGATCTCACAATCATAATCCTTAACCATGTCGAACCACCTCCTCTGGTGCGTATTCATGTTGGGTTGGTCCATCAAATACTTCAAGCTCTTGCGGTCCGTGTATACCGTACACCAAACCCAAAAAACTCCTTATTTCGGTGGGTGATCTCGGCACCTCCCACCTCATGAGCGCCTCGATCTTGGCCGGATCGACCAATATCCCATTCTGGTTAACGAGGTGCCCCAGAAACTGAACCTCTCGTAGCCAGAACTCGCACTTGGAGAACTTGGCATAAAGCCTCTCCGATCTCAGAACTCCGAGGACCTCCCTCAAATTCTCCTCATGCTGCTCTCGGGATCTCAAATACACCAATATGTCGTCGATAAACACGATCACTAAGCGATCCAACATCAGTTTGCACACCCTGTTCATGAGATCCATGAACACCGCCGGTGCGTTGGTGAGTCCGAAAGGCATTACCATGAACTCGTAATGCCCATAACGAGTCTGGAATGCTGTCTTCTGGACGTACTCCTCCCGCACCCTCACCTGATGATAACCACACCTCAAATCGATCTTGGAGAACCAAGATACTCCCTACAATTGATCGAACAAATCGTCGATCCTCAACAAAGGGTAACGGTTCTTGACCGTTAGCTTATTCAACTCACAATAATCAATGCACATCCGGTGTGAACCATCCTTCTTCTTGACAAAAAGAATAGGCGCCCCCCATGGCGAACTGCTCGGCCTGATAAATCCCTTCCCCAGCAGCTCCTGGAGCTGCGAGGATAACTCCTGCATCTCCGGAGGCGCAAGGCGATAAGGCGCCTTGGCGATAGGCGCAGCTCCCGGAACCAATTCAATACCGAACTCTACCTGCCTCTCCGGAGGCACACCCGGCAACTCCTCTAGAAACACATCCGAGAACTCACGCACTATCGGAACCTCATCAGCCAACTTCGGTCTCTCTGAATCAACCCTTGCATCCAACACATATTCCACAAATCCCATACAGCCCTACTGTAGATTCTATCTCGCTCTAGCCACCGAACAAAATGCGGAACCCGTACGTGTACCCTTGCCGCACACTGTAAGAACTCCCCCACTAGGGTCTCGAATCGTCACCAATTGACAATCGCAGTCTATCACAGCTCCATATCGGCTCAACCAATCGATACCCACTATAACACACACATCCCCCATCGCAATCGGAACCAGATCTATAGGGAACTCCACACCGAAGATCTCAAGGACACATCCTCGAATCACATCTGAAGCATACACTGCTCGCTCATCAGCTATGGAAACTCGCAGAGGTCGATCCAACGCCTCTTTACGGATACTAATATGCTGACTAAAAGCGAAGGAAACAAACGAACGACTCGCACCCGAGTCAAATAATACCAACGCAGGCACAAAACTCACAAGAAAAGTACCAGCCACAACATCGGGCGCCGCGTGGACCTCCTCCGCGGTCAACTGAAATGCCCTCCCACGAGCCTTCAGGGCCTTGGCCTTCACTGGCCGAACCTCGCTAGCCCTAGCAGCAGGCGCAGATCCCTGCGCTGATCCCTGATGAAGCTGCGGGCACTCGGCCTTCCGATGGCCGGTCTGGTTGCAATGGAAGCAAACTGAAAATCCCTTAGGGCAGTCCCTCGCGATGTGCCCCTCTTTCCCACACTTGTAGCATACTCCTGCCCGGCTCGACCCCTCGTGACTCTTGCCGCACTTCCCACAAGTGCGGCCCTTCGTGCCCCCAGATCTCGAATCAGCGGGCTTAGCCCGCTTGGCTGCCGGCTGAGACGGAGCCGGCAGCCGATCCATCCTCTGTGACTCGGCCTCCTCCCTGGCCTGAGTCTCCAATTCGATCTCCCTCTTCTGGGCATTTTCCTGAGGCTCAACAAATGTCCGGTAAGTCGAGTTTGCCACGAACTCCCATATGTCCCTCCCCAGAACACTCAGATATCGGCTCATGCGAGCCTGCTAAGAAGACACCTACTCAAGGCAAAACATCGCCCTCTCATGAAACTTCCTGGTGATTACTGCCACATAATCAGTACCCTGCTTGAGGGTCAAGAACTCCTGAATCAACCATTTCCTCTCCACCGGGGGAACATACTCCTCTCTGAACATAGCGGTGAACCTCTCCCAGGTCACTTTGGAAATCTCAGCCAAAGTGAAGTTCGCTGTCATGAACTTCCACCAATCCTTCGCTCCCAGGCGGAGCTGGTTCAAGGCGAACTGAACCCTCAAGTGCTCTGGACAAGAACACGTATAGAAACATCCCTTGATGTCAGAGATCCACCTCATAGCAGCAATTGGGTCCTACGTCCCGTCGAACTCTAGTGGCTTCGTGTTGCTGAACTCCCGGAACAACGAGTCACCTCCCTGAGGTCTGGTAGCAGCAACAGCAGCAGTAGCTGCCGCTGCAGCAGCCTCAGTCAACGTTGCGTACCGCTCATCAAAAGTCTCAATCAACGTGGTCTTGATGTCCCCAAACATCTCAGGAATCTCAGCCCGGATGGCAACAGCCACCTCCACATGAATCAATCGACGGATCTCCTCGTCGCTGACACCACTGCTCTCAGGTGTGTGTCGAGTCCCAACCATGATGCCTCTGAAATACAACAAAGAAATTATCAGAGACTCGATTGAGCATACACATAGTCGATGACGCAACCCTACTTGTTCTCCGTTGTCCAAAAGATTATTACTTGGAATGCCCACTGATCCAGTGTCTTCAGTAGTACGGTTCCAATACTACTGACAACACCGCATCAGCATTCACTCCAAGTCCTCCTCCTTGGATCTTGGATTACAAGTACTCTATCTTTACGAGCTCTTAACTGCTATCTACTCGCTCTCGAAGCATCTCATCAACAGAAATCTCCTAGGCTAAGGCATCACAAATCAGGCCACTCTAGTTCTAATATGTATACCTAGCCTACTCTAGCATGCATAACATAACATATCTCATAACACATAATGTAAGGGTACTTTTGGGGATTCACCATTCGGGTGTTGGCTGATCGTACACACGGCTCTACTCTGTTTGTCTCAAAACTCTTTTTACTCTTTTCAAAAGTTTTACTTCATTAAAAAAAATTTCCTCAAATCCTCATAAAATAATGTCAAACACATTGTATCAAATGTTATTGTCACAAAACACCTCCCCAGAACCTCTACAAAAACTCCAATGCGTGTGTGTACGAATCGTGCCGGAGCCTTCCCACGCTCATCGCTAGTACCTGAAACACATAACACAACAACGGTAAGCATAAATGCTTAGTGAGTTCCCCAAAATACCACATACAGCACATACGCCACTCAAGGCTAATATACGACCTTCCAGTCGTTGTGTCTCAGCGGGACCCTCCAGTCTCGTAGCTCGTTGGACCCTCTGGTCCGGTCATAGCTCGTTGGGCCCTCCGGCCCGGTCTGTATCGTTGGACCCTTCGGTCCGGTCTATAACATCATACAACATACAAATATCACATAGCACATAATCTCATACATAACACATAAGACCCTCTGGTCAACGCATAGTACCACTCCAGGTAACGTATAGTAAGAAGACTCACCTCGATGTCTTGGTAACTTGCAAATCTCAAAAATCTCGGATTCCGTGGGATAAGACCTAGCATCCGCCTAATCATATGAAATAAGTACTCGATATCAACACATTTCCCAAGGCTAGACCATCCCTTCTCTTACTACTCTTATGAGGGTAAAAGACCATTTTACCCTTCACATGGCTCAAATACCCTAAAGTTGACCAAACCCTAAAAGTCAACAAAAGTTAACCTTTCGGGTTACGCTGCGCGTACCAAACATGTGCACTGGGTGTAACCGATAACTTCAGAGGATCGGGGTGTGCCACCCCCTACACTGCGCGTACTGGAAATACGCCCGGCGTAATACCCAGTTTCAGTCCTTCAGCTCTTGGGGTCTTAAACAGTTAAGACCCACGTCCAACTTTTAGATCTGACCATTTCTAACCCTCCAAAACCATAAAGTCGATGACTTTAAGCCCTTGCATGGCTGAATAAGTCACTAGCACCCAAAACAACTCATTCTCTAACCCTAGAAGGCATAGAAGTTAAGCATGACCCCATATCAACGACCAAAATGGGGACTTTATGGATCTAGACCACAAATACTACTGAAAAGGGACATATATTGGACCATGGAGAACCTTACACTCATAAAGTCTCCACCTTTGGGGTTTTTAACCCTAGAAATGGCACATGCAACCACAACCAAAGAGAAGAGGAAACTTTTGAACTTTATACCTCTAAATGCAGCTCCTTTCTCTATAGATCTCAGATCCAAGATTACACTTCAAGCTTTTAGTCTCCACAAGCTCCTTTCTTCCTTCTTCAGTAACACACCAAGGCAGTATTAGCTCCAAGAACACACACACTCACTAAGGACGATGGAAGGCTCTCTCTTAGGGTTTTACTCACTGATATGGAGGCTGAGAAATGAGTCTTAGAATCCTTTAAATAGTGCACAAGTCTTATTAGGGTTTTGCATTTAGGCCGGGTATGCCCGGCGTAACTATGGGTACGCCCAGCGTACCTAGCGACTCCGCGTCCAAAATAAGCGCATGAGTACATGCTGCGTACCCCTCTGGTACGCCCAATGTACTCACTTGCAAGGTTTCCTCCACTCAAGGACCAATCATGACCAATTGACAAAGAATTAGGGTGAAATAAATGTACCTGGATCTCGGGGTGTTACAGCTATAGTGATATGTTTTATTTGTATCCTCGTGTTAAGTATGCTGCTATAATGTAGTGATCTGTTAGATCTGTATCTTGGTATCGATTATGTTGTGTTGTTGTAGTGATCTATAGAACTGTGTGTTATCTATATTTTGATGGGTTTTAGGTAAAACAAATAAACTAGAAAACAATTCCTAAGTTCACATGCAACCTACTATGGATCTATGTTTTATCTATTGAACATACAACTTTGAATTGCAAAACAAGAACCCTAGAGGAGAGAGGCTATAATCGAAATTTACAAACTAGGGTTTAGTAATTACATACCTTTCAATTGTTATAGTAAACAATTGATAATTCCCTTGATCTTGATCTTGATCTTTCTTGGAAGCTTAGCACCACAAGTGTAATGCCTCTAATGGAATCATACCCAAACTAGCAAGAAGGAAAGTAGAGGAGAGAGGGGAGAGGGAGTATGCAAAATTTCGGCCCTTAGGGTTTCTTCAAAAGAAAAGAGTGACCAAAACATGAACCAGGAGGCTCCTTATATAGCTGAGGGATCTAGGGTTTAGGGGAAACCCTAGTTATCCTTTGCTTAGGGCCTAAGCAAACCCAAGGGCCTTATCCAAGCCCCTATGGACGAAATTATTAGGGTTTCCCCTAAAGATTTCGTCCACCCTCTTCTAAGGGGGTTCTAGAGCCTTCCACTCAACTATTAGATAATTGCAAACTAGTCCCTGCACTTTATAATTAATTCTTTTAACCCCAAAATTAATTCTAATATATTTCTGGCTAACAATTAATTAAACATAATGATTTCTAATTAATATATTAATCTTTTAACATATTAATAAATTCATTTATATTAATTTATTAATCTTATAATAAATTAATATCTCTCCTTTCATAATTTCCTTGTCTAGTTGCTAGGTTTGAGGGTAACCCAAAAGGACTGTCCTGCTATCAATTCAAGTATATACCAATTATAGTTATGGGCTTAGACACCTAATCCAACAGTCTCCCACTTGGATAAGTCTGTAACTATAATTGCTAGTATGCCTTCTAAATTTGACCAGCAAATTGTAGCTTCCAAAAAGCTGCTGCCGAACTCTGACCCAGTTAGTTACATGTCCTAAGATAAGTGGTCATATAATCCTTCGTTCTGCTAGATATCCCTAGACAAAAGACATGGAATGCAATCAACCTCTTTGTCCAGAATCTATGTTTCCCGATTCCTGATTAGTGATGATGTAGGACTTCTAATTGAACACATCAATTTAGTCCTGGCCGGGCCCAGCACATAAGTCAACACCAAATCATCGAGGGGCCCACAGATATCGCTTTTCCCATTAGGAAAAAGGAACGAATAAACATTGACTCATATGCTTGTATCTTTTACTCATCAAACCATACATGATAATACGTTTTATAACACCAAGTTACTAATGCATTTTCGTATTACCAATGCATAGCCGACTTGCAAATTACAACTCATATATCTCTGTTTCAAGATTATAAGATATTATCGTCTCAGTATTACTCGTGATGAATTCCATGAAGTAATACTCTGAGCGAGGGTTTATCCAATACTCAAATCTCAATTTCTGAGTACTCATGACCGTTGCAGCAAAATCTATTGCCATGTCTATCCTTAGACAATCTACAATCCAGTTCATGACAGTCTTGATTCACTACTTACTTCCAAAAGTACGAGCGACTGTGGAGTTTGAATAATCTTATTATTTGGGAAGTAAAACATGCAAAAATGAAACACAATAATAAAAAATTGACAAAAGGTAGAACCCAAACTTATAAATAATACTTTATTATTTAATCACCAAAAGTCAATTACATTTACTTTGTTACAAGTTTCAGAACAAAACTAATCTAACTACTAAAACTAATATCATCTTTCAGTCCTATGCTCCGAGCATGCTGAATATGCTTAGCCCTACTCAGACCCTTCGTGAGGGGATCTGCTGGGTTATCTTCAGATGACACCCTCTTCACTATAAGATGGCCTTCTTCTACTCTATGTCTGATGAAATGGTACTTTCTGTCGATATGTCTGGTTTTACCATGATCTCTCAGTTCCTTTGTCAAGGCAACCGCTCCTTCAGTATCACATAACAGTTCCATAGGCTCCCGGATGGTCGGAACAACTCCGAGATCCCCGATAAAGTTCCTCAACCAAGCTGCTTCTTTCGACGCTTCACTTGCTGCTATGTACTCTGATTCACAAGTAGAATCAGCCACCGTATGTTGCTTGGAACTCTTCCAAGTAACTGCTCCTCCATTTAATAAGAATACCCAGCCTGACTGAGAACGGAAGTTATCTCTATCCGTCTGAAAGCTGGGATCACTGTAACCATCTACTCTCAAAGTATCATTGCCACCAAGTACAAGGACCCAGTCCTTCGTTCTTCGCAAATACTTGAGTATATTCTTCACGGGTATCCAATGAGCTCTACCTGGGTTTCCCTGATAGCGACTGACCATGCTAAAAGCAAATGCCACATCATGGCGAGTACATGTCATAGCGTACATGATCGATCCGACAGCGGAAGCATAAGGTACACGACTCATGTCATCTATTTCCTCATCTATACTCGGGAATTGAGTCTTACTCAATTTAGTATTGCTCTGGATAGGTAGCTCTCCCTTCTTGGAATTTTCCATACTAAACCTCTTTAGTACCTTATCCACGTATGTGCTCTGACTAAGTCCAATTAGTCTCTTCTTTCTATCTCTCAATATTCTAATCCCAAGAATATAGGCAGCTTCTCCTAGGTCTTTCATGGAGAAACACTTTCCAAGCCAAGACTTAACTTCATTCAAGGTTGGAACGTCGTTACCAATGAGTAATATGTCATCGACATATAACACCAGAAAAGTTACTATACTCCCACTAGCCTTGATATACACACAAAACTCATCTTCACTTCTAGAGAAACCAAACTCTTTGACTCTCTCATGGAAGCAAAGATTCCAGCTGCGAGATGCTTGTTTCAATCCATAAATGGATTTCTCAAGTTTGCATACTCTATTGGGAAACTTTGCATCAACAAAACCCTCTAGCTGACTCATGTAAACATCCTCAGCCAACTTCCCGTTAAGAAAGGCATTCTTGACATCCATCTGCCAGATTTCATAGTCATGAAAGGCAGCTATGGCGAGCAATATCCTAATAGATTTAATCTTAGCCATCGGCAAAAAAGTCTCATCATAGTCAACCCCTACGGTTTGAGTGAAACCTTTTGCAACCAGTCGAGCCTTGAACGTATGCACATTCCCATCCATGTCTGTCTTCTTCTTGAAGATCCATTTTCACCCAACTATCTTCCGACCTGGTTCACTATCAACGAAATTCCAAACTTGGTTGTCATACATGGACTTAATCTCACTGTCCATTGCCTCTTTCCATTTGGAAGCCTCTGGGCCTGCCATTGCTTCCTTATAAGTGACTGGTTCATCTAAGTTTACCAGTGTTCTGTCACTTATGAATGTGTCACCATCTGAAGTAATATGAAAACCATACAACTCAGGTGGCACACTCACCCTAGTGGATCTTCGAAGAGGTAATGATTTATCAACCGGTTCAACAGGAACTGTTTCCTCTGGTTGAGTGCTAGTGTCATCTAAGGTTCCTTCATTGGTTGACTCTTGAATCTCTTCAAGGTCAATGGTACTCCCGCTGTCCTCTTTGAATATGAGCTCTCTTTCCAGAAAGACTCCTCTTCGAGCTACAAACACCACGTTTTCACTAGGTCTGTAGAACAAATATCCAAAAGACTGCTTTGGGTAACCAATTAAAACACATTTCTCACTTCTAGCTGCTAGCTTGTCGTGAGTCTCTCATCTTACGAAAGCTTCACAACCCCAAACTTTAATATGTGCTAACGAGGGAACTTTCCCTGTCCACATTTCGTGAGGTGTTTTGGCAACCTTCTTTGTAGGGACAAGATTGAGGATGTGGGCGGGTGTCTCTAAGGCATACCCCCAGAAGTGAATAGGAAGCGAGGCATGACTCATCATAGAAGAAACCATGTCTAACAAGGTTCGATTACGCCTCTTAGCTACACCATTTAACTGTGGTGTCCTAGGAGGAGTCAACTGTGAGACTATCCCACATTCTTTCAGATAGTCGTTGAACTCGGTACTAAGATACTCCCCGCCTCTATCAGATCTAAGTATCTTGATCTTTCTGCCCAATTGATTTTCGACTTCATGCTTAAACTCTTTGAACTTTTCAAAGGTTTCTGACTTCTGTTTGATCAAGTAGATGTAACCATATCTGCTATAATCGTCAGTGAAAGTCACATAGAATCGATTAGCATCCCTTGTGGTTGATCTGAAGGGACCACACACATCTGTGTGTATGAGATCCAACAGACCTTCACCTCTTTCACAAGACCCTGTGAATGGTGATTTTGTCATCTTTCCCAAAAGACAAGATTCACACATATCATCTGATTTTAGGTCAAATGATTCCAACACTCCATCCTTTTGGAGTTGGGCTATGCGTTTCTTGTTAATGTGTCCAAGACGACAATGCCACAAGCATGCCTTGTCTACACTATTAGACAAGTCAATATTAAGTACACTATTTCTTAAGCTATCAACACAAGTCACTGTTTCATACACACCATCACAAGGTAAAGCTTCAAACACAAAAACACCATTCTTATAAACAGAAATTGAACCATTCAAATCATTAAAAGAATATTTAAAACCTTGTTTGAACAATGCATGAAATGAAATAATGTTTCTCGTCATCTCAGACGAATAGCAACAATTTATTAAATCTAATCTAACATCATTACTAAGCAAAAGTTGATAAACTCCGATCTTGGTAACTGGTGAAGACTTTCTGTTCCTCATGATCAAGTTTATTCTCCCATGCTCTATCTCCTCACTTTCCCTTAGCCCCTGCAAATCAGAACAGATATGAAAACCACATCCTGTATCAAGGACCCATGAACGAGAAGATAATGAGTTATTAGCAGAAATAGTGTAAATACCTGCCGAGGATGGCTTCACTTTGCCATCCTTGATATCTTGCAGATATTGTGGGCAAGATCTCTTCCAATGCCCCTTTTGATTGCAGTAAAAGCAAATGGCCTCTTTTGGATCAGAAACATGAGGAGTGGAACCATTGGGCTTAGCCTTCGGGCCATTACTAGATGACACAGCTTGAGCCTTGCTCTTCCAGTTTTGCTTGGGAGGACCTTTCCTATTCTTCCCCTTTCCCTGTCCAATGGCCAAGACAGGGGCACTTGCAGGTTTGGAGGGTATACTTTTACCCTTCATCCCTGCCTCAGCTGTCTGCAACAAGTTGTGCAATTGGGCCAAAGTCTGCTCAGTGTTGTTCAAATGGTAAGTTAAGATTAACTGACCATAAGAATCAGGCAACGAGTTCAAGACCATGTCAATGGCCAATTCCTCATCGAAGTGAATGTTGAGCTTGACCAAACGCTGTATGTAGCGTTGCATTCTTTGCACATTAGATACAACCGATTCCCCCTCTTTCATCTTGCAAGCCATGAGTGACTTGACTATCTCAAACTTTTCTTGACGAGCTCGCTTATGGTACTTTTCCATAAGGTCCTTGTTCATCTCAAAAGGCCAGTAGTCCTCATAGTACCTCTACAATTCTGGGGACATGGTTGCAACCATGATGCATGCCACTTTGGTAGCATCATCATAGTGTTTCTTGTAGGCAGCATACTCTTCGGGAGTGGCTTTTGACTCATCAAGTTCTTTGAGCTCCTTTTCAAGGACATACTCTTTGTCCTCAAATCTAAGCGCCATCTTGATGTTACACATCCAATCGTTATAGTTGGAGCCATCCATAACGACTTTGGAGCATATGTTTAGTAGAGAGAAGTTGTGGCTGGAGGATGATGAAGCAGAAGTGTTTCCAGGAGTAGACATCTGAAAAGAAAGATAGTTTTAGTTAGATTCCAAGACACCTCAATGTAATCACCCAAAGATATCATATCAAGGTTAGGACCCAACTATGACGATTTACGACTTAGAAATGGGATGCCGAGATCCAAGTTCAAATCTCATAAAGGTAGGTGAATAACGATTCACCAATTCCACCATTAGACAAAATAAATGAAGTGAAATTCCTAATTCTTTTGAGATACATTAAAACTATTTAATGGCATGTTTTAATCTCGGATTATGCTCTACTATTTGTGACTGGGATACCGAGGATCACAAACTAGATGTGAATAACCATGCAAATGTGCTTGGTAACCTTATTATCTTTATCATTAACTATTGATGTGCCGGTAAACCACACACGCTCCATCAAAATGATAATTATAAGATACCCATTACTACTCTTTATTAGTGCCTTTTAGTGTGCCGGTTAACCACACACGCTCCACTAACGACCAATAAAGCATAATGTGCAATTTCATGGATTAGCATACTTTTCACATTTTTCTTAAAGTAACTAGAGTTGGGATTTTGAAAAATAGTGTTCTAGTACTTTCTTTAATAGCATTATACTTTTAATGGGAAGTAGTTGTCCTATCAAATCCGTTCTGCTAACGACCCTCCACTAATCAAGGAAGCGGTGGGTGAGAGTGGACACCCATTCAACTACCATTTTAAAGGCAGTTTCTTTATACCCCCCCTTATAGACTAGCTTCGTGAATGAGGCATACTAGCGATTTGACTGACCATATTCTTATACATATATAATATTTAACTTTTAATTATAATATATATATATATATATATATATATATATGGTGTGTTTTAAAAACATTTTAAAACTCAAAGGGTTTATATAAATTTTTTTCGAAATTTAAACTATTAAATTTTAAATTTAAATAAACCAACTAATTAGATTTAATATTTATCTATTAATTAACTTTTAATTAATTTATTAAATCTTGTAAGGATTATCTAATTAAATTAAACAATTAATTTAATCCTAATCCATATCCCTTCTAGATTTCAAAAATATGGGGATAGGATAATTTCCTTATTTTTCTCAATTATCCAATAAGGCAACTATTATCCAAAACAAAGAAACCCTAATCTTTATAGCATATTTCGAAATTTTCAAGGGAGGAGGCTAGGGTTTTCAAAACCCTAACCCTAATTTCGATTAGGGTTCTTTGGAGGCTAGGGTTTTCAAACACCCTTTGATCCACAACCCTAAAAATCGAAAAAAATGGCCTTTAGGGTTTAATAGCTATAAACCCTAATTTGCAATTCAACAATTATAACAATTCAATTTAAAACAAACAGAGGCTCTGATACCACTGATGGGTTTTAGGTAAAACAAATAATTCCTAAGTTCACATGCAACCTACTTTGGATCTATGTTTTATCTATTGAACATACAACTTTGAATTGCAAAACAAGAACCCTAGAGGAGAGAGGCTATAATCGAAATTTACAAACTAGGGTTTAGTAATTACATACCTTTCAATTGTTATAGTAAACAATTGATAATTCCCTTGATCTTGATCTTGATCTTTCTTGGAAGCTTAGCACCACAAGTGTAATGCCTCTAATGGAATCACACCCAAATTAGCAAGAAGGAAAGTAGAGGAGAGAGGGGAGAGGGAGTATGCAAAATTTCGGCCCTTAGGGTTTCTTCAAAAGAAAAGAGTGACCAAAACATGAACCAGGAGGCTCCTTATATAGCTGAGGGATCTAGGGTTTAGGGGAAACCCTAGTTATCCTTTGCTTAGGGCCTAAGCAAACCCAAGGGCCTTATCCAAGCCCCTATGGACGAAATTATTAGGGTTTCCCCTAAAGATTTCGTCCACCCTCTTCCAAGGGGGTTCTAGAGCCTTCCACTCAACTATTAGATAATTACAAACTAGTCCCTACACTTTATAATTAATTCTTTTAACCCCAAAATTAATTCTAATTAATTTCTGGCTAACAATTAATTAAACATAATGATTTCTAATTAATATATTAATCTTTTAACATATTAATAAATTCATTTATATTAATTTGTTAATCTTATAATAAATTAATATCTCTCCTTTCATAATTTCCTTGTCTGGTTGCTAGGTTTGAGGGAAACCCAAAAGGACTGTGTTGCTATCAATTCAAGTACATACCAATTATAGTTATGGGCTTAGACATCTAATCCAACATATTTGTTGGTTATTATCTGGTGGAGTGCCTTAGGGGCTGTCTATAGTCATGCAGGATAGCCTGAGAACTGTTGAACTAGGCTTTCTTGCCTATTCCTTGTTTGGTTGTGACTCTAGAATAGGATCATATGTTCGGGTAGCTATCTCACCTCTCATTACTTATGGTTAGGCATTCTATGGAGGTTATCTGGTATTAGGAATGTATGCTGTGAGAGGATTAGTAGGTGGTAGTGAGCTGTATGATTGATGTTTGCTTGTATTATGTGCCTACTTGATCCTTGATTATTTATATGTCGACATATGATAGTGATGGCTGAGGTGATCCTGCTTTGTGCTGTAGGCCAAGATACCCGTTGTGAACAGGCTGTTAAAGAAAGCACGTAGGCTCGGGAGGAGCGGTTGGGTTGAGGCGGTAGGCCAACAAACCCTAGTATTTCGGCCCGGATATACTGAAGGCCTGCGAGGAGGTCCAGTCAGGACGAAGGCCCGAAGAGCGCCCGTTATGCATTCTTGTATGTTTGTCATATGGGGTATTTTGGGGAAAACTCACTACGCTTGGTTCTTACCCGGTTGTTAATTGTTTCAGGTATCATCGGTCATCATGGGAAGGCGAAGGCATGACTGTACACAATCATCAGTAATAATGAAGATTTCGCTCTTTAATATTATTATGATTTTTATAAATGTATTTGAAATAAAAGCTTTTCTCCATAACAATGTTATAATTGGGAAGATTTACTTAAATAAAATGAAAAGTTTTTGATGTGAAAATGGGACGTTATACTCGTTTAGGTCAATCCCAACATACACATCGAACGATTGAATATGCGTCGTTTTGGATGTTTTAGTTCTTTTAGAAGAACCACCTATAAAGGTTTCAGAAGTGTCGACCTCTTGCCATTTTTTTTTATAATTTCAAAAAATTTCAAACATGTAGAAATTTGAAATCGACCCTTTCTAATTCTGGTATACTTCAAGAGCTTTTTGCAAAACAGTTTTCTCATTTGCACCACTTTGCAATTGTCGTTTGACACTCGAAAACACTCCATCAAACTCAATCACCATTTTGTTGACATTTCTCCATTTCGAATAAATTTGGTCTTTTTTCCGTACTCTCCAAGATTCATCTCCATGAGAAAATAACGTGTAATTTTCTGGAAAAAAGTTGGACAATCTTTGTAACATCCATAAATTTCACAAAAATTTTAAACATTTTCAAACATACAAAAACACCATTTATTACAAATTGTTTTCAAAATAGTTTATCATTAGAGTAATTCCCATAAATCATAACACAAAATATGAGGAGGTGCACATTCAAGGCTTCGCCTTCCCACGATCCTCTAAAGTACCTGAAACCATAAACCAAACAGTAAGCTCGAAGCTTAGTGAGTTCCCCTAAAATACCCACTGTTGTTACATAAAGTGGCCCTCTTAAACTTAAAGGATCCGCAATTGTACTTTTGTCTTCCGCAGTTGGAGTTGCTACCGCAATCAAGATGTATCTACCGCGGCCAACATTCAAGAAGTTATCCGCAGTCATTACCGCGGTGAAGATTATTGAAGACTCTTATTATCTAACTTAGCGTATTTGCATTACTTTGTCCAGTGAACCTTGCACGATCACTTAATTCAGTAGAATATTAGTTTTTTATTTCAGTTGTAAATTTTTGGAACTCTATAAATAAAGTCCCCTTTCTTCTTGTAATACACCACTTCTTCACGATCTATTGAACTTTCAATGAAATACAAAGATCATTCTGTCATTTCTCTATCTTATCTAATATCCAAGATACTCTTAATATTAAATTGATCACACTTACTAACTCGTGTTTGATTGCAAACATTCTTAAGAATCATATTGATATTTACTTTACATAACTTGTTTTCATTTACATTTCCGCACTTTATATTTCCCCAATTAACTATCTAACAACTCTAACTTATTATTGTTGAGCTTACATGATCCTTTGAGATTAACTTATTCCACAACTATTATCTTGTACTAACGTTTGTTCAAGTGTTTCTCAAAAGTTTTTCTCTTAACAACCACACCATATAAAAGAACAATATCATAACAAACATCATACATACAAAGTCTTCAGCATTACTGGGCCGCCTCACCGGACTTCAGCCTATCTGGCCCACTCTCAAAACCTTCAGCATGTGTAGACCACCCTACCGGGCCTTTAGCCTATCTGGCCGTTCTCCGGGCCTTCCGCCTGACTGGTACGCCCCGATGGGCCTTCAGTATATCCGGGACGCCCTGGGTCTGTTGGCCTAAAGCACAAAGCAGGACCGCGTCAATCCACCTGCAATCACACAATAATCACATAAAATGTCAAACACTAGCTAGCACATATAATAATCATACATGCCTATCAGGTCATCAATCATAACATCATCCTATATTGTAGGGTACTGATCTAACAGATCGTAACCATATAGAAACATCCTGTCTACCTGGATACCGATCTAACATATCACAATAGTAATAAAGTAGGCTAACATCCAAATGGTTGGCCTTGGTGCCTCGACCCTTGAGTATAGTGAGGAAAACTCACCTCACAAGTAGTATTGAACTGGACTGAAAGTCTCTGAGCGCTGTCTCACCGAAAATCCCGAACTATCCAAAATAACGAATACAAAGACAACACTTGGAATCTTAATCTTGACTAAGGGTCCAACATAGCGTAATAGTTCATTTTTCCCTTTATCTAATTTGGGTCAACGCCCAATTCCAAATCCATGATCCAAAAGGTCCAAATATACAAGGCCAATAATTGGCCTAATTTTCAAAATTGGGCCCAACTCTTAAAATGGGGCTTCATCCTAAGGCCCATTTCCAAAATTCATCCAAAACATTATCATTCATAATTTCTAGCAAGGGCCCAAACCAAACTGGCCCAAAGGTGGCCCAAATCTGAAGTCCAACTCGTGAAAACCCATCAGAGAGCATACGCTAGGCATTCCCAAGGTTACAAGGGGCGTACGCAAGTCCTGCATTAACTGGAAAGCGGGGACGTTGACTGTGTATGCCGGGCGTACTGATCTTTACGCATAGCGTACGGGAGATGTACCAAAACTCTAATAAGTGCTTAATGGCTTAAGCACTTAAGCCCAATTTCCAGATCCGTCGACCAAATTTATCTTAGAACCATAAAGTATCAGACTTTAAGACTTTGGACGTTCAAAAAGCCCTTAATACATGGTCTTAATCCATTAAGACCTTTCTACCAATTTCATGGGACATTTCTAGCCATTGGGACATCATTTTTATCACTTAGAACCCTTCCTAGGGTCTAAAAGGAAAACTTAACATGCCTAAAACATAACATGCCCAATATTGGGACTTCTTGGGACAAGAATGGTGTCTTAAAGCTATCAAGGCAAGATCTACATTATAGAAGCGTATAAAGGCAGAAGCTTTTTACCTCTTGGAGCTTCTTGAGGACAAGACAATCTCTAACCTTCAAGCTTGCCTTACTTCTCCAACACCTTGATGCAATTTTTTCTTCTTCAACTACTCAAAACACACACTTTTAGCTCATACACTCAAGAGAGAGGTTAAGGTTTGGGGAAAACGGCTCAAAGCTATGGAGGTTGAAATGGTAGAGGGTTATGAGCTCATAATGACACTTATATAACACACAAACCCTAAATATTAGGGTTTCTCCCTACGTGAGTATGTCCAGCTTACTAGGGCGCGCCTAGTATGCTCAGTGTACCCTTATGTACGCTTAGCGTACTCCCCCCGATCCAAATTTGCAACTTTAGCCATTAGGGCATCTCATGGCTCCACCCTTCCATCCCTAAGGACTACATATGACAAGGATAATAATAAAGGGAGGATTCAAAAATACCTACAAAGTATGGGATGTTACAATCTTGGTTATTTCTAATCATCGGATCTTCAAAAACATCCATCCACGCACGAGCTAACGCCTTTTCTTCGGCCTGTGTCCATTGCTTTGAAGCCACCCTTCCATTTTTTTTTGGTTGGTGGTGGATTCTTTTTTGGCTCTGATTCCGTTTCGGAGACGAATTCGGGTCCCCCTGAGTTTAGAAGTGGATTTGGAAGTTCATCGAGAGTCAAGAAGATCGTCAAATTAATGGGTTGAATTCAGTTTCCATTTGGGATGAGATGTTCATTTGTGGTTGGTTTTGAAATTGCAGTTGTCTTTGAAATTGCGGTTGTTTAAGAATTAAGGTTGGTTTTGGTATTGTGCTTGATTTTGGTATTGAGGTAGGTTTTGGGTTTGAAATGAATAGTAAACACCATCAAAGCGTAAATTTGGTGGAGAAAAAATTGGCCGATCGCTTTCATATTGAACGAAATTTGATGAAGAAGGTTAGATGTTTGGGTTTTGGGTGTTTCTTTTGTGGTTGTTGTTGTTGTTTTTTTTTTTTTTTTTTTTTTTGAGCTTTTTGGTTGAAAGGGAAGCCATTTTTTTCACAAAAATTGTATTGTTTTAGTGAAAAAAATGAAGATGGTGAAGTGGGATAAAATAGAATATCTAGTGGTATTTATATATGTAGGGTAAAAAATGGGGATTTTTTGAAAGAAAAAAATTGAAAAAAGGTCACAAAGACCCTTCCAACGTTCAAAATATTCAAACACACACACTCTCTCTCATCAATCGGTTCACTTGTGCTGAGTTGGCCCTCGGTGTTCGCCGAGCTATCTGAGACACTTGCTGAGTCCACTCTGAGAAGCCTAATGCTTAAGAGCCAACTATAGACCATATCCTGCCTTATTTATAGAAAACTCCGAGAAGCATTTTCCATATTTGCCCTTCTCTTTCTTCTAGAATACACCTGTAGTACTCTTGGTCTATTTTCATTAGTACTTAGCACATGAGCATTAGTATCACTGACTTTTTCTTGGGGATGATCATTAATTATCAAGAAAATTAAGTAAAAAATAAAGCCCTCTGAAGAGTTTCAATTTGTAGACTCTAGATATGTTGGAATCAGCACTCAACTTCTAGAATCATAAAAAACAGAAGTATGCAACATCTAGTTGTTTATAGTAATATTACACTCAAGTCAAAGTACATGATATTCAACCAGTTCAAGTTTCACAGCAATATCATACACATCCTTGTAAGTCAACATAACAAGCACTACCAATGAAACAATACTAAACGATATATTTGGTTTTTGCATGCAAGAAGTGATTAAAGTTGGTCGTTCCACGAGGATAACCGCATTTTTCAATAAGTTGAAATAACAGCCTTGTAAGGATCTCCAAATGTGGCAACGTTTCCCGGCCTTGAGAACACAACCTTCAATCAACAATCAAACACAAAGTATTGTGATTTTCTGTATTTTATAAGGATGATTGCTGCAATAAATACTGGGGAAAAGCCAAAATGGTAACTCCATAACTATCAAACTAGATAAATGCAATTTTTTTACTCTAAAAACAAGCCCATTATATTCACACATATATGTGTGTATAGAATTTCAAAATCATTTTGGAAAAGGAAAAAAAACTTATGATTTTGATAGTAATTAATGGTTGTAGCTAGAATATGTGGTCAAGTTATATAATAGGTACCTGGTAGTCCCCAAGTGTCTTGGTCTTAAAGCCAGCAGCTACATAATCAAAATAGCACTCAAATGTACGGATGAATTCTTCGTTGAAGCCCAATGCAAGTATTTTGCTAGGAGTTACATAAATAAACAAACATTAGTTGAGTCATGAATGAGAATAAAAACTGATAAAAGGATAATTTCTTTCTTTACCTTTGGTTTTGCATTAAGTTTTTCCTCCAGTTTCTGAGTGTTTGATAATAATGTGCTCCTATGTTTTCCACATGCTCCACACTACAAGATGTTAACCATTTTATGAGATTCTAGACAACTAAAAGAGTTAATTATAAAGAATCCTTTTTACATGTAACATGGTGATCTCTAATGATTTTAGCACTTACCAAAGTCTAGAGGATGCAGCCATGGCTGATGTTAATCTACTAAGTGAAGGTACGCACACTCCCGGAAATATGTATTCTTTAATGATTCCTGGGCTCCGTCTGAACTCGTCATATCTTGCATCTAGGACTGAAATGAACTAATATATTCCAAACATTGTAATTGTAAGCTACTAATATGCTTTAAACTGTTCATTTTTGTCGAATTGTAATCATAAATTCATAGAAGTATACACTTGCTCTTTCTTAATTATTACTTTATGACCTTATGTGATCGATGAAAATAATTAGTTTCCTCCCGTTGAAGGAGAGAAACCGAGTCCAGAAGATACCTGCAGGACGAGAATCCCATCCTCTGCCAATACTGAGTCACAACATCCAAAAAACTCTTCATAATATTCATGGCCGACATGTTCTATCATTTCACTGAAAATACACACTCAAGTCCTTAGAGACAACCAGATGTGTTTCAATACAATCATAGAGACGAGATTTGATCAAACTCACCAGGATATAATTCTGTCATATTTGGAAGTGTCAGGCAATTGCCTGTAGTCACATAGTAGAAATTTGATTTGGTCCTGAACAATGAAGTGGATTTATTACAAACTCCAGGAAGGAAGAAAAAAAAAACTTGAATGCTAAAAATCAAGTCTATTAAAGAACTTGAAGGAGGAAGACGAGTGAAACTCAATTACTCAAAGCTTTGTAGGTGATCATGGAAATAAAATTCTAGATTCCAGAATACATGTAATGGTGATTTTCTCTTTTAAATTAAATCTTAGCTTTTGCTTTCGGTATTTATCAAAACCCAGATACCTCTAGGCCAGCTTCCTTCACTTTAGTTTCTGCATATTTGAGTTGCTCTTCAGAGAGGGTGATGCCTGTGTATTTACATCCAGTTTGTTTCACTATTTCAATAGCTAAACTTCCCCAACCACATCCTATATCAAGAACTTGGTGGTCCTTATCAACTCTTGCCTAGACACGTTTTATAGAAAAAAATCAATCGTTTCCTATAGATCATTTGTTTTAAAACAATAACACGATATGTAAAAACTTACCTTTTTAATTAACGAAGATATTTTTCTCATTTGTGCAACTTTGAAGTCTTCATCCTCACTCTAGTGAATGTTCATGACAAATGAGTACGCTAATTGAATATATAACAAGGAACTATAAAAGTGAAAACTAATTTGAAATCCTAACCTTGAATAATGCACAGGAGTATGTCATAGTCTCGTCAAGGAAGAGGGAAAAGAACTCATTACTCTACATGCAAACCAGATGAATATCACGATAACATAACTTGGAACTAATACAGATGGTAAGTTACTTATGTTCTAAGAAATAATTTTACAGCTGCAAAAAATTTATTCAATATAATGAAATTTCATGGACAACATTATGAAAAGGAACTTTGCAACAATCACTAGGAGGCTTGCATCAACACACAAAATAACAACCACATTAAGAACATAGAAATGCGTTAACTGGATTAATCAATTTAAACATGTTGCTTGCGGGGCCATGAATACATCATGAACCGATTTACTACATAATCAAGTTGTTTAGACTTTGTAGTTTAAATGCCATAAATTTTTATGCTCCAGGTTCTATTCATCAGTCCTGGAAAAATGTTATTTTAGATTTTCTAGCATTATATATTTTGGCAAAACTATGTCAACCATGGATAGTGTTGCATCCGCGTTTATCTGAATTATCATGTCTTTGTTTTATACAATACTTTTTTTCTCAAACACCAACCATATTGCTAGACTAAAGCTGGCAACAAAACAAAAACCAGACCAACTGCATGTTTGAGACCATTGTAAAAGGCATCCACAACCAATCAAACCCGTCCAAGATAATTTTTTATTCGTAATATAAGTGATCCACAACAAGTTTTTAACATCAAATAAAGTCTCAATACATGGTCGTTTAACATGGCATGTAATCCCACTATGAAACCTCCAAATGGACTAGATGACAACTTACACAATATTAATACTACTCCTAGATAGAACCTATACCAAATCTACCATAACCTCATCTATGGATTCATAATGGTCTTTAGGCATTTACAACGCATTGAACTTATTAAAGTTTAATGTATTGATACATCATTTTACTTTCTATACAACTCTATATTAATACTTCTACAATACATTGAACTCTACAAAGTTCAATAGAATATATTTTAAATAATTAAAAAGTTTTCTTTTTCACATTAAAGAGTCTAAAGGCCATTGACCTCAATATCCATTGAATGCCAACATGGCATCACACAATGATAGAGTTTAATCTGTTTAGGACATCCACAATGCATTGAACTTCATAGAGTTCAATGGATTGTCACATCATTTTCCTACATTCTATACAACTTTATCAATTTTTTTCTACAATGTATTGAACTCTATAAAGTTCAATAGAAAGTTACCAAAGCTAATTTATAGTATGTATTTAATATTAGAAAACTTTCCTTTTTTCCATTGAAGAGTTCAGTGTCCATTGAACTTCAAATCCATTGAATGCCAATGTGACATCTCACTATGGTAGAGTTTCATCCATTGAATGACCGCTAGACTTGTCATCTCATTCAACTTTTCCATTGAACTCACCATTGTAGATGCTCTTAGTGTCAATTAGTCATATCACCTTATTCGACTCTCCTATTAAACTATGTATCGTGGATCCTCATAGACTAAGGTGTTGTTTGTTTTTTGTCTACAGGTCTTCTTGGCCTCTTCTGTCTGCGTCGCGCAGACATTAGCCTTAATAGACTACTTGTTTTTTTTTTTGAAGACTGCAGACCAAAAAATGTCTGCGCGCCCTCTTCTTGGCGCAGATGTGGATCAGAGTCTTGTAACATCTTCAGACATCATCTAGCTTAAAAAACACATATATCTTTATTTTTTTTTAGTTTTTTTTTTAATTTATATTTATCCCAACTTTATTAATGATAAACAATTTGAAAAAAAAAAGTTACAATACTTAAAAAAAGGTTCGACGGCACAAAAATGATATTTTTGACAAATTTATAAATAAAAACTTATTATAATAATGGTCGTTGAAGTTGTTTATATAGATATGAAAAAAAATCATAATATATTGTTATATTTTTTGTTCCAAATTTTATAAAACATTATTTAGTACAGTATCGTCAATTTTTTGAGAAAATATTTATGATACGTTTTTAATTTATTTAACTGAAAAATCGAAGTTTATTTCCATCCATTTATGTATCAAATTCTTTGATTCCTAATTACAATGTTTAGGTATAATTTTGCGACCAACATTGTTGGGTTTTATCAAATATATATATGTTAATTTGTGCCATTTTTATTTTTATTTTTATACAATAATATATAAAAGTTGATCTAGATTTGTTAATTATTTATAAGAAGCCATAAAAATATTAAAAAATCACTTTGAAGTTTAAAAGAAATCAGTTTATTTAAATTTTAGTTTATTTTCGTAGCCTACAGATGTTAAAAAAAAAAAACAAATAGTCTTCTTTTCTCAGACTGCAGACATTTGGTCCACCTCTTCTACTGTAGAGCTCTACAGATGAGGTCCGCAGACTACATACATTTTGCTTCAGAAAAAACAAACAACACCTATGTTTATTATCAACATGTCATAAACTAGTCTTTCATTAAAAAATGTTTTCTCTCATATCCACATATAAAACTAACTAAACTCATTTTGTTTTACCATTTATCAAGAACCAAACACAACCAGAAATACATTATATATATATATATATATATATATATATATATATATATAGGAATTAAAAACCATAAATTTTGGTATATACTTTTAAATGTTTAAAAAATATATTATCTAATATTGAGTTATTAAAAATGAAAAAAAAATCTAGCCAATCTTGTTATGCCATGTGTAAAATTGAGGTTGTGGGCTTTTGTTAATGTTTTGTTAATATAGTTGCAAGGTGATATGGAAGTTTTAAAATTTATATATAAAATCTAAAAACATATATAAAGAAAGTTTAATACATGTACAACTGATGTAATGCAATACTCAAAAAAAGGTTGTTGATCAAACAGTATAAACGCCCGCATTGTATCAAACCGCACCACATCGCATTATGGGGCTTAGAACCTTCGTGGTGCGGTTTTTGGTTTCCATTGAAGTGACCCTTTTAAGAAATACATCCCTTAACTCTTTGAAATTTGTCGATGTGTTTGAAATTTACCTTCCCTTGAGCTCTTATAACAATTTATGACGGTGAAACATTAACACAAGTGTAGTAGAAAGCATTTAGTGAGAAAGATCAACCGAGTTATATTAGCGTGGAAATAGCCACATGTTTCTATCAATGATTCATTTAAATAGTAAACAAAAGAGTAGAAAAATCAATAATGTGAAAATGAAAGTGATATGTATTTGTGATTTTAGTGTCAGCGACCATTTTGTGTATTTGGAACTAACAAGAGTGCTAACATGGATTTAAAATGCGATCTAGTACAAGTTAAATGGTGCAGGATGCACACTTCTCTATAATACAAAATCCCTAACATATCAAAAGGTGGGGTCAAGGGGACACGCCCCTTTGTAGGGTCCAACGTATAATGTCAATTTGTTTTGCAGAATATTTGTGTTAAAGGCATGATGATAAAATGAAGATTATTAAAGACGTTGAAGGTTAATGAAAAAAAGAATGAAAGATAATGACTAATATGAAAACTTTAGTCCATTGAAGCTTTTGGATAATGATCAAAGATTTTGGATATAGGGTGGTCAATGAATATTCCTAGGACACATAATTGAATTCAAATGGTATGTAGATATTTCAATGATTTGAATATCTTCTTATAACATAAACATTTGAAAAAATATGTTTAGTACAATGTTATAATGCATTCACAACTATGATGTTTGTAACATCCGATGCAACATTTAGCATGAAGAGGGCATAAGTATCTTTAGGAGAGGCACTGATTCATGGTCTCGAACCATCTTGAATAGACGAAGAGGGATATCATATCCACTAAAACCATAATGATTACAATCATGACAAAAATTCGTAAAAGGATTATGGTGTAAAAATAAGCCTGATATATATACTTCCTTTTTCAAAATAATGGATGCATATTCTTAGCTAGGCATGTTATCATGGATATAGGTGTTACTGCACAATGTCAATATAGCATCGTATATTTTGGTTTTTCTTATGCTTATTATTTTATGGTGAATGTTGTAATATTTTTTACATATTGTGGAAACATTTTGATAAAAAAAAAAGATTGTAAAATTAAGATGTGAAATTTTCCACGTACCAAATCATAGTGATGAGATATGTTCCTAAGTGCTTGAGTAACAGAGTTCTGCATCAAAACATGATGAAAGAAATACTTTGCTGATCCTATTATCGATGTTAAAAGCATCGGCGTCCACCAACCTCTGTATCCAAAAACAATGAGTTTTATTAAGTTGATGAACAATTATAAATTGTGAAACATGTGATCGTTGTGTATAAGCTATATGTACCTTTTGCTAGACCTCGAGGAATAAGTTTTCAATTCATAGTTTACAATGAAAATCTGCAAACTAGCATACTTTAATGTGAAAGCACAAGAAAAAGATACTTGAATAGAAACAATAAGCCATGAGTTTTACCATAGCCATGTTTAATAGGCCTTCTGTTTTATCAACAAATGAGAAGTCCCCGTTAATGTATGCACCAGCTAAACCTAAGTCAGCCTCTGTAGCAAGCTGCAAATGGATTTGTGTATCGCAAATCATTTGAGTATTACTAAATAATTATCATAATTAAGCATGTTCATGGATGTTTGATCTATTCTTGTAAGATATCATAAAGATTTAATATAGTGATAACCATGCCCAAGAGATATAAAATAAAGTTAAAGCATTAACCTTCCAATAAAATCGAGGATTTTGAATTTTAATATAAACTTTTAGAGGATTCTTCTTTCTTGTTCCTTCAAATGTGAATGTTACACCACCTTCTTCCAATAAACTATAAGAAATTGAAATAAGGTTATGCTTAATACGCATTTATTTATAAATGGAATAAATAGGCCAAAATAGAACAATTATGTGTTTGTTATGCCAAAATAAAGATGAAGAAATAATACCAATGAAATGTTATATATTTACAAATCTAGTTTATGGTTAGTCCTTAGAGAAGTTAGATAACATTATATAATGAGATGATTAACTTGTCTTATGTGTGCGTATGTATATGTGTGTGTGTATATATATATATATATATATATATATATATATATATATATATATATATATATATATATATATATATATATTAGGTTATAACACGTGTAATACACGATTGTTAGATTAAAATAACATAAATAATAATTCTAACAAAAATATTTAAAACAAATTTATAAAAGAGTGTTTATAAAAATGTAAAATAAAAAGGGAAACAAATAGGAGATTATTTATAATTGATTATTTCTTTTTGTTAAGGATCAAATAATTGATTACCAAACATTTTAAATTTCAAAATCTCAATTAATAATGCTAATTTTAAGGGTTTTAAAAGAATTTCAATTTAAATGTAAACTCATTAAAAAAAATGACACATGTCATTTTTAGAGAGTAGCAGAAGAAAAATTAAAAATTATTATAAAATGACAAGTGGCACATAATTTATTCTTTTATTAGTATATATATATATATATATATATATATATATATATATATATATATATATATATGTATATGGGTGTGTGTGTGTGTTTGTAAAAGAATGTGACCCACATTAAAGTGCCAATAGCAATAAAGTCTTGAAGGAACCCAACAACAAGTGACCTCGCACCAACTTCCATCAAAGATGGTACCATTGTTTTTGGGTTGTTGAGAATTTCACAACTCTTTTTAAGAATACCGTTTGCCGCAACCATACCTGCCTGATAGACAATGAAATGTCATGTAAGACAATAATTTTTATGTGTTCTTTATTTATGAAGAATTAAACCAAATTATGTACTGAATACTTATTTGATCTGAAAAAGAGGTATTCATGTAATATAATTTTTGTAACATGTTACCTTTACACCGTCCTCAAGAATCCCATAACCTATAAAGATAAATTATATGTTGTAAAATTCATATAAAGTAATTACAGTTTAAACATTAAGGAAAATACTTAGATTTTAAACACTTAGTTCTTGTATAATCATAAACTCAAGAAAAAATGGTTAACATTAAGTGTACTGTGATGTGAATTAACATTTTGGAGAGTTTATGCATGAGAATAATAGGATTTATGTAATATTGTTTAAAATTATCCTTATTATTCTCATGCATAAACTCTCCAAAATGTTAATTCACATCACAATATATATATATATATATATATATATATATATATATATATATATATATATATATATATATATATATATATATATATATTCTCATGCGTAAACTCTCCAAAATGTTAATTCACATCACTATATATATATATATATATATATATATATATATATATATATATATATATATATATATATATATATATATATATATATATATATATACTATCTTATAAAACAAATCCCACTATTTCTAAAAGTAAATTGAATAAAATAATAATATTTTTTTTAAGATGTCCAAATCATTAAGCTAATTGTACAACTAATCACTAATAAAATAATATTAAAATTTAAACAAACACCTATAAATCTTCTCTTCCAAGGTTTTGACCAGATTTTTTTTCATTCAAATAAATACTCAACACCCTATAATTTGGTCATTTCATTAATTTTCTTTAGTTTTAATATGACATGTTTCCTAAAACAAACTAATGATTGAATTGAAAATAATCATTCTCCATCGAAAAGAAACTAATTGTCGAAACAAACTACTTGTCGCCCGCAGCTTTGCGCGGGTAAACGGCTACTATATATATATATATATATATATATATATATATATATATATATATATATATATATATATATATATATATATATATATATATATATATATATATATATATTGTGATGTGAATTAACATTTTGGAGAGTTTATGCATGAGAATAATAGGGATAATTTTAAACAATATTACATAAACCCTTTTAGGATCTATGAAACAAAGATCAATTTCAAGATAAATCCTGCATCTCATTCTCTTAATCTCATAAACAATTTTTGCGTATGACGTGCAGGTATCTAATGAATTAAATGGCTTTCATCAATAAATAAATATATATATATATATATATATATATATATATATATATATATATATATATATATATATATATATATATTTATATATATTTATGAAATCATAAACAATTTCTACGTATAATAAACCTAGCAATATAATATCATCTTATAGTTTCTTGAAGAGCCAAGACATAGTTCATATTACTTCTAAATTTGAGATTTGGATGTTTGGCATTCAAAAGTCAATTATTAAAGTGTATTATAAGATGGTGAACTATTGTTTAGATGAAAGAGGCTCTTAATTATCTATTACAAGGGAGTATCATGACACTTATCTATGAAGATTGAAAAAGGAAAAATACTACCTTGGTATCCTCCACAAAACCAAATTTTTCGCTTCCCTTGGATGTAATCAAGCTCAAGAATAGCCTTTGTTGCTGCAACTGATGGAATTGACAGTCCTAATGACCATTTATGTAGTGTACTTTTTGGTGATGAAGAAGGATTTAGAGTGACTAGAAAAGGTAGCTCATTGTCATCAAGGTTCTGCATTTTAATTTAATAGTTAAATCACTAAAACATTTTTACATTTACATAAATTTAAACTAGATAGTACTAATAAAAAAACTCCAAATAAAACATGAAGTAAATTATATATATATATATATATATATATATATATATATATATATATATATATATATATATATATATATATATATATATATATATAATGCAAATAACATTACAACGGTCACAACATATAATATAACACAACATATAATATAAGATGCAAAATAAAACTATGTGCTTATAGCAAGTTTTTACATTTATATTTTTTTTCATATCAGTAAATTTTGATCTAATGGTTTTCGTTTATAATTTCATTTTTTTTTATTTTATAAGTTGTATTTTTGGTACCTTACTTTATTTTAAACTTGTGTTTTTTATTCCTTATATAATTTGTCTCTATAGTTTTCGTTTATATTTATATTTATATTTGTATTTATATTGATATTTATATTTTATTTTTGATTAGTTGATGTTTTATTTTTTATTAGAGAACTTTTTTCAAATAACTAAAGTTGTTAGACTCCTAAGAGTGGACAACGTCCACTCTCGTTATTAGCTAAAAACGTCTTAAAAAATAGTGCAACACCGTCCCCACTTGTTGTTATTAGATGTTATGTTATTAGGATGTGATAACGGGACGGGAGATAACACCCAATTAAATCATTTTTTTTCTCTTTTTTCTCTCTATCTTTCTCTTCTTAACACCATATTATAACATGTAATAACATGGGAACACTACCTCACTTCATGTTATAACATATAATAACATTTGCCTACACCTAATAGCTTTAACCATCATACCTATTTTAAAATAAACCTTGATAGGCCGCTATTATAATTCCCGCTTGCCATTTCAGTTCCCTCTCAATTCCCTCTCAAAGAGACTGTCTCTCTAATTGAAATCGAGGGGATGTTTGGCTAATCTTTTGAGGGGCCAAAAGTTCTTTTTAGAAAAGATAGAATGCAAAAGATATTTGGTAAAACTATTTTAAAAGCTATTTTTTGATTTTTTTATATAAACAAAAATAACTTTTTAAAAAAGGTCAAAAAAAAATGCTATTTTTTTTGTAACTTTTCCAAAAGTAGCTAAAAAAAAATAAATAAATAAACCAAACACCCCAAAGTTCCAAAATTTTAATCGCGGCACTTCTTTCTCCCCTCAAAATATTTTCAAAGCTTTACTTCTCTCTATTCATGAAAAATGTGTGGCCTTCTGCCTCTTCGTCTTCACCACTCCCACTCTCATCTATGGTTCGAAAAATGCCATCACGATTCAGCATACACCGCCATCGACCTACCAGCTACCGCTCCGGAATCGGCATCACCGGTACCCTGCTCCCGCTGCCATTCTCTATAATCTCCGACTTTATTCTCGCCTCCCACCAATCGATTTTCTCTGCTTTCATTGAAGAAGGTATACCCTGATTTTTTTGGTTATGAATCTAGGAATCAAAGTTAATTATTAGGGGTGCAAAACAGGGCCAATAATATTGGTTTATGTCGACTCTTCACAGCAAAGTGATGTTGTTGTTGACGACTTCTAAAGGCATTGATTTTGAAGCTGGTATCTCTTTATCCTTAAAACCCCTAACTTTGATTATTTTTTAGTTAGAGTTTTCTTGTGGATAAATTATGTGGCCCTGAGTTTGGTTAATTGTCTTTACAACAGTTTGTGTTTCTGTTTGATGCGATTAAATTGAAACGATGAGATTATAGCTCGTTTTCTTTGTATCGGATTTGGAAATTGCTAGGGGTTCGTATCATTTTTCTTAATCTTATTTTTGTAACTATGGTTAGGACTTCAGTTGAGAATTATTTCAGTGAAATTGTATTAACTATTGAGTTTTGATAATGTAAGGTTAAGGTTATTAGCAAACACGGTTGTGGAAGGATCAAGTTTTCATTGAATTTGAACAATGGTGCTGTTTTTTAGTTGCTTTTGCTTTCACCCTTGACCCTAAGTTTAACTATGAGATTGTTTCTATTGTGTCTTGTAGATTCGGCAAAGGCATCCACCATAAACATGCATCTGATACTTGTTATACTGTTTAAACTGTGTCCTATGTTATTCTTACATGGAAGGTTAACAAATCTTAATTACTTTGCTTCTATTTTTATTTGAAAAGACAATGCACAATTTGTGAGAAATTTGAGGTGTATTTAATCACTTGTTATCATGTTTTCTATGCTTCAGCCAATCGATCATTCAATGTGAGTTGATTACATATTATTTTTCAAGCATGCATTGTACATGATATCATCCTAATATGTTCCTTGTGAGTTCTTGTTTCTTATGCGTATTTAGTGTATCTTTTCAAGTATCTTTGTGTCAAATATTCTTGAATTCTTAATACATCTAATCAAGGGAATATTTTATATCATTATAGGATCAATTTATTTTAAAGCTAAAAATACATTGCTATTAATTATTACTATTTTTTCAAGTAGAAAGTACTTTGCTGTTAATCATTGTTAGATTTTTCTTCAAGTGAAAAGTATGTTGTTAATTGCTGGTTGCTTTTTTCCAAGTTAAAAATATATTGCTATTATTCATTTTATATACTTTTTTTTTTTCAAGTTGAAAGTATGTTGCTATTGATTGAAAGATATGACGAGATGTTTAGTTAGGTGTAAACTTGGTTATTGTGCTTTTAAATGTTTATAGTTTTTTTTTTAATCCGAAAGTGTGTTGCTATTAAGTGAATTGTATGGTTTGATGTTTAATTAGGTGTAAGCTTGGTATTGTCTCTTTGTAGGTTATTGTTGATCATAATCATGATGAATTGAAGGAAGAGCTTAAGGAAAAACGTGAAGAATTTGAGACAAAAACCAAAAAATAGCCAAGATTACTCAAGCATTAATACTTATTATGGTAGTCGAATGCTAAAGTTTTGATTTTAGGGTATAAAGTTCGACATATTTTTGTGAATTCTTGTTTGGAATAGCAACATATTTGACATTTATTAGGCCGTTGTTAAAAAAGAGATTATTCTTTAACTAATAATCAGTCATCAACAAATTAATGACGGATTCTGAAGGTTTCCTGAGTAATTTGTGGCGTCGCTAAATCCGTTGCAGAATCCATCGCTGACAATTAGCGACAAGGGTTTTTTAGACCGACAAATATATCGCTAATCCGTCGCTGATAGCCTTTACTGACGGATTAGCAGCGGAATTGTCCGTCACTGATACCTCAGTTTCTAGTAGTGTAGTTAAACTGAATAAATTAACTGAATTTTTTTTTTAATAAATCATGCATAATGGGTTATACACAACAAAAATGTTTAAAATATTAGAAAATGGCTATTAAGTAGTCGTTTTAAAAGTAAAAAATATTTTTTTAAATGGTCTGAAACTTAACTACTATGATTTATCACCATAAAAATTTCAAGAAAAAAATAAATAACAAGTTTGGGTCAAGAAAATATGTACTTTGGTTACCACTAGAAATGACAAAAATATGGTAAAGCTAAAAAGTTATGATTTTAGCACATATGAGTGCTCATGAGTGCATAATAAACCTATAATGACATTTATCTAATGTCAGATGTATCTAGTAATAAAAGATATTGAAAATATATGATGTAAAATACTTTCTATTTTTAGAAACTTCAACAGTTAAATTTGTCAAAATTGTTAAAATGAATAAGATAAATCTTGTTTTGGCATCTAACATGTGAATAAACCTTTAAATAGTTTCAGACCATAAAGTCGCTAAAATAACACCCTTAAACCCGAGAAAATCACATTTAAGGCAAAATAAGATGCCTAAATGAGAAAATAGTCAAAAAAATGTCAAAACGAAAAGTGGTTAAAAAAGTCACATGAAGATTTATACATGTTTTAAAAGTTATTGCAACATATTTGGATTATATACCATGGAGTATAAACACACTCACATAAGAAATGACCAATTGGTCAAAAATAGGACAAAGAAAAGTTTAAAATGTCTAAAGTGATTATTGTACTTTTAAAAAAGCAAATTTAACTTTTATAATAGAGTTGGAATAAGGTTATGATGACTAGATGTGCATAGTCATTATATATTTATGAGATTTAAAGCAATTTGCTAAATTAAAAAAAAAAAAATACAATTAAATAGTTGATAAAAAAAACTTTAAATGACTACGAGACATGTTTGACTATTGGAATAAGTTTTGAATGGTGTTCTAATAACAATATTAACATTGTTATTCCATAGTTGTGTTACAATTCTTTATTTATTTATGCATGAATCAATCTTATAGAGATTGAAGTGTGCTTAGAAGTAATTAAGGTTAATAACAAGTGGATTAATGTAGCTATAGACATACCTAACAACTAAGGTGAATACTTGGTCTTATCTTCTAAACATTGGTCATGATTATTAACCATTTTGCAAGCTTTTTACTTTAAAGTGAATGCGTATAATCATACTTTGAAGAATAGTTCTACTATGAAATTTCTACAAAATTGCCATGAACTGAAAAGTGCTTTGACTAGACTCATGTAGTTTAGTTGATAATTCATGTGGGATAAAGTTAGGACGTTGCATCAAGTATTAGAACTAGACTTGTGTGAAAATTATGTGTATATTAACTCCAATGATATAAATGGTCCAGTCCTTCGGACACTTTGATTTTCACGTAAATGGAATGTGTAATAAATGAATATAACATTTCAACACTTGATACATTCTTATGCATGTATAAGTTTCATAGATAACTTTGTTATATTCGAAATTCAAGGATTGCAACAAAATTGGAGGGAATGCTGGTGGTTTTAGTAGCAAGAATGATTTTAGTGTTTGAGATCTATATAACACCAAAAATAATTAGAGCTGATTCCAATACATGTGAAGTGGTGTGGATTTCATATCCTTATAAGTTACCTAAATCTCATATATAATGAATACTGTTGGTCACAAGGGACGCGGCCCCTTGCAAGGTGAAGGGGTGGCACCCTTGAGTAGTTAGAGATTATAGTCACTTACTATGATTTGACGGACGAGGGTCATGAGGAAACACATATATGGTTTTGGAGAAGTTCCCCAAAACCTAAATTGAAAAATAGAGATGAGACATTACAACGACATATATGTACATATCTTACAATATAAGGCTTTATCATGTACGAGTGTATCAGTATGTTAGTCCCAATATACGGATATATGTGGTTATGCATGCTAATATGCAGTTATTCGTACACCTTTTGCACTAAAAACGAACTTAAACTACTATTAACCGCCACTTTCTTTTATCCATCTCTACATAGAACATTATTACAAATGTTATATATCATCGGTATTTTCATACTCTATGGAAAAGAATGACAAATATGTAACACCCCATTTTATGAATTTGTAAAATTAAATTGGGGTCTAGTTATGTTTTAAAAGGGGTTGGGTATATGATAATAACCCTTGGATATGTAGTACAACTACACAACACCACATTCAAAAGTTGTGTAGTTTCATGGAAAATTGTTTGATTTAAAAAGAGTTCATTTAGTTTTGGAATGTATCCATGACAATTTATAGCATGTATATGAGGAAGTTATTCTTACCTTGAGTTGAGAAGAAAGTACAATGCTAAAATACAAAGATGGTGAGTACACGATGCATAAAAGTTAAATTATGTGATCCAAGATAATGATAATGTGATGTGTAAAAATTAGATTATACGACTTATAATGTGACCATCATCACAAAACAGATTATAAACATGAGGAAGTCGGATATGAACCACATTTTACTACCCACACACTCTCTAGCGCTCTCTAAGGACAATTTTCGATGAACTAAGTGATGAGAAGAAGCTATGTGCAAGTAAGTCTCAAGAAATCAAGAATCTTGCACCATCACTTAATCAAAGGTAACTTCATCTTCTTTATTAAGCTAGTTTGATGTTTATGGTGAATGGCAAAATCATAGCTTATGTATGGAAAAAAGCTTAATTATATGCTGAAATAAGCTTAGTAATCAAATTATTGGGTGTTATATGAATTCTTGGCTAATTGAATTTGGAGAAAATGAACCAAAATCCTAGTTTCGGTAAAATTTGATATAAGTAAAATTGGACTTATATATTAATGAATAAATTTATATCGAAGACTTGTTCGTGAAGTGTAATTAGTTTTATCTATGAAATTTAGATCTATAAATATGGTGTATATATTGTACCTTGAGTTATGAAACTTAAGTTAGGCCATCTCCAATGGGAACTCAATGGAGGGTTTAATGGGGAGTTTAATCTCATTAAATTCAAAATCTTCATTGTGGGAAAGTGACTAGGATTCAATGGAATGGGAAATTCAATGGAATGGGAAATTCAATACCCATTGAAATCTATATTCTCTCCCCTCTCTCCCCTCTCTCTCTCTCTCTCACACACACACACACACACACACACACACATATATATATATATATATATATATATATATATATATATATATATATATAAATTATTTTTATTTTAATTTTTTAATTAATGTTAATTTTAATTGTAGTTTTTAATTTTTAATTTCATGTTAATTAATTTTTTAAAAATAATAATAAAAAAAAAGAAAATGATAAATGATATGACAATCCATTAAATTGTATAGAGTTCAATGGAGTATAGAGTTTAATGGGTAAAGTTGTATAGTGAGTGGAATGTATATGTGTCAATCCATTGAACTCATATGAGTTCAATGCATTGGAGATGGTCTTAGTGAAATGATTCATAAGGTGAGATAAAGTTTATGTCTATAAATTAAGACATGTAGACAACTAATTCATGGAACTTAATAAGTTTAACTACATAATTGAGTACTCTGAACTTGATGAGGCATTGAACCAACATATAATGAGTTGTACCTTTGGTTGTAATACTCAAATAAGTGTGTTATGTTGAAAGTATCTAGAACAAGAGCAGATGTGGAGCTTCAAGGACCAACAACTCATACATTGGAAAATTTTCACGGTTAGTAACCATGCGTTTTTTCTAGATAACTGATATCTAGATATGTTACGATTATCTTGTTATGTTAAAGGCATAATATATGAATTATTGTTAAATAACGTTGTCTATATTAACAAACTTGTGTAGCTGAGATTTATGGTAGGTTATTGCTATACAAATTAGTAAAATGGACCAGAGATTTATAATAGGTTATAGATATATGAGCTAATAATCTGGTGCAACTGGAATTTATATCATGTTATTGATATATGACTTAATAGTCTCTTGTAGCTTAGATTTATAGCATGTTATTGCTATATGAGTGAATAAGTTGTTGTAGTTGAGTTTCACAGTTAATTATTGCTATAAGAGTTACTAAATGATGTAGTATGTATATATAGATGAAATTAATAGCTTATCATTGTTGTATTGTGAAGTAAATAGTATGTATATATAGTTGGAATTAATAGCTTATCATTGTTGTATTGTGAAGTAAATTAGTATAGTTGTTTATTTTTATGTAGTGTATTGGGTTGATATAGTTGTTTATTGCTATGTGGTGTAGAGAGCAAGCATAGCTAATAACATATAGTTGTTTATTGTTAAAGAGTAAGATAAACCACATAACGAGAATCTTATTGTAATACCCGCGGAGTATGGTGAGTCACATAACAATAATCTTGTGGCAATATCCATTGTTGTTAGATAAATATAGTAGCTTGAGTAGTTATAAAACCATTGTTGTTAACTAAAATAGTAAATTGAGTAGCAATAAACCCATTGTTAAGTGTTGTTAAATGATATTAGTAGCCTTAGTAGTCATAGTATCATATATATATATATATATATATATATATATATATATATATATATATATATATATATATATATATATATATATATATATATATATATATATATATTGATGTCTCCTCGTAATATACAGCTTCATAGCACAATTTTTTAAGAGTGCTGAAGCATAATAAGGTTAATTAAGGCATAAATGGGTAAGTGAGAAATCGAAAATATGTCATCTTGTTACTCTAAAATCTGTAAGCCTTGTGCACTTGCAAGCAAAACATCTTATTCTTGCAGACTTATGCTGTGAAATCTTTCGGACATGTGCTCTTGCAAACAAAAATATAACTTATAAGTTTTTGTGTGCTTTCTTTTGTGGTTTACATTACTTCTTTACACTTCTAGAGTTTAGCTCTGTGATTTGATCTTTCTTTTTACTCTTAGAATTCATGTTTTGGGTTATTATTTGATATATTTTTATAACTACCTCAAAGACTTCATTTATTCTATGTAGCATGGTATTCGTCTTCAATTTTTTTGTGAGACTTGATTTATAAGTTTCTGTTTGTTCTTTGTTTTGTCTTTTTCCTTTAACTTCTATTATAGTTCAATTGTGTAGTTGGTTTTTATTAGCAGCAAAATCGAAAGAGAACTAAAAAAGTAGCATTTCAGGTGTATTTCAATTTTCCAAGGAGAAAAATCAACTATAGAAGACACAATATCATATTGTTTTCCTTTAGCTTTTTTAATTGGCATTGTTTAAAAAAAATTATTATTATAACTAAAATAATAAAAAGTTACTTAGCAACTTATTGGAAGAAAACTTACAAATGTTAATCTATAACACACGAATGAGAATAGAAATAACACTGATATGAATGAGAATATGACCAACAAAAATCATAATGTTATTTACAAAAAGGAAAATATCGCTAATAAGAATGAATAATCATATGAATTTCAGTAAGTACTTTTGTGTCACTATTTCATACATGAATTTTAATTATATTTTCTAAGGTTTTAAGGGGCCTCATTTTTTGTCTTTGCCCGGGGCCTCAAAATTTCTTGGACCAGCCCTGACACTGTGTATGTTTAAACTTTAATTTTTGTACACTTAATTATTATGGATAATATTTGTATATAATGAGTACGTTAGTCACTAAGCTCTTTTAACTTACATTTTTTATGTTATGTGCCTTTCAGGATCACGTAGACCCACTAAGGTATAAAGCTAGTGGCTACAGATAGTGTAACTGTAGATGAATGGTAACACCCGAATATATGATCGTTTTAATAACATATTGTATTTAACTAGTTGGTATAAGTGTACACCAATTTTGTTTTGTAAAATAAAAGTGAAAATTTTAAATGTACCTTGTATTAATTTTTGGGATGTTATAATATACAAGATTTATATTGCCCTTGCATTTAAGTTGGTGCCTTAAGTATAAGCTTTCCTCTTATCATGAAGTTAATTCTGATATATTACAAGATACATAGGGTCAAAATATAACTTATAACAAGTGTTTGAACAAAATTTCAGTTTATTGAGTATCATATACCCTACAAAACCCGAATCCCCAACAAAATATACATACCAAATGTTTTGCACATACATAAATGACTAGTGGAGCATAAGGTTATGTCGTTGAAATGTATGTTTATGTTCTAGTAAAAAAAAGGTTTTAAACTCTTTTTAGAAAGAAGCTATGCTTGGTGACCTAATATCTATTCTCCGTTGACTATGTGCTTGTTTTAGGGGTGGGGTGTAATGTAGATTTCCAAACAATTTTTTGGAGCATATCGTATTTACATTAATTTTCATGCTGTGGAGTCTATCACTGTAAGTGGAACCTCCATGTCCACAAGGGTTGGATAGTGCTAAGATTTGAAAATAGATAAATAAGATACACACCACATCTTCTACATTTCTTACCAAGTGATCTCCACAAGCCTAAGTGGTTAGTAATTCGTGTTTGCTAAGTAACATAATCTATCTACCATATGGTGATACTCTTAAATTAATAGAAATATGTTTTCATCTATAGTTTAAACAAACCAAAGGCAGAACTAGACATTCACATTCATATATATATATATATATATATATATATATATATATATATATATATATATATATATATATATATATATATATATATATATATATATATATATATTGCCTTTACTGATATGAATAAAATAAGAGGATTTTGTCTTTACTTTTCTCTAATATCCATACATTTTATTCAATTAGCTACAACATTTTATGTCTCCTCTTTCTGTCTTTGTTGTTGAATAACAAGAAGAAGGAGGCTGCCAATTTATTTCTTTTTATATTCTACATTTGGTATTAAAGCTCCTAGGTTCTGTTGAAGGGGGTGTATGTTTTTATAGCAAGAAGAAAGGTGCAACTCCATCCTTGATGCTCTATGTTCTAAGTTAAAGAGAGCCTAACCAGAAGCGGAGAAGAGAAGCGGAAAAAATTAGAACAAGTAGGTTTTGATTTGGCTTGCTTACATTTGATAAAAGAAAATATAAGAAGCAAGGAGCTTGGTTTTCTTGACTGGTGGAAGAAGACTCCCGATAGAAATAGGTTGTATCGAAAAAGGTTAGGGCTATTACAAAGTAAGAAAAAAAAATGTCATTGGTATCGGCTAAAGAAGGAGGTTCAGTGTCATATCATGTTTCGTTTTTTACAACAACAAATTACCCAGTGTGTGGGTCAAGGTGAAGTCCATCATGGATGCACATGGGATATGGATACAGTTTAACCGAAGACATTAGGAGAAGAATCGGATCCAAAGAAGTCGAAACAAGCTCTTTCATTTTTGTTTCAAGCGATACCCAAAGACATGGTATTGCAAATGCGAGTTACACTGATCCAAAACAAGTGTTGAATGGGATAAAGATATGGTATTTGGGAGTGGATCGGGTGAGAAAGGCTCGGCTTGCAATGTTAAAGAGGGAACTCGAAGGCTTGCAGATGAAAGAGGGTGAAATGGTTGATGACTTCATGACAAACTAAATAATTTAGCCTTAAAAGCAAGAAGCCTTATATATGAGCTTGAAGAAGTGGAGTTGGTGGAAAGATTACTTAACTAGATGCCAATATTGTTTCTCCAAATCTTGGAATCAATTGAACAATGTTTTGAGCAAGATTCTATGTTATTTGATGAGCCCGTGTGAAGGTTGGAGGCTTACGAGGAACAAACAAAAGGAAGCGAGAATACGGAAGACACTCAAGCCGGTTTACTATTAGCTATTAAAGTAAAAGCTCATGGTTGTAAACATTGTGGCTATCGAGCTTCAAATCAGGATGACTTTATACGTGGTCGCAGAGACGGTCGTGGGTCTGGGAAGAGTCGAGATGGAAATGAACGTGTTTGGGATAAAAGTCACGTTAAGTGTTACAAATGTGGTGAATATGGTGAATATAGAAATGAGTGTCCTAAGTGGGGGAAGCAATAAAAAATTCTAATCGAAAGGGAGCTTGCACTATTGTGAATGAGTGGTATGAACAAACCGATTAAGCGGGTGATTTTTGGGTTAATCGGTTTAATTGTCACATACTCACATGCATGGCTGAAACTTTGGTTTCATAATTATTGATGATTTTATATTTTATGTCACTTAGTTAATTGTTTTTAATAATTATTGATGGTTTGTTTCATGCTTCATGTGGATATATATATATATATATATATATATATATATATATATATATATATATATATATATATATATATATATATTATATTATACAATATTATATTATATTATAAAAACATATTATTCATTTCTTGATTTTAAGAGTTATAAGATTCAAAGCTTTTTATACAAATCCATTATACATAAATCAATCATTAATACTTGCCAAAAATTTAAAGATTTAAATTTAAAAAAGTTATTAAGAAATTTAATTTAGAGCAAAATGAAAATTTTAAAATATTAAGTTCATGAATATAAATTAATTTATATTTTTTTTAACTAGATACCGATATTAATTAAATTACATTAAATGTATAAACAAACAATATAAATAGAAAGTCTCAACATAAATATTTTATATAAAAGTGATAATTTTTTTTATTGCATAATAACTAAAAATAAAATCTAATAAATATTTCACAGTAAGAAAACTATTCGTCAAAAAATATATTGATCGCCACCATTTTGCACATGCACACATGTAGTATGTGTGTGTGTGTGTGTGTGTGTATATATATATATATATATATATGAGACTATCATATTTTGTGAGACATGAGGACGCAATCATAACTATTGATTTTGGATATAAAAAAAAATTTATATTTTTAAAATGCAAAGTAAATGAAAATATTTGAATTTTTTTTAAATATTATTTTCGTTAATTATTGTATCCAAAATAAATAAATAAATAAAAGTTACTGTTTTTTTTAAATATACGTGAAATATTCTAATAGAATATTATAATGTAAATATTTAAATCGATATATTAGAATGTTAAAATATTCTACTAAAATATTAAACTATAAATATTAAAAAAATTCTAATAGACTTCTAGAATATTTTAACAAATCCACCAATTTAAATTGAATATTAGAATATTTTAATATATCTATAAATTTTAGTAGAATATTAGAATGTTTTAACTTTTATAAATTCGATTTGATTATTTATAGTGTAATATTATATTTCAAGAAAAACGGTAATTTTTATTATTTATTTTTAATTTTTTGGATAAATTAAATAACGGAAATAATATATACATTTTTTTGGGTTTTCCTTTTATTTTGTAATTTATAATTTTTATTTTTTATTTTTTTATCACTAAGGATTTAATTTAATTTAATTCAAAAATATCATCTTAAATTTGTATTCGTTTAACAGCCCTCAATTAGCATATTAAAATTTAAGATGCAAAACATCATGTATACCTGGAGCACATTTAACCAATACGTTAAGCAGACTTTGTTATCCTTGGTTCCAAGAAAATTCAGTGCACTCCATGTTTTTCGGTTTGGAGGCATTAGACTTTCGTCATTGTGTAGAAAAACGTCACTGCTAATTAAAAAGAAAGAGTTGTTATCCATTTAAAATCAATATCGCAACGACATGTCTATTGAGAATATATTAGTGTTCTTAGAAGGGATGACCAAAGAATCTTGATCGCCTCCGCTTCTTAGGCATCCATTAGTTTGGTTGATTCCGATGATATTAACGTTCACACAAAAGGTTGTCAATCCATACATTAAGTAGGCCAAGACCACTCCAACGTAAAGGAACATAATACCTGTATACATAATTAAAAGCCCCAAATATTTTTCTTTCTTCATTTGTAGCTTCTTCCCCTAACAATCTCAGAGTTTCATGGGCATTTGCGTCTATTATGCATCCATAAAACCTTTCTTTAGAGCCATCCTCACATAGAAGTAAACAACCTGCTCATAGATCATGATTCATACCCATTAGCTAATTTACTTACTTCATTAGTGTAACCTTACTTATTACGCAAAAATTAAAATAAAAAGTGACAGTCGACAAAAGGTCATGCCATTTTGGGCATTTTGTGAAAACTAAACTTTGGAAACAAAATGTGAACGTGGATGATGAGTTGAGACCTGAGTTGGTAACACTGAATCATTTCCAAATTCGTGAGAACCGTTGATTGATAACATGGGTAACATTCAATTTGAATCGACACATGTACTTGCTCTTAAACCATGTAAAGTTGGATACTACATGGCAACCAATCTTTTATTAAAAATTAAGTTATTTCTCGTTCATACATGCATACAACCTAATTGCCTAAGGCTAACGAGTATGGGACTTCATGCTAAGGCGGAGAGTTGTTGAGTTGGTCATGGTTAGGTGTTCAAAAATATATGTAAATCAATCCGCAAATCCTAACAAAAATTATTCAAAAATTCGGATATCCCATTTTTCAGATTCGGATTTAGATATTGATTTTAAAGAATTTTGGATATTTTGGATATCTGGAAATCTAAATATGTATCTTATATTTTTTATTTTGTATATTATCTAATTGTGTTTTGTCTTGTTATGATTTACCTTGCATCAGGGACTTGCGGTTTTAATTTATGTAGCTTCACGATTCCTTTCTTATTTTCCATTTATAGTAATTCAATTTTACAGTTTCTTAAATCCAATGTGCTAAAAACATTAAACCTTTGCTCAAGGCTTATCCTTTTAACATACATTAATTCTTAAAAAATGAGAAACAGAGATTCAATATTTCGTGTATTTAACTCCCATGTTTCATTGTTTCCAGTTTTTTTCAAGACTAAGACTTAAATGTTTAACAACAGCGGGAATGAGTTTGTACACACAGTTTCAAACGGATTCATTTTTATTTCTTATGTGAAGCCAAGATCAATTAGTGTACATGGGTGGCGTATGAATCCAATTTTTAAAATGAAATTTGAAGTTTTTCAATCCATGTACAAGGATGGTGAATGTATATGGATGCATGACCATTTAGCATCAATTAGTGTACATAGGTTGTGAACGTAAAAGGGTAGCGGCACAAGTCAAATTTAGAAATCTACTCTAATAAATGAAGATTTTTTTGACACATATCACACTCTTATTTAATTTTTCAAATGTCATTTTTAGTTATTTTGATTTTTTTTCATGTCATTTTATGAGTTTTTCTGTTTTATTAAATTTCATATATATTTCAATTTAATAATTACAATAAATGTAATAACAAATTGATATCAATTTCATTAATAGCAAAAGGTCTTTCGCCTAGCAGTAATGAACGACTCTCTCAAATAAGAGGTCGTGAGTTCAAGTCTTACTAGGAGACACATGTGGTGTTTAGAATTAGATTAGGAGTATGATGGTTTGTCGTTTAAAAAAATCAATTTCATTAATGTGTTTAGTTTCTAATTTTAAAATTTACAAATTAAAGTTTATTAGTTTTTTTTTGTTTATTTATTTAAATTATTTGTTTAAATTTACAAGATAAAAAAACATTTCAATTTGATAATTTATTATTTTTCTTATTTTCTTATAATCCAAAATTCTCAAATATTTAGATCTTCATAGATAACTTTTTTTTTAATTAACAAATATAATACATAGGTCTTACAGTTAGTTGTTATAATAATAATAGATGATTTGGAGGGCCATAACCACCAAGCAACATTACATAAGAGTCAAGTATTTATAGTTTTAATTATTTAATTTTAGATTTCATAAATTAGTAAAATATATTTAACTTTAATTAACCCTATAGTAAAATTTGTATTTATTTAACATATATAATTTGTAATAAATATTAATGAATCTGAAATGATGGAGAGTGGTTATGACACACATTTATCAAGTGAGTGCAAGTTTATTATAGATTATTTCGAATAAAACCTATATATATATATATATATATATATATATATATATATATATATATATATATATATAGAGAGAGAGAGAGAGAGAGAGAGAGAGAACTTGGTTCAGGTATTTAAAGTAATTATTGTGTTATTGTATGCAACAATCAGATTTTAGATAAATCAAATCATTTAATAAATAATATAATGGTATTATAGTAATCTTATTATTAGTTAATTATGGTAAAATAGATATTTAATTGGATATTAGCTGTATTCCTAGTAAATCGCAAGAAGAACATATATATTTATAACATTCAGTTGGCATCAAGATTCAAAACCCTAAATTGAAGCCAGAATCGTTCCTGATCCACCTTCAGTGGATTATCAAGATTTAAATCAAAGTCAACATCGTCTCTAATCTACTGATTCTTCTTCTTCTACAATCGATTGTCAACATTCAAAACCCATGACCAGGTGATGAATATCCATCTCGAATCAATCGGTAAGCTTTTTTTCCTTTTCGTTTTTTTCTTTAATCGATCAGTCAAAACCTTGACTGCCTTCTTGCTCGTGTCCGCCTCCACTTCTTCATCGTATTCGCCATTTCTTCCTTCCCTTTTCTCTAAAATAACCAGCAAAATGAACATTCGTCTCCACGCCTTCGGCCTTCTTTTTTTCTGTCAAAAATTGAGGTTTCTATTTTCAAGTCGCCACGCCTGGACTCGATTTTCTTTCAGCAAACTACTTTACCATCTGCTTTTCATGTCCGGTAGGTTTTAACTTTGTCTATTTTCAACCTCATAGGATGTTTATATAGTGAATTTTGAGTTTTTATGAACTATTTATGCTGCTTTGAGAGGAGTTTTTAATTTAATCATACAAGACTGAAATAATTGAATTGTGATTGTAGAACATATCTCGGCAGATTCAATTCATTTGGATTTGCATTGGCTATTGTTTTTCTATTAAATTATGTATGTGAGGTTTGATTACTTAAACATAGTAGAGAAAAAGACCGACTTCAGCTAGCTAGGTTTTACTTATTTTACTTATTAAGCAGTAACTGCAGTTGCAAATAGGTTTAGTGTAAAAGAGGTTGTGTCAATGACCTTCTTCTTATATGTAAAGTACAAAGTGAAGGTAGTTTGTCACTATTTTCATATTAATTTTACTTCTTCTTATATGATAAAAATCAATTTATTTTTATAGATGATTCAATGGATGATATTGGTGCGATTCCAATTCTGTTGGAATGGAATCATGAATTCTAATTCTGTTGGAATGGAGTACGGATATTTTCTCACTGATTTATACATGTTCTACAATTCTTGGTTATTGGTTTTGGTGCAATTCACAAATCTACATATTTTTCCAAAGGAATTTAGTTTTTTATTTTTCATTTCCTAATGCATTATTGGAATCTAAACTACAATTTGGTTTTGTTTTCACAGAAGTTGATGCTTGAAGAACGGACCACAAAATTGAAAGTGATTCTAAGCAACATTACTCTTTTACAATGTATTAGTGTCGTTGTTAGATTTTGATGTTTTCTTTCCCGTTTTGAAAGTTTTTTTTTTACTTTTATTCTTTAACAAGAAATATAATTCCTAACAATTGTTACCTGTATTCTATATGAAATAATGTATTTTTTGTTTTTATTCTTCAATTGATTGTTCAAGAATTTGTTATTCTACAAGAAGTTTTTAAAGTCATGATCAAGAAATAGGTTCAAGAATCCTTTAATTATTTATGGTCGAAGAATATTTTTATTTTTGAATATCTTCATAAACATATTCTGTCAGAATGTCCGAATTAAAAGAATTTTAATTCGTAAAATAGGATTTTTAAAATTAATAGAATCTATGATCCTTTAAAATATGCAATTTTCCTTTGTTAAATGTATATTAATTGACTAAAATACCCTTGTAATTAAATTAGATAATATTTTTCAATTATATTTAATTCAATAACATGTATTAATCACTTTCTTAAAATAAGTAAAATTGATTGGCTCATATTTATGCATACAATAACACTATATATATATATATATATATATATATATATATATATATATATATATATATATATATATATATATATATATATATATATATATATATAATTGGGATTGGGTTGACAATTAATTATCGTAAGATTGAAAAAATAAAATGTAGATATTTGATTTTATTTATCATCAATATCTCGTAAAATTATATGACATTTTAGTAATTATCTAAGAGATATTGATAATTTTCGATGAAAACTAAAAGATTGGAGGGTTAAAATGGAAAATGAAAAGAAATTAGAATATCATAAAATCCGGCTATCCACACGCGTGCACTCTCCTTCTCCCACTCTCAGCCCCACATGGCAACATTCTATTGGGTATTGGTTTTTTTTTTCCATATATTTGTTTTTTTTGGCCATAACTTTTTTTGTTTGAAAAAAAAAATCAGAAAAAAAAATCTTAAAATTTAATTCTCTAAAAAATGAACATAATCATGAAAATTGGAAAAAAATAGTTTATAATTTTTATTTTTTTTATATAAGAACAGAAAAAAAAAGTTCTCTAAAAATTATGAAAATTTTAGGGATACTTCTACTCACTATAGTAGTGACATTCTAAAAAGATTTTTTTTTTTAAAAAATAAGTTTTTGAGGTGTTTAGTTTTTTAATTTTAGGAAATATTGTTTTTATAAAATGTAACGAATTTTTTTTTATCAAAATTAAAAAAAAAAAAGACAAATGATAAAGTTCTTTGTAATACTATTTTTAGTGAGTTTGTAAAAGAAATTTTTTAAATATATATATATATATATATATATATATATATATATATATATATATATATATATATATATATATATATATATTACAAATACAAACATTTTATTTAAGAAGATTTTAAATTTTTATAAAAAAAGAAATATGACATGAAGGTTTTACTTCTTCAAATTAAAAATCCTTCTAACGGTTTATCATATATCATATATTATATAAAATTTTGAAAACAAATTTTAAAAGTTAGGGTTTTTAGATGCCAAACTTTATTTTACAAGATTATAATTTTTTTTTAGAAAAACGTATTTAATATAATATGATCCAAATGAGACGATTCGAACATATTTATGATTTAAAAAATATTATGATTCAACATGTTTGTGACCCTAAATTTGTTAGAATCTAAAAATATTTTGATTCAAATATTTTATGATTATTATTTATATCTTTTAAAAGTTAAAATATATAATAATCCAATTTTTTGTTTTTTGAACAAATATTTTATTTAATTGAATATATTATTGATTCAAAATCGTATGATTCAAAAATGATATGACTGAAAATACTATGATTCAAAAATTTTAATTCAAAATATTATGGTCCAAAAATAATATGACTCAAAAATAGTATGAACGAAAAATATTATGATCCTTAATATTTTTCATATTTATAACTTTTATAATTGTTAAACATTAAAAACTCGAATCAATATTTAGTTTAAAAAATAAAAAATAAAGAAAGAAAATCAAAGAAAATAAAAACAAAAATAAACAAAAACACTATTATCTTCAAATATGTATTAAAGACATAAAAAATAAAAAACAAAAAAAAAAAGAATTAAAATTCAATTTTTTTAAAAATAAAAAAAATGAAAACCGAGTATATACATGTTTAAAATAAATTAAAAAATAAAAATAAATAAATAATAAAACCCATTAAATGACATTACATGGACGTTCGTCACACGTGATCAAATCCTCAAATCCGTATTAACACTACAAGAAAAAGACCCTTTTACGACGCGCAAACCACGACACTCGTTGATTTATGTTACGCAAAAGAGAGTGACATTAAAAAAGTGTCATCTCTTCAAAAAATTTAACAATAGAGGACTCGCATTATTGCGTGCCCTTAAATTAGTGTCTAAACAAAAAAAAAAAAAAAAAAAAAAAAAAAAAAAAAAAACACGGAGGGCACCTATAATAAAATGCGCGTCGTCTAAGGATGTCGCTTTATAATTTTTAATGGAACGCGCGTTCCATCCTTTAACAGTAGGGGGAAATGAAATTATGAAAAAATTAAAAACCCCGCCTTCCTTTTTTTTCTCCTTTCCCTCTTGCCCAAATTATGGACGCCGCCTACTTCTTCCCTCTCACTTCGACCATCGTTACTTGCAATTCCCGATCATCCGTCGATAAAGGTAACAGTAGACTTGCAATTCCTGGTCATCCGCCTACATATTTGAAGCGTCGATGCAACGTGCCTTTGCTTCCCTTTGTCGAGTCACCTATAGAGCTCCATTCTCCACCTGATTCCCCTTTCCCGCCTCAAATAGCCAACTCATCTCTCTTTTCCCTCAAATAGCCGACTCACCTCTTAATACGAGTTTGGTTTCGCCCTATTACTTCGCTTGGCCAGAAAATCAGAAGAAAAGAAGCCGTCGCCTCAAGAAGAGGCAGGAGACTTCTCGATGGGTTTTCTTTCTTGGCGTCGACGTTTCCCCCAAAACTTCTTGCCACCTACTGCTTGCTTCGAAGCGCCGATGCAACGTGCCTCGCTGCCTCTGCTTCCTTTTGTCGAGTCACCCTCTATTAAGAGCTCCAGTCGCCATGTCTTATGCTTTTCAAGGTTTGATTTTTATTTCTATACCGAGTTCGTCTAATTCTTTTCTTTCTCTTCGATTTTGTTGCTACTTTTCTCTCTAGACAACGCGTCGGGTGACATATGGAGGTTCAAACTGTTGAACTGGGGAGGGCGAGAGGTGACATATGTTCATACAAATGACATTTTGTCAGCTGCCAATAACCTGTTTGTAGAAATGCCTCAAAGAAATATCTTATTCAAGAACTCGTTGTAATGCCTCAAAGAAACATGGCGGGATTTGTTTGACTTTGATTGTAGCCGGTAAGTTTGACCATCTTCTGTAAGAATTCAAACATAGTGCTTTCAGCCTTACAATTATTTTATTGGTTCATTAATCAGAATTTTGTAATCAAACTGTTTGGAGATATGGACTCGCCTCATGAGAATGAATCAACAATGCAGATGCGAGACAAGAATCCAACATACCATCCGCACACACATTACATACAAATGCGATCCATCTGAGAAATGGCTGGTGTTAATTGGAATTGCCCCTGGCTCACCAGAGGTTTGTTGTTAGCTGTTACTCATTACTTAAATGCAAACACTTAACCATTTTACTTTTATGGATCATTTTAACCCTGTTTTTTGATGTTGACAGAAACCCCAGTTAGGCAAAGGAAATATGCATCTTTTTTCTGTTTACCAGCAGCGGAGTCAAGCCCTTGAAGCACATGCAGCATCATTTGCCTCTTTCAAAGTACTCATATTTACTTTAATACTGCAACTGAAAAAAGATAGAAGATAGTTGCTTTCTATATCTTTTCACATTGTAAACAGTTGCATAAAGTTGATCGGATATTTATACATTTCAAACAGGTCTCTGGCAATGTGAATCCTTCTATTCTTATTTATTTTGCCACCAAAAGCTCCAATGCTGGACAGGTTACATCAAAGCTGCATGTCATTGAGCTTGTGGCCCAGCCAGGTTTCATTCTTTTATGAGCCGTTTATTATTATTTCTTCCCTTTTTGTGTCTCTTTATGTACTGCATCTAATTTTCCTCCTCCTCTCTTTCTCTATTGCAAACATAATGCAGGGAAGGCTGTTTTTACCAAGAAACAAGCAGACCTTTTCTTCCCTCCAGATTTTGCAGATGATTTTCCAGTTGCTATGCAGGTACTTAATCTTTCATTCTTTATGTAACAAGTTGCATTACATATTTAATATTATTTTATACATACATGTTTTTGACTTTTTAGATATCTCACAAGTATGGTTTGATTTACGTAATCACCAAGCTGGGGCTTCTATTCGTATCTTGTATTTGATTACATGGAGCATGATCTTGCTGGACTTGCAGCATCTCCTATGATTAAGTTTACCGAATCACAGGTATATCTCTTTCTTTTAGGCAGCCATCTTGTTTATTGAGTAGAAGAATTTTTTTCCAATAACACATAACTTCTATCTTCTAATATGGATTTATTGTATTGAACTTGCAAATAAAATGTTATATGAAACAATTACTTTGTGGGCTAGAACACTGCCACAATCATGGAATCCTACATCGAGACATCAAGGGCTCAAATCTTTTGATTGACAACAATGGGAATTTAAAAATTGGGGATTTTGGTCTAGCAACTATTTTTAGTAGCAATCAAAGGCAACCTTTAACAAGTAGAGTTGTTACTTTGTGGTATCGGCCTCCTGAGCTTTTATTAGGTTCTACTTATTATAGAGTAGATGTTGATTTGTGGAGTGCTTGTTATAATTTGCTCATTTTACTGAAATTTATCATATTTCTATAATGTCACAGGCTAGGGTTCGACGTGCTACTGTTGTGAGTTTGGATGTGGACCCCTGTTTGAAGATAATTGCATTCATATAAATTATAATGCTGGTCAACATTTCTGTGTAAAACTACACTGAATGTGAGATAGAAGTTTATGCAGAGAAGGAAAAAGATAGAAGTTTTTGAGGATGTTGCTGATGAAGAAGATCAAAAGATCAGGAAAATGATGAATGAAATTGATGAGTTGGGATCTGCAGTTTTTGTGAGATAGAAGTTTATGTTGCGTATTATATATTCATATGTCCAGTTGTGCTTTCTATATAGCAAATGCTAACCTTGGTCTTTGCGTTTTTTGTTCATAGATTACAAACACCAATTTCTTTCAAACAAGAGGAAATGAGGCCATTTTTTTTTATAAAGGTATCATTGTTTTGATGTAATGCATATGCACCACTTTCTTTTTTGGTTTCTTTGTGTCTTGTTATTGTGAAGTATTGTTGTAGTTAGAATGTTGTTAGATCACAATTTTGGAGCAAAGTGTTGGTAGTGTGAAGTTTTAGATTCATATAATATTGTTGTAGATTTCACTGTCGTACTCTTTTATGTAGAAAATACATAAGCCAAGGGTGTTGAATTTTTACCACAGGTATCATGTTGTCGTTTCTTGTTTCTAATAATAAGCTTAAGCCACCAGCAACTTAAGAATGTTGTTTTTGTTCCTTGTTAAAGGATTTCTAGTTTGGGCTTTGCCTTAGAATTGCAATATTGCATCTGTTATACAATCAACTCCAAGTTACTCACTCTTTGCCTTGATGTTTGTTTGTATATGCGTACTTTCTATCTTGAGGAATTTGAGTATGGATTGTTTTTCTAAGTAAAATTAGATGTAGTTAAAAATATTGTGGAAGTGATTCCAATAATATCTTAAGGCAATCTTTTGGATACATCTACTTATGACCCCTTACAAATCCATCTCACAAAGGAACTCTTGGTGGAGGAATACAGGTCTGGAAGTTGAGTTCATGTGATCTTTGTGAGATAGCACGCTATTCCATTTACCAATTAGGTTTCTCCCACGTTCTCAAGGTAAAAAACTGTTTCAAGTTTATAAATATGGGCAATGAAATTTAATTAAGTTTTTGCATTTCTTTACCCGTTATAGCAATGTACTCAGTACTCACATTTATTTACAGATAATTAGCAACTTATAAGTAGGTTGGTTGGTGTTATGTGAAAGTGAAAGGGGTAAGTGAAATTTGAGAGTGATTTGTGTTTTTTTAGTCACATTGCATCGGACTCAATTCCAGCTTGGAAATGGTGGTTTGTTTGGTGCTAGTTATATTCAGGTAAAAGATTTCCCATCTCTTATATTAATGTTTGGTTTTAATGTTTGGCTTATTACATTACTTTTGTCTCCTTTGTTGTATTGATGAGGCTTGAGCATGCTGGGCTGTTAATGTTCCTGTTTGTTTTCATTTATGCAGGTAACAATCTTGTTGAAAGGAATTATGAATCAGATATTAATGGTAACAAGTTTTACACTCGAGTCCATACGATTAGATGTTAATGGTAACAAGTTTAACACATGTGTCTTTGTTATACATACAAATTAAATGCAATGGATTGTATTTTTTGTATATGGTATTTTATTTTATATTATGCAATGGATTGTATTTTTTGTATATGGTATTTCATTTCTATTATGAGAGATTAAATGCAAATTTAATTTATAAATTAATAAATATATAAATATATTTTTTTTTAAAAAAAATTAAAATTACGATACGCAAAAATGTGTGTCGTCTTCATTTATGACATGGCCTTTCTTGACATGGGCTTTCTTGATACGCATTGCGTGTCATTAACACGCGCGTCGTAAGGTTACGACACGCGAATGCGTGTCGTCTTCCTTTATGACAGGGCCTTCCTTGATACGCATTGCGTGTCGTAACCGTGCGTCGTAAATGCGTGTCGTAAATGCGCGTCGTCTCTAGACGACGCGCAAATGCGCGTCGTCTATCTTTATGACATGGCCTTCCTTGACACGCATTTGCGCGTCGTCTGAGCCATTTACGACGCGCAATGAGCGTCGTAAAAGGCCTTTTTTCTTGTAGTGTAATTAGCATGGGCATGCGTCGCACGCGAACATGTGACACCTAAGTATTACGTTTGATGTTTGTGCTTTTGACGGAGTGAGTGATGCAGAATTGTTATCGTAGTCCTTACTATTTTTTGAGTCGTCAATAGAGTCGGACCCTATATATATATATATATATATATATATATATATATATATATATATATATGTGTGTGTGTGTGTGTGTGTGTGTGTGTGTTAGTATAACGTCTTCGATTTTCGTCCTTGAGAGGTTCCTGTAAAGAAAGATTAGATGCAAACGATGTGGCTGAGGCTCGAGTTGGACTCGATTCCCTTAAACAGATTCGCCGTCTGTTCCCAGGGTACAACAACCTAAACAGTATTGTGTACTGCAGGAGATAACCACTTGCCTGAAAGAATCGCTGGAAGCAGAAATGCAGAGTAGGAAGAAGAAGAGTAGTAAATTCATTCGTGTGTCTGAATGAGAAGGCAATGGTCTTCTTTTATAGTCGAATTATGAAACAGAAAGAAATCACTAATTGATTGAGCGTTTAATGGCAATAAATGTCATTAATTACGCAATTAATGCATCCGTTACAAAATTCAAAAATAGGGAAGGATAGCGCTCGCCCGAGTTTTCGGAGCTGCATTCATGTCCGCAGGTCGCGCCCATGCACGAGTTCGGTGTTTTTGGTCTACGGAACCAAGATTTGCACACCCCTTGCGCGCGGGTAGGAATTGTAGCATAACCATAGACACAAGCTTATAAGCCTTCCATGCAATGAAGCTTATAAACCTTGTTGAGTTTGGTCTCTCTAACAATGTGGGACTCATTCCCACATTCCTCTCTTTTGCTAAACTTATTCTCAAATACCCATCTTTGAGTATCGATATCTCATTCACTTATACTCTATTTTGGACATATAATATATCGTTTCGAAGCCCTCATGGAGGAGAACACAAACCCACTTAGAGTTTTTTTATATATACAACATATGTATATATTTATATATGTCCAAAGTTAGTAAAAAATATAAATAATTTTACTAAATTTCCAACAATATATATATATATATATATATATATATATATATATATATATATATATATATATATATATTAAACTTTTTGATAAATATTTTTTTAGTTTCATTAAAATTACAATACAATTTTAACTATTAAGTTGTTTTACATAAAAAAAGGTAGATATATGATAAATGATTGAGAGAGCACAACAATGATCATAGACCAAGTTACTCAAGTATGAATCTTCGTTTTGATTGATTGCTTTGACACGATTCAATAAATATATGGGAATTTAGTAGTTGAGATGTGGAATTCAAGACAATAGGTCTAGGGTTCAAACTGTGACCTTTCACATGGGCTTTGGTGAAAATCAATAATAAAATGTCTTAATTTTGTAAAATCATGGGAAATAAAATGCATGACAATATGGTGGCATATAGAGTAAAAAAATGAAGATTTAAGTAGTCAAAGCAATTATTTACCATCATCATGTTTTGAGATGAATTTAATGGCACACCCTGTCCTTATTTGACAGCCGCTAGACGATAGTTCTTCTTTGATCTGTTATTAAATGTAACATGTAGTTAGGATAGTTAAACTTGATCATAGGTATGTGCGTGTGACAAATGGCATTAGGTGTATATATAGGAAAGTTTACTCATATCGGTTAAGGGTTAAAATAAATTTAGATTTATGTGTAGGATTAGAGGGTGTATAGGTTAATCGCTTAAAAAATGATGGTTATACTTTCGAAAATGAAGATTTTAATATGGAAACGAATAATTCACCTTTTTAATGTAGGTTTGTGACCCATTCTTAACGGTATACCATTGAGGGCCATTGAAAATCTAACAAAAAATAAACATAAATAAATTCCAAAAAAAAGCTATCTATTATATTACTAAAAATCAACTACATGTATATTGTAGTTAAATTTTGTCACTATAAATAAACATAAAGAGATGTACCTGAAATAGATGGTGATTGTGGAAATATGAGAGAGCAGAAAAAGCAGATAACCTCATAACTACGTGTGCAGGGCACGACCACAAGGAAGAGCATATTGGAACCTACGTTATGCATTTATTTTATACATTCAACCAGGATTCATTGAGTAATTATTTATAACGTTAAATATTGCAAAATGATACAATTTTAAAGGTTTCTCACAAGATAAGCCTTTTGAAATAACTCTGAATAACCATGGGACTTGATGAAATCCAACAAGGTGTCGTTGTGACTGATATCTTGGTTGTTGTGAAACTCTTCAATGTACCTATATAGTATATATGCCGTTTATAAAATTAATTAAAAGTGAACCGCTAACGAGTTTCTCATATTAATTCATCGGCATTTGACATATGTACTTTACCAAGAAATCAAAGCAAGACCACATATATTTTGTTACGATGGAATCTTAAGTCATTCCTTAAGAATTTGCAAGCATGGGGATCGGAACTATAGACCTTTCTAAAGAGACAATGGTAATAATTATCACGTCCAAGCTTTTCTTAAAGAAGCATGTTGTTATATATTTTTATTTTTTGTTTTTGTAAACGCATTTGCTATTCCTTAGATCGGTGCGAGTGGACATGGTAGATACCGCACCTCAGGTGCCACCTAGGTCGGAACACCACCGACCACCGCGGTTTGGGTGCGACTAGGGTTGCACTACGACAACATACCAGAGCACTCCTTGGGTGATTGTGATTGGATGACTTTTTTAAACTTTGGAACACAACCAATGAAAAGTTTTATTTATTAAAAAAAACCCAAGTATGTCATCACTCATTGGGTATGGTATGAAACTACACTTTTGTGGTAAAGGGTAAAGTGATGCCTATGTGGCGTTGCGGTTTCAAGAGGGAGTGTGGTACAACATCCTCCAACCTTAAAAGAATGTTATATTACATACCGTATTAAAGGTTTGTGAAATTAAAGTCATTAAATTTGTCAAATTTAGCCGATTTTGTCCTATAATGATTTCTTATTTGTTAATGCCAAAAATTTGTCATTTTTTTTTTCATTTTTTGTCATTGTTAATCTAATACTAGGTTTCCAAGTTACTATGAAATTAAATTTACAAACAAACTCCTTAAGTTTACAAATATTTTATGTTTTTAAATAAGTATTTTTTTTTTTCATATTATACGTCTTAATGCAGAAAAAATGTATATATACAAGAAAAAAAAGTTTAACTATATATATATATATATATATATATATATATATATATATATATATATATATATATATATATATATATATATATATATATAACAAAACTGCAACAATAGTCCATATAGTTTCTCATTTTATGTGGTTAAGGTCAAAACCTTTGAAAAATTATAGATTTTGTCATTTTCAATAAGTTTTATTGTGGTTTTCGTCCTTTTTTCGTTAACTTTAACAGTTTAGCTGTTGAATTTTTTAAAATTATTATTTTACTCTTAGGGACTATTTCTGCAACTAAACTAAAAGGACAATTTCTATATATCTTATTTTTATTTTATGAATTATTATATATTAATAAATGTTATTTTAAATATATACTATTTATATATTAATAAATATTGTGTTATTAGATTATTAGTTTCTTTTAATTAAATTTTTTTTCTAATTTTTTTATAGGATATTTTAACTGTATTATTATATATGAATAAATATTATTTTTAATATATAATATTTTTATATTAATAAATATTATTATATTGGATTGTTAATTTATTTTAGTTAATTTTGTTTATTTGAGTAATTCTTTTTGTTGGATTATTATATATTAATAAATATTATTTTTAATCTGTAATATTTATATCCTAATAAATATTTCATAATCAGATTATCAATTACTTTTAGTTAATTTTTAACACCTTTTTTTTTGGATTAATTCTTTTTTATTGGAATATTACTCTTAATTTATTATTTTTTTTATATAATAAATATCATTTTGTTGGATTATTAGTTTAAAAATAACATTTATTAATATATAATAATTCAATAAAAATAAAAAGAAGATAAATGTAGAAATGGTCCTTGTAGTTTGGCTACATAAATGGTCCCTAAGGGTAAAATAGTCATTTTAAAAAAGTTAACAGTTAAGCTGTTAAAGTTAACAAGAGGGACAGAAACCACAACAAAAGTTGTTGAATATGACAAAATCTATAATTTTTTAAAGGTTTGAACCTTAACCTCATAATATGAGAAATCTTATGGACTAATTTTACAGTTGTATCTTTATATATTTACTCCTCTAAAGAAGTATAATATTTATTCATACTTCAAAAATGTAAAATTATAATTCTGAAGAATGTAAAAATATGTATTTATGCTTCTAAATAAACATTTTTATGTAATTATACATCTTATAAGTATAAATACATATATATATATATATATATATATATATATATATATATATATATATTATTTTTAGATGTATAAATATGTATTTTTATATTCCTAAAAGTATAGATACATTAAGTAGGTATTTTTAGATTTTTAAAACGTATTATAAATATACATTATACTTCTATAGAACTATAAATATGTACTTTTACGTTATTAGAAGTGTGGAAGTATAAATATGCATTTTCACGTGTTTAGAAATATAACTACATTTATTAACATAAACATGTTTTTTTTAATATGCTTCTAGATATGTAAAAATACATACTTATACATCAAAAAAAATATATTAATATTTCTAGAAAATGTCATACGTTTGATTGATATACTTCTAGCTAATGTAAATATAAGGATCTTTTTGCAAATTTGATTTCATGGTAACCTAGAAATCTACTATTACAAGTCATAAGGGAAAAATAGAATTTGTTTTTGTTGGGTATTAATGTACAAGAAATCATCATTGAGACAAAACTGCATTTTTTTGATGTACTTAACGACTTTCATGTAAAAAGCTCAATATTAACCATACATACCTCAAAACATCATTTTTAAACTTAGTCATTTCCCATAACATCTTGATGAAGTAAGGATTTATCATGTTCCCTTTTTGTGAAAATAGAGTTGATAAACCGTTTCGATTACTCCATTCATAGCCATTGCCTTCAGCTAAGCTTACCGAGAACGAATTATCCGAATTCACCATATGAAGTCCAAGATTCGTAAAGAACTCCATCATGTTTGGATATGTGACCTATATATCGATGAATCATTGGTATATATTATTAGTTAGGTTTTTCACCATTTTAGTTATACTATATGGATGAAATATTTGGATATTTGGAGTAGTTTCAACCAAATTAGAATTTATATTTGGGATTTTGGATTAGTCTTGGTTATAAAGTAATATGATTAAAAAATAAAGGGGTTAGCTAGATATACTAAACATAAAAATATATTGATCATTTAATATATTTTACATGACAAATAAAACTAAGAAACTAAACTACGTGTTACAATGGTTTTAAGTGGTAAAAAAAACAAATAGTAATAAACTTATAATAATAATAATAATAAATAAATAAATAAAGATCGCTATTAATATCCGATGTTTATGCCCCATCCTTTTCATACTTTGTAATGTTTACCAATCTCTTCTATTTAAACAAAATGACTTTCATTGTCTCACTATAAAGAAGTTGAAGTCGACACCGTATTTCCAAATAAGCAATTGTTTGTTGTGTCTTAAGACATAAAATTGCCTGTATATGGATCGGTTTGGAGATACAACAATCAATTTAAAAATTGATCGTGAGTCTACAAATCGACAATATGTTTCCAAGATGAATCAATAGAAAATAAGAACAAATTTCATATTTTTGTGTAGGTTATGTAACCCCAAAATTCAGCCAGATGCACTGTTTTGAAAACTGTACCGGACTGGCCCGTGAACCGGTTAAAAAAATGGTTTTTATTAAAAAAAAAACTACTTCAAAAAGTCAAGCTTAGCACATTCTTAAATAAAACAAGACTTGGCTTTGCTTGAGCTTGCAAAGTAGCGAGCTCTACGACTCTAGTTATAACTTACACGCCTCTCTTTTTATAAAGACTAGTTTATAACCCGTGGAAACCACGAGTTATAAAATTAATTAAACTTTAATAATAAAATTTTAAAATTATTTATCAATTATTTTAAATAAATTATTAATTAAGAGATATATCAAAGTTTTAAAGTTATTATAACTTCAAATTTAATATATAATCAGAAAATATACATTTGAATTTTGAAATTAGTTGCCTAATATATCTACATGACACATAATATAATATTAATAACATTTTGTATTAGAATGACACTTGATAAAATAAGATTAAAACTATTCATTTATTATAATAAGGATTTATAAAAACAATCATTATAACTTTCTTAATAATAGTTACAACAGTTTCTTATTTTCTTTTATATATATATATATATATATATATATATATATATATTAATAAAAGAGTAGCTTTTTTGCCATGTCTCATCATATTAGACATTTTAATTAATATGTTATCACTTGTCAATCTATTAGTTTTCCATTTTAAATTTACTAGACCTCCTCATTAATGTGATTCTATTTTAAATTTTAAATTTTAAATTATTGTTTTCATTAATTCACAAATAAAAAATATCTAATATATTAAAAATTAATTTTATATATTTATTTGAATCAATGATTATAATTTCACATAACTAATAAAAATATCTCTTAAATTAATAATTTATTTAAAATAACTTATTAATAATTTTGAGTTTTTACTATAAAAGTTTGATTAATTTTATAACCATGATTCCCACGGGTTATAAACTAGTATATATATATATATATATATATATATATATATATATATATATATATATATATATATATATATATATATATATATATATATATATATATATATATATATATAGAGAGAGAGAGAGAGAGAGGGGGGGGGGGGGGGGGGGGGGGGGTTCACCAATGTTAAATTATGAGCACATACCATTATGGCCGAACATTGGATACCGTGGCGTAACCATAAATAACACCAAAGCATTATTAAACTATGAATTCAATGAATTCACTATTATTAAATTGTGAATTCATATTATGAAGCTGTTAGTTAACAGTTATTAAACTGTGGATATATAGATGTCATTGACTTGATGTTATTTACGGTAACGTTGCCACAAAAGCTATTAATTAATTGTTACTAATAGTTTAATAACTACTCCAATTTAAGAGAATTAAGAGAATTGAAATTTGTAAATTGATGCATAGTTTAAGAGAAGGAACAAAAGCTACCTGGTTGAATGGCATGAAAGCAAGGTCTAATTGAACACCGTTGACAGAGAAGGTTTTTGAGGCACTGTCAAGGCAATTGTCCATCTCATATAACACCACCTCCAACCCGGCTTTAGCCAAAACATGCGCTGATACTAACCCACTAATTCCCACTGCAACCACTGCCACCCTCATCTTCAAACTATATTCCGGTACTTGCAAAAGCTTGATTTAAAGAAAGATAAAAAGTGGGGTTGAAAAAGTTTTCTATCACACACACCCTAAGCCTTCGGTTATTTATAGGCACGGTCCTAAGGCTAAGTAATGGGGTTTGCTATTTACAATTACACATTAAAGATCCAATCAATAAGTTTATTGACACATGGAAATTAAGTTTCCATTTAATTAAATATTTCAGAATAAATATTATTGAATAAATTGGGCTTAAAAGTAATTATAGTGGATTAGAAATAAATTAGTTAAAATATAAATCAAGCATCCGTCTTCTTTCCTTAACCGTTTTTGTTCTTCACAAAACATAAATACACCATTATGAATTAACCATTTCTTAATTCTCAATTATAACATATGATTACAGAATTTGTGTTATAATCAACCAAGTATCTCCATCTTTTGGATGTCCTCAACATTCCCATTTCAAGATATATAAAAAAATCACAAATATACTTGTAATATATAAGAACTTTTCTTCCATAACCATTTTTAAGTTTTAGATTTATGAACAAACATACTAAAATATGATATGATTTGTAATAAACCAAGAATCTCTCCACTTTTGTGCACGTGTCCTCAATAATTTCTCATTTCAAGAAAAATAACCACACAATACGCTTGATAATATAAAAAAAATTCCTTATTTCAAGGATTTATCCAGAAGTTAAAAGTAAATATGCATTCTTATTTGGAGTAAACATAGAGATTTACTGATAAAAAAGTAACAAAATATATTTTTTGAGATGGTAACCGTTGCTTCTTGAGATGGGTACGTTTTGAATGTGATGGTTATAAGCCCAGCGTATGTAAGTCGGTTCCAAAGCTTATAAAAAGTGATTTTCGAACAACCAGAGAGGAGAACTCAAATACCATCGATCCTTAGTCGACAAGTAACTTATATTTGGCCGTTTTGAGGGTCTACAAGACGGCTGGAAGCTCGTAAGTTGACAGGAGCGAAAATCTAAGGGATTAGAGAGCGGATTCATGTCGGTAATCATGTGGTTTGTTGTCGTGACCATGTTTAGCATTCCATTGTGATGCCACTATGTGTTTACCTTTTGATTTAGTTGTAAAAACCTTTTACTTTGTGTTTGTGATTGAATGAACCTTTGAATTTATGGTTTAATTGCTATTTGGATTATTTAGTCTTATTTAATTTATTTTGTTAAGTTTCATTGATGATCCATATGTGTTAAAGATTGTTACTTTGTTCCATATTGCTGAATTGATAGAGTTTAGATGACCATCTGACTGTGTTTATTTGAATCATTGTTGTCCAGTGACCATTGGTGATTACGACTAGTGTTTTGACTAAAACCTAGGGTTAGGAAATTAAGTTGTGAACTTTAATGTGTGCGCATGATTAGAATGACCATTCTCTGCATGATTCAACTCTTATGACCATTAGGGTTAAATAAGATCAAATCTTGCTTAATGCGAACCAAATACTGATTTGTATGATTGTTTTTTTCACCTGATCAATGAATTAATAATTGTGTTTAAATCAAAGGATTAGTAGTCGTGACCATGACAATACTCATATTAGGAATAAGTGAATAATGAAAAAATATTCATTATATCGGTAGTTAACCGTTAATTTGAGAAGTAAATTATCTAAACCGAAGTACCTAAAAAGATTTGTCTTCAAGTCAGTTTATTGATAATTGATGTTAAGTGGTATTTGAGTATTTAATAAAACATTTCTTTATTGTTTTAGTGTAACCTATAATCAAAAACTCCAAATTAATTCACCATCGTTCTCCTTGTATTAGACACCTGTTCTTACCACAGCTATGCTATTACACAATTAGGTTCACTGCCTAGTGTGTGTGTTAGTCTGGGTTGCGATAAATTTAGTTTTATAAATTTAAAACTTGAGAATATATATATATATATATATATATATATATATATATATATATATATATATATATATATATGGAGAAGATCAAATAAGAACACCTAAAAGGTTGAGAACGCGAGAACAGTTGTAAACCAATCATTTTTAGAGGGCATACATGAAATTTTACCATCTAATTAAATTATGATTTTCTAAATTTTAGTGATTATGATGACAATTACCAAAAGTATCTCATTTTTTAGATCCTATTCTTTTAATGAACCAATAATTAATAAAATCATGATTTAATTTTTATCTAAAAAAACATTTTTTTTTCATTTCATTTTTCATTTTTATGTTTCGTTTTT